>NC_134357.1:251865892-252238659 GCF_048569485.1 Anomaloglossus baeobatrachus
AGAAGGGTGCCCAGCTTAGTTTTGGATAGCAGTTGGCACCGGAGTACCTAGTAGCCGAACCGGTACCAAGAATGGCAGGGTAACGGACCCTAGATCAGGGAGAAGCTTCACGCAACCTGATAATTAACCTGTGGAGGATAGTCTCTTTATGAACTGTCCCCAAGAGCTCAGAGATCAAAGGCATCAACACAAAAGAGGGGGCTAGGGCTTTCCAGCTTATGCGGCCCAGTGAAATCACAAGTCTCAGCCATTGAGAGCACACCTCCCCTACTTCACACTAGGGAGCGGGACCCCGACAGCATCAAGCAAAGCTGTCACTCAGAACATCTAAAATACAGTGCATGGAGGCAAGGTACAGACCATCAGCAATACCAATGGGAGCAGACTCCCGAACGAGCTCCCCTGAAGTGTCAGCGGCACTCAGAGACTTGGTTTACTTCTGTGTCAGAGTCTGATTTCTGGTCGCATCCATACCAACACAGCCTGAGTGAGTATGCTGCCCTCCCCTGCTTCCAATCTGCACCATGCTCCCCTGCACTCCACCATCCAGAGTCCCGGGGCCTCCCCTACCCGTGGAAGGAAGATCATCTGGCTGCCCCACTCCATCTCCCCCGGGTACTTCCATCAGCAGCAGCGGTACTTCCCTTACAGCGAACCACAGGTGGCGTCATGAACTCTTACTCCCCTGTAAATACCCCCCTTTACATTTAAAGTGGCCGCAGGCCCCCGGATCCGGAGACCCTTGAGCCACAGCAACCCCCGGATCCGAGCGGTTCGACCGCTGCAGGGGCGTTACATATGAATGCGACTATTTTTTTTACATGGAGTTCAGGCAAATCTGAGGCTTGCAGACCACAGTCACTGCTCCCTTGTTTCATAAGTTAATTCTGTGGGATTTTAGTGCCATCAGGGGCATAATAACTAATAGAAGCATCTGCCTCTCAACTGAAAATGCTGATGTGCCGCCCCCGTGCCAGCAGCCGGGCTGCTCGGATCCGGATCCACACTGTGGCTCGAGGGATTCTACCGGACCCGGGGGTCGCGCGGACACTTCAAATAAAAGGGGACGTATTTGTAGGGGATTTGCCGTAAACTGTTTGTGACGCCACCCACGGTGTGTGGTGAAGTGTGTCACCACCGCTGCAGTTGTGGGACTCCCGGGGGCGATGGGATGGCAGCTGGATGTTAACCCCTCCGTGGGTAGGGATAGATGCCCCGGAGCCCAATGTCTCTGTGCCAGGGATGGTAACTGCAGGGGCCGGCGCGCCCGGTCGGACCAGGGGATGTTAGGTTACTCACGGTTGAATAAATCACACAAGTACAGTGGTAAACCAAGGAGTTGGTGGCCGGCTGCCACGGTCGGGTGTATCTGGTCCCACACCCGGGCTGATGATCCGTATCACTCTCCTCTGCACTCAGTGTGTGGTGTGTTGGACTTCCCGGTGTGAAAAACGGGAGTCCGCTCCCGGTCCTTTTCATTGGGAGCCTTGCCCACTGACACTGACCCTTGGGATCTACCGGGCCCTGGCACATGCCCTATCCCCTTCGGTGGGTGGCTTTCTGCTTTTGGGACTTTGGTTGGGACAAGACCTATAATCCTGCCCTCAATTGGTTAATTAGCTAGACCATTGGTTCCGGTCCTGGCTTCCGGGTCCAAGTACCCCCTCTGTGCACGGTTTCCGGGTCGGTTCTCCGGTGTCGGTACCGGCGGGCTCCAACCCTGTCCCGGTCCACCTCGGATCTCCGGCAGCCGTCTTCCCGTCTTTTGCTAGATACGGACCACCATCTGCCACCTAGCCAGTACACCGGGGCTCCAACCCCGATGCCTTTCCTTTCAACTCCACTCCACCTAAACTCCAACTTAAAACTGACTGTTATCCCGCCCCGGGTTCTCTAGACCCCTAGGTGGGAGTTTCTTATCCGCCTGGTCCGGCCCACTGGTGTGTCTGTTCTACCCTAGGGGGGGTGGCTAGGGTTTCAGGTCAGCTATATGTAACCCTGTGTGGGAAGGTGTTGTGCGGGGGCCTTACTGTGTGACTACCTGGTTTTGCCAGGGCGTCACACTGACATACTGATTGTTCTCCAAATGAGCAAGAACTGAATTGTCCCCGACTTCTCAACACCAGTGGATGACATTAGTGGAACATAAATCGAATTCAAATGTTATTTTCTTAGTGTATTCCCATGCACCCCTTCCCACCCTAAAAAGGGTATACGGTTCATGGTTTTTTATTTTTCTCGTCCTCCCCCTTCTTCTCCTTATACTCCTTATGCGGGCCCTCCCTTCAAATTTTTAATGGGTTTTACTCATAATTTTACTTTCCACAGACTTAACCTCTTCACCCACCCCTTTCACCCCCCCCGGCGATTTTCCGTTTTTCGTTTCAGAAATTTGTTCAAAAAAAGAATTGCGATTCTGTTTCTGTGTACCGATCAGATTAATTAACTTTATAGTTTGATAGATCGGGCATTTCTGAATTTAGCTATACCAAATTTGTGTAATTTTTTATTGTTTTATTTTTAATGGGGTAAAAGGTGATAGAAACTTTTAGGTTTTTTGATTTTTTTAATATTTTTTACACTGATTTTACAAGCCCCTAAGGGAAATTAATTACTGCACAGTCACTTGTGCTGTTCAGATTGATGCTTCAACAACACTCATAACAGCAGAAATGCTGTGTTACTGTAAGTGCCAGCAGTCTGCTGGCATTCAAAGGAAACACATCATGACAGCGACAGGGCTCAAAATCTGAGCCTATGCTACTATGGTAACCCATTGGCGCCCCATGATCATGTCACGGGGCCACCAATGATGGCTGCGAACAGCGTATTCTAAGGGGTTAACAAGCTCAGGTGGATCTCTGATCCATCCGTGCCTATTAGCCGTGCATGTCTGGTGATCAGATCAGCAGACATGTGCGAGGATTAACGTGGGAGGAGGCAACCTAGGACGCACATATACATTCTAGGTTGTGAAGGGGTTAAGTTACATCAGAGTCTCACAGGCCGCATTCACAGCTCCCTAAATGTTTAAGTTAATTTTGTGGATTTTTATTATTATTTTTATTATTTTTCATGTCCTCCTCCTCTACCATATCATTATGCGGCACTCGCTCATACTTTTTAGAGGCCAAGCAGCCAGTCCTCACTCACAATTGTTAGAGGGGCAGCATGTGTCCAACAATCAATTTTTATAAGGTCAGCAGCTGACCCTCATTCGCAGTTTTGACGACCAGTAAGTGGAATTCTCTCAATTTTCAGAGGGCCAGCAGCTGGCTCTCACTAACAATTTTTAGAGGGCCAACAGGTGCCCTCCACTCAATTTTTAGAAGTCCAGTAGGTGGCCCTCACTCAATTTTTAGAGAGCCTGTAGACAGCCCTCACTCTTAATTGTTAGAGGTTTAGCAGAGGATCCTCAATCAATTTTTAGCAGCCAGCCCTCACTTATAATTTTTATAGGTCCAACAATCAGCCCTCACTCAAGTTTTAGAAGTCCAGCAGGCGGCCCTCACTCAATTTTAAGATGACCAGCAGCCGACCTTCACTCAAATTTTAGAGAGACAGCAGCCGGCCCTCACCAAAATTTTGTTGCACAAATAACAAGTACCATCAGCAAACTTCTCCTATTCTTTGTACCAGGACAGATTTCAGTTATCATTACTCGAGGCCTTGGAATGCAAATGTATATACTCAGGTCCCCCACTCATTCACAGGCCCAAGCACTAAAGGGGCACATTTCCAGACTACTTAACCTTGAAATGCTGGCGTTTAGGCTTGTGGACACTGGGTCTTTCTGCAACCTCATGGTGGTGGCCATCCCTCAGTATTTGTTCCCCAGCAGTCACTATTTTTCCAGTGTACCATCCCCTCCCTATACCACCATGTGTCCCATAACATCACCTGTGCCCTGACCAACGAAGTTACTGTGAAGGTCCACTTAACAACCAATGGATGGACAAGTGCTTGTGGAAAGGGATGCTACATTTGCCTGATGGCACACTGGGTGGACCTTGTGTGGAGGCTCTGACAGAGTCAGACGTTGGGATGGCACATGTGTTACCGATGCAGGCTTTAGTTTCATCAGAGTTTCTTGCTGTACTCCCTCCTATTCCTTCATCTCTAAATTGTCTTCTTTGAGCACCTTACCCATATCAGTAACAAGCTATAATTAAGTACTGCAGCATTCGGTGAAGCGGCAATAAACTATGGTGAAACTAATTTCGTTAGGTGACAAACAGCACACTGCTGCAGAGTTGTTGAAAGGTATAACAGAACAGACTCTGTGACTCTCGCCACTTAATCTACAACCAGGCATGGTAATGTGTGATAATGGCAGTAACCAGGTTGTGGCTCTGAAGCTTTACATGCTAACACATGTACAAGGCCTGGCCGACGTAGTCAACTTAGTGGTTCAGCGATTTCTGGAAACCTACTAGATTTGCCTGAGCTACATGTAAATGACTCTCATTCATGTTATTCGCATTTTGGCCAACACTAATTACTGGTTGCTCACCCTTCTTGACCTACGGTACAAGTAGAACTTTCCATTTCTTCTTCTTGAGGTGTAGAGGGCTAGTAAAATGGGATAATAACAGAAAGCCCTAGTTGAACAATTAGTAAAAAAAAAATTCCCATCTGACAACGCTGACAGCACAGATCATAGTTCCTTGGGCAACCAAGTAGCAAAGATGAGGGAGACACACACTAGATACAACAAAGGCAGGGGAGCACTTTCAAAGGTCTGGGACAGTTTCATTAGACTCTCCCAGCATCCAGGCACTGATGTGAAGGGTAGTCTGACAAGGAGGAAAAAGTTTATGACGATATTGAAGAAGTACTTAGCAGACTGTAACAGTGTCCTCTGTCATTCCTTGTGCCGTACAACTATTAGGTATCCAAGCTGGACATGTGGCATAAGCTGTCCCTCTATGCCTTGGAGGTGTTGACCTGCCTTGTTGCTAGTGTTTTGTCAAAGCAGATTTTAGTGCCCCTGGGGTCATAATAACTGATCAACTGTAAATGCTAACAGGCTGAATTTTCTAAAAATGAACAAAACGTGGATTGACCCGACATCTCCACCACAGCGGTTGACAGAAGCAGGACATAAAGCCAAATCAAATGTTCCTTTTTATCTGGTGTTCTTGCATGCACCTCTTTCAATCCCTTAAAGGGAATATGGTTTATGTTTTGTTTTTTGTTTTTCTGGTCTTGATTCTCCTATCAACAGAGATATACTGCGGCCCTCACTTCAAATTTTTGGAGGGCCATCAACTGGCCCTTATTCATACATTTTGAAAAGCCAGCAGGTGGTCCTGCAGAAAAAAAAAAAATTTCCTGGGCTACATCTTTGTCTTTCAAAAATAAAACCATACACGACCATCCACAAGACCTAGCTTCCTGTCCCACTTTACAGGGGGCACGGCACAACACTCTTGAAGCCAGTACAGTGTTATTAGGGGGTCAATGGTATGGCAGATAATGCTTCAAATCTGTTTCCTATCACCATCTTGTCTTCCGCACAGTCCAGTCTCAGTAGCCAAGAGTCTTGACCACCTAAGACTCAACCTAATCCTTATTCCTCCCATCATGGCAAGCTCCAGTAGACAAGTGACCCCACACTTGGTTACTCAGAGGAGCAAGTCTTTACATGAATGTTGCTTGACTCCGGTCTCTCACCCTGTATGTTTCAAAATAGATATGAGGAGATTGTGTATAGTGATTCACAAATATTTGAGCAGCCATGGTCAGAAGAAGACCACGGTGTGCAAAAGCAATTTGTATCTCAAGTGGTCGATGATGATGAGATATAGTTGCCAACAAGTGATGTTGTTAAGTCAATAAGTCAGAGAGATGACCAGAGTGCGGAAGTGGAAAACAAGGTGGCGGATGATGACGTCCCTCACTCTTCCTTGCAAGGTCCCATGCAAAGCAAGGACAGCAGTGCAGAGCTGGTGGGATCAGCAGCAATCCAACTAGTAGGAAAAGGCAGCAGGGTAGCCAGAGGGAGTGTTATGTTCTTACAACAACCCACAAAGGGGTAAAGGTAAGACAATAAAACCTGCTATTGACCCTACCTGTCCTATACAGAGACAGTACAGTTGGAATAAATCTGTGAATTTTCACTTTTTATATGATGCATGCCAATTTCAGATCGTACTGGCTCCCCTCTCTCTCTGTCCTATACAGACTAGAGATCACAATGATGTAGTCGCTAGTGGTTCCTGCTAGAATTGGAATAGCCCTGACCACAGACTAAACTATGGCAGTTTGGGCCTATGCTGTCTGATCAGCCATCAATCACTTCACATATACCTCCTAAGGCTAGGTGCGCACATTGTGTAATTGCATGCAGTTACGCTGCGATCTGCACCGCAGCGTAACTGCATGCGTCCTGCGTCCCCTGCACAATCTATGGAGATTGTGCAGGAGCTGTGCGCACGTGGCGTATTAGAGCGCAGCGCTTTGGCTGCTGCCCGAAGTGCGCGTTCTATGAAGTGACATGTCACTTCTTTCCTGCACTTTGCCTGCATCCCCCGCCCTGTCTATGGGAGGGGCTGCAGTCAGAGTGCATGGAATTGGCTTTTTTTTTTTCATTACGGACTTTTTCTACAGCGATTAGAAGCGCACGTGTGCTGTTCAAATCGCTGCAGAAATTTCTGCAGTGACAGTACGCAACGTGCGCACATAGCCTAACTGTCCCAATTTGATGGCTCACTCCTGCAGTCCCACCGTTCACTGCTTTTTTCCCAGCTCCTCCTCTCAGTTCTGTGAATAAATTAACTCAAGAAGAACAGCACATAAATTCTCATCTGCTCCGGTTTCCCACAAACTTGACTTGAATTCATAAGCGCTTTGTCTGTAGGCATCAGCTCTACCATTGAGCCACTGCCTACACTGAGGGGCATAGGATGATTTGGTAATCTTGATCTGTATTGGAGGCAGAGAAGCCAGAAGCAGATTATTCAGTTATTCAGATATAGATAGAAGTATACTGCATCTCTATGTAGGTGAAGGAAAAAGTCAGATTCTTCTATTGCTATAAAACTATTACAAAAAAATGAGAAAAATATAAAATCTTATACCTCCCTTTACTTTGGAATCATACCAGCAACTACCAAACACATTACAGCAGCCCTAGATGTTAAGCCACAGGCTCTGCTGATGTCAGAAAGATAATTTTATATAGATGAACCTGCATTGCAGCCTCTAACGCTACAGCAGATTACACAGTACTTAGAGATCCATTGTACAGAGTAGCATCTCTGTGTGTTGTATTATAGAAACAGAGTAAAAAAAAAAAATTCTTGGAATAAAATTACTAAAAATAATAAAACAATAGAATAATGTAATTTTGATTGCGCTTTTTAAGAACATAATAAATATCACAAACCAGCAAATAACATGGACATATTTGGTGTCCCTGTAATCGTAACGACTTGAACAGCAAAGCAATCAGATTATTTATGGGGATTGGTAGATGGTGAAAAAAATGGCACAATTTATTATTTTTCTCTATTAAAACCTATAAAAAAAGTAATAAAAGTGTATCACTGAGGAAATGTTCATATGTAGTGTAAATGCTGCATTTTTTTCTGCAGGTGTCTGCACCACACAACGCAATAACAATCTTCTCTGATTATTCTGTGTTTGCTGCATTTTTTATACGTTTTCCCAGATATTTGATACATTTTTGGAGCAGATGTGAATCCGGGTTTTAACTACAGAAAATTTTTGAATCTGCATTTAAAAATACAACAGCATTTTTTTGCTTTTGCTTTTTTTCAGGCTCCATAAAAGAAGCCTATAGAGAAAAAAAACACTCAACCGGACAGTTCAGCAGCGTCTTTAGACACCGAGGGTGGAGATTTCATGATGCCTTATCCACTCTATTTGGACGTTTAGTCCGTGTTCACATGTAGTGTAAATGCCGGGTTTTTCTGCTGCTTTTTTGCACATTTATTCTGCTGTGTTTAATTGTCCAAGCAAAGTGGATGTAATTCCATGAGAAGACGCCGCTGAACTCTGCAGTTTTGGTGCTTTTTTTCCCTCTAGAGGCTTCTATGTGGAGCTTAAAAAAACGCAGGAAAAAAACTTCAGTTGCATCATAAGAGCAGAATCAAAGCTTTTCTGTACTATAAAAATACCTAAAAACGCAGATTCTTATCTGCACCAAAAACACAAGAAATAATGGGAAAAGGCATAAAAGATGCAGCAAAAGTGTAACAATATTTAGCTCCTCCCCTTCATCATCTATACCCTTTGTGTGTTCACTATTAATGGGTGTCTAAATTTTAAAATATATCAATAAAAGTTTAAATTTTAGTTTTTTTGTTTTGCGTATATTGAACACAATTGGTCCTATTGTATATGATTTTTTCTAATAAACCTGTTACCCTAATAAAACCACAGCATAGATAACAAAAACTTAACACCCAAAGGACAGGTGAATCTACTGTGGTCTGGTAGACACATACTCAAAAGTTCAAATCCAGACGCATGACAGGGATGGAAGTACGGTTCCCCAGAGTACCCACTCAGGTCAAGGGTGAGGTGTTTCTTTTTTCTGGTATATTCCCATGAACCCCTTCCCACCTAAAAAAAAGGATATGGTTTATTAATTTTCTTGATCTCCTCTTCCACCATATAAACAGGGTTATCATGCGACCCTCACTTCAAACGTTTAGAGGTCCATCAGACAACCCTCATTCACAGATTATTAGATAGCAATAACATTCTACTTGGTTGCCAGCCACTAATATTTTTCACTGTATGCAATCCCAGAATTGTAAGCTGTAAGCACTACCTTGGTGAAGCAGCAACGGACTCTGCGGAATCTAATCTAATATATTTAGGTGACAAACAGCATCCCATTAGAGAATGTACCATTTATGACTACTCTTTGTTTCCTATATTTTAGCCAATACCTTAACCTATAAGCAGTTGGGTAAGGAATTGGCTAAAAGATAGGAAACAAAGAGTAGTCATAAATGGTACATTCTCTAAATGGGCCATAGTCAGCAGTGGGGTGCCGCAGGGATCTGTGCTAGGACCCATTCTTTTTAATCTCTTTATTAATGACCTTGTGGATGGGATTGATAGTAAAGTGTCAGTCTTTGCTGATGACACCAAACTATGTAGGATATTAAAAACTGACCTTAATAGTACAATATTTCAAAACTATTTGGATAAGATGTCGGAATGGGCAGATACTTGGCAAATGAGATTTAATGTTGATAAATGTAAAGTAATGCACCTAGGACAGAGTAATCCTATAGCTGCGTATACATTAAATGGAAGTAAACTCGGGACTACAGAACAGGAGAAGGACTTGGGTATTCTCATTACAAATAAGCTGAGCAGCAGCTCTCAATGACAAGCAGCAGCTGCTAAAGCAAACAAGATTCTAGGGTGTATAAAAAGAGAGATTAGATCCCGCGATCCCAACGTATTGTTACCCCTCTATAAATCACTTGTGAGGCCACATCTGGAATATGGGATCCAGTTTTGAGCACCACATTTAAAAAGGACATTCAGAAGTTAGAGTCAGTTCAAAGGCGGCTAACTAGACTACTACAAGGAATGGAAGGCCTCTCATATGATGATAGGTCGAAAAAAGTTGGATTTGTTTAGCTTAGAAAAAAGACGTCTCAGAGGAGATCTCATTTATATGTATAAATACATGTGTGGGCAATATAAAGGACTGGCACATGACTTATTTCTTCCAAAGACAATACTAAGGACCAGGGGGCACTCACTGCGAGTGGAAGAAAAGCGATTCCGACAGCTAAATAGGAAAGGGTTCTTTACAGTTAGAGCAGTCAGACTGTGGAATGCCCTACCACAAGAGGTAGTAATGACAGATACTATAACAGCTTTTAATTAAGGGCCGGATGATTTCCTCAGTACACATAACATGGTTGGTTATAAGTGACTTAGGGACAAAATATAGAATTAGTGGAGGAAGGCTAAACTAGATTGACCTAGGTCTTTTTTTCAACCTATGTAACTATATAACAATGTAGCACACCACTGTGCAGTTGTTGAAAAGTTTATCAGATAGGACAGCTCTGTGCCTTTCACAGCTGAAACTACAATCAGTCATGGTTGTGTGTGATAATGTCCGTAATCTGGTGGCAGCTCTAGATCTTGGCAAGATTGCACATGCACTATGCCTAGTCCAGGTGATCAACCTAGTGATTCTGCATTTTTTAAATACCTACCAGATTTGCCTGAGCTACTTGTAAAGGTACACCACGTGTGTGCTTATTTTTACAAGTCTGCTACAACTGTTAATGATCTGGCAGTGCTGCAGCAGCGCATGCAAGTGCAGCTCATCTACTGGTGTGTGATGTAACAGCACACTGGAGCTCCACATTACACAAGTTTTCAAGGCTTTCTGGGCAGTAGTTACATGTCAGCTACATTATGCCCATCGGTATTCCATTCAGTCTCCCTAGATGATAACCAATAAGTGGGCATGAATTTGTGACATGTGTGTAGATTTGCATGTGGACCATATGGAGATGGAAAAAGTAGACTGGGTGCTTAGTGCTTGACTATTTTGCCTGGAAATATTGCGTTTAGGCATGTGGACTCCAAAGTCCGCTTTACACGCTGCGACGTCACTAGCGATGTCTCTAGCGATAGCACCCACCCCAGTCGTTCGTGCGTCACGGGCAAATCGCTGTCCATGGCGAACAATATCGCTAGTACGCGTCACACGAACTACCTTCCTAACGACGTCACTCTGGCCGGCGAACAACCTCTTTTTTAAGGGGGAGGTTCATGTGGTGTCAGAGCGACGTCACACTGCGGCCAACCAATAGAAGCAGAGGGGTGGAGAGCAGCAGCATTAACGACATGCCCACCTCGTTGCTGGAGGACGCAGAAACGCTGTTGTTTGTCGTTCCCGGGGTGTCACACGTGGCGATGTGTGCTGCCTCAGGAATGACGAACAACCTGCGTCCAGAATGAGCAACAATATTTGGGAAATGAACGACGTGTCAACGATCAACGATTTGGTGAGTATTTCTGATCGTTAGCGGACGCTCGTAGGTTTCACATGCAACAACGTTGCTAACGAGGCCGGATGTGCATCACAAATTCCGTGACCCCAGCGATATATCGTTAGCGATATCGTTGCGTGTAAAGCGGCCTTAAGGCTTTCCATAACCTGATGGCAGCAGCCATCCTACATAACCTGGTCTCCAGCCACCAATATATTTCTCTGTGTGCTATCCCCACCTTACACCCACACATATTCCATAACATCACTTATGGCCTGAACAACATAATTGGGTTGCAGCAGCAGTATATCTATTGAACGACTTGTAAAGCGATATACCCTAACTATATGCCTCTAATCAAAAACTATTTCTATCCCAGCAGCTAACCCACACTAAATGCAGCTAACATACAGTTAGGTCCAGAAATATTTGGACAGTGACACAATTTTCGCGAGTTGGGCTCTGCATGCCACCACATTGGATTTGAAATGAAACCTCTACAACAGAATTCAAGTGCAGATTGTAACGTTTAATTTGAAGGTTTGAACAAAAATATCTGATAGAAATTGTAGGAATTGTACACATTTCTTTACAAACACTCCACATTTTAGGAGGTCAAAAGTAATTGGACAAATAAACCAAACCCAAACAAAATATTTTTATTTTCAATATTTTGTTGCGAATCCTTTGGAGGCAATCACTGCCTTAAGTCTGGAACCCATGGACATCACCAAACGCTGGGTTTCCTCCTTCTTAATGCTTTGCCAGGCCTTTACAGCCGCAGCCTTCAGGTCTTGCTTGTTTGTGGGTCTTTCTGTCTTAAGTCTGGATTTGAGCAAGTGAAATGCATGCTCAATTGGGTTAAGATCTGGTGATTGACTTGGCCATTGCAGAATGTTCCACTTTTTTACACTCATGAACTCCTGGGTAGCTTTGGCTGTATGCTTGGGGTCATTGTCCATCTGTACTATGAAGCGCCGTCCGATCAACTTTGCGGCATTTGGCTGAATCTGGGCTGAAAGTATATCCCGGTACACTTCAGAATTCATCCGGCTACTCTTGTCTGCTGTTATGTCATCAATAAACACAAGTGACCCAGTGCCATTGAAAGCCATGCATGCCCATGCCATCACGTTGCCTCCACCATGTTTTACAGAGGATGTGGTGTGCCGTGGATCATGTGCCGTTCCCTTTCTTCTCCAAACTTTTTTCTTCCCATCATTCTGGTACAGGTTGATCTTTGTCTCATCTGTCCATAGAATACTTTTCCAGAACTGAGCTGGCTTCATGAGGTGTTTTTCAGCAAATTTAACTCTGGCCTGTCTATTTTTGGAATTGATGAATGGTTTGCATCTAGATGTGAACCCTTTGTATTTACTTTCATGGAGTCTTCTCTTTACTGTTGACTTAGAGACAGATACACCTACTTCACTGAGAGTGTTCTGGACTTCAGTTGATGTTGTGAACGGGTTCTTCTTCACCAAAGAAAGTATGCGGCGATCATCCACCACTGTTGTCATCCGTGGACGCCATGGCCTTTTTGAGTTCTCAAGCTCACCAGTCAATTCCTTTTTTCTCAGAATGTACCCGACTGTTGATTTTGCTACTCCAAGCATGTCTGCTATCTCTCTGATGAATTTTTTCTTTTTTTTCAGCCTCAGGATGTTCTGCTTCACCTCAATTGAGAGTTCCTTAGACCGCATGTTGTCTGGTCACAGCAACAGCTTCCAAATGCAAAACCACACACCTGTAATCAACCCCAGACCTTTTAACTACATCATTGATTACAGGTTAACGAGGGAGACGCCTTCAGAGGTAATTGCAGCCCTTAGAGTCCCTTGTCCAATTACTTTTGGTCCCTTTAAAAAGAGGAGGCTATGCATTACAGAGCTATGATTCCTAAACCCTTTCTCCGATTTGGATGTGAAAACTCTCATATTGCAGCTGAGAGTGTGCACTTTCAGCCCATATTATATATATAATTGTATTTCTGAACATGTTTTTGTAAACAGCTAAAATAACAAAACTTGTGTCACTGTCCCAATATTTCTGGACCTAACTGCATTAATAGGGAATAGAATAGATGAAAGTCTGAACAGGACTTTTGATTTTAGGTTGCAGAAGCAAGAACTTCAAGGCTAGAAATCCGCCTAACATGACTCTATTACACTCTCTCTCCTGCATCAGCTTGCCCTACACTGAATGCATCTATTAGAAGAATTACTATAGAATAGAATAGATTTTTTTACATAGCAACAGCAAGGTCTGTAAAGCTAGAATCCCTGCCTACATGTCTTTAATACACTATCCCATCTCCAGCAGCTTGCACTACACTAACTGCAGCTAAGAGAGGTTTTATTAGAGAATAGATTCGATTTTTTATGTAGAAGCAGCAATGTCTATAAGGCAAAAATCCCTGCCACCTAAATGCCTTTAATGCACAATGCCTTCTCCAGCAGATTTCCATACACTAAATGCAGCTAAGAATGTTATTATTATAAAGTAGAATAGATTTTGTACATAGCAGCAACATGGCCTGTAGAGCTAGAATCCCTGCCTACATGCCTCTAATACACAATCCCTTCTGCAGCAGCTTGCCGTACACTAAATACAGTCAAGAGCATAGTTATTATTATGCAATAGAATAGATTTTTTACATAGCAGCAACACAGTCTGTAAGGCTAGAATCCCTGCCACCTACATGCCTCTAATACACTATCCTTTCTCAAGCAGCTTTCCCTACACTAAATACAGATAAGAGCGTTATTATTAGAGAATGGAATAGATATTTTACGTAGCAGAAGCAAGGTCTGGAAGCCTAAACTCCCTGGCATTATGCCTCTAATACACTATCCCTTCTACCGCAGCTGTTAGGATGAGTTGGAGCAAGCCACTTTTTTTACCTTTCCATTTAATTTGAATATGCAGGTTTTGAAGACCAAGCTGTTTTTTTTTAAAAGTACTAGACAAAATGGGATGCTGCCAGGCCACCTGTATTATTATTATTAGCCAACAGTATTGACTTTGAGATGTAATGACGTTTTCTTCTCCATATGAAATACAAGATGGCTGCTCGGAGCGCTCATAAATCTGTGAGGGGAATGGGAATAGATATGTTCTGAAATAAGTAAAGCAATTATGTGAGGATGGTCATTTTTATTCCTGAAATGCTTCCATCAATTAGTTTATTAATGATTATATATATTGAGAAATATTCTGCTACGCTTAATGCATTTGGTTATGTAATTTGTAAAGGATCCACTGCTTTCAGCTCTTTTTGCAACTGCCAGCCAATGGTGTTCAAGATGTGCTTAATAGGAGACAAATACGGAGACAATATAGGCTATGGTAGAATGTTTAGGTCATGTAGGCTGTTCATAGAAGCACAATTAGGCTAGGTTCGCACACTGCGTCTTTTTTACGCTGCGTTTTTGTGCGTTTTTGGCCGCTAAAAACGCACAAAAACGCACCTGCGTCGAAAAAAGGCATAAAAAAACGCATGCGTTTTTGCCGCGATTTGGTGCGTTTTTGGCTGCGTTTTGCTGCGTTTTTGATCTCTGCGTTTTGCTGCGTTTTTCCAATGCATTGCATGGGGGGAAAACGCAGAAAAACGCAGGAAAGAACTGACATGTCCATTTTTTTTTTTAACTCAAAAACGCAGGTAAAAAAAACAGATGTGTGCGGACAGCAAAAATGAAAACTCATAGACTTTGCTGGGGAAGCAAAGTCCTGCAGTTTTGAGGCCAAAAACGCACTCGAAAAACGCGCAAAAACGCCGTGAAAAACGCACTGTGCGCACATAGCCTTAGCATGGTATTGTGTTGAAAAACAGCTCTTGGGACACTTTGGAGAAATGGCTGTAACAATGGTTCCACCTCCAAAGCAATTGCAACTATTGTGCTGCTAGTGTAGATGTCACGAAGACTAGAGTAGTAAGGCTATCATACAATATGCCTGACCACAACATAATCCTGGGAATATTACTGGTGTGATGTTCCATCGTGAATTATCAATGTCAAAGGCTATCATTTTATCCAAGACAAGAGCTGGACATCTCATTAAAAAATACAGACCTTCATTCTAGCCTCAATTATTACTCATTTCCAGCCTACAGTCTCCTTTTAGAGAACAAATGAGAAACACCGTAAAGCTGTCTATACAAGGGAAAGTTAAGGCCCCTTTACACACTGAGACTTTCTAGCGATCCCACCAGCGATCCCAACCTGGCCGGGATCGCTACAAAGTCTCTGGTGAGTCACTGGTGAGCTGTCAAACAGGCAAACCTGGAAAACGACGCAACAGCGATACGGACCTGCAGAACGACCTAGCTAGTCATTGGGGACGTTGTAAAGCAGCTTTTTGAAAGGGAAGTCGCTAACGAAGTCGCTGTAAAGTCCCCTTTACACACTGAGACTTTCTAGCGATCATGCTGCACAGCGGGAAACAAAGGACCAAAGAATGGTCCTGAACGATTTGTAGCGATCAGCAACTTCACAGCAGGGGCCAGGTCGCTGATGCGTTTCAGACACTGCAATGTCGCTGGGGAGGTTGCTATTACATCACAAAACCGGTGACGTTACAGCAATGTCGTTTGCGATGTTGCAGTGTGTAAAGGGGCCTTTACACTTGTCCTACTACTAGGTTAATGGTGTGGGGTAGCACAATATATGAAAGCTGGAAGCCTCTAGTTTTTATTCAAGGTACATTAAGAAGTGTAAGCAAATAACATGCAGTGCCACAAAATCTTACCCAAAATTCATTGATTAAAATAATGGTAAAGAGGCCAATCATACCTATTCCTTTGCACTAGAGGAGTAGAGTAGAATAATGAAAAGACTTTTTCCACACTGATTGTGCAGTCGGCACTTTTTATTTAGTCATGTACAAAATAGAGCGGGCGCTTACCACTGAGTACAGAACTGGCGATGTAAGGTTGAGGACTTATTGTCTTGTGACTTCCTGAAGATGTCCTTTATTGTAACATTAGAGTGTAATTTATTTACTATGTGGTATTGTGTAAAGTGTGACATAGTGTGAGTTACAATGACGTTATTGTAAGGTATAATATGTCAGACGGTTGAGCGGATGTGAGTCTCAGTGTAGAAACCGATCATACAAGGTCACCTGGTTAGGATTAGATGACCCCTTGGCTAGTGTGGCTTAAGCCTAGCCAGACAGGGAGGGGGAGCAGAGTGTGAGCTAATATAGGAAGAAGTATTTTTTGTTTAGGTTGTGAGAGTTAGTGAGCTGCTGGAGAGTACTAGGAAGCATGATCTACAAGAAATGATGGTGTTGTCAGAAATTAATACAGGAGCAAGTGGGTACAACCATTTGGCAAGTAGTCTTTGTCGCGGGCGGGGAGGAGGGTGTCAGCACACTACGCTCACCCCCTTCTGCTTGGGTCTGGCGGTTGCTGCTCAGTGGTGGCTCGAGCTGTGGGCCGGATCCCGGGGGTTTCTCGAGCGGCACTCCTCGCCCGTGAGTGAAAGGGGGTTGTTGGGTGTGGGGATAGTTTATTGTCCGTGATGCCACCCACGGTTGTGGTGATTTCACCACCGCTGCTCGATATGGGGGTCCCGGGGATGGTGATGCGGAGCAGCCAGGTGTTGTGTTGCCCCTCCGTGGGTAGGGGTTGGTGATCCCGGGGCCCGGTGATGAAATGGGAGATGCAGGGCCTGGTGGGTGCAGGGACGCGGGGGCAGCGCTGTGCCTTGCGGCACTGTGGTACTCACTCAGCCTGAGACGTTGACACAGTTTTACGGTAAACCACACGGCTGGAAAGACGGTTCCCACGGACGGCTGCACTTGCTCTCCCAGTAGGTGACGGTGATGTCCCTTTTCCTTGCACCTTTGTTTCTGTGTTGGTAGCGATGGGTCCCCACCGGTAACCCGCTCCCCGGCTTCAAGCTGGACTGGAGGAGCTCTACTCTTTGCCCGCAGGCGCTGGCCCTGAGAAACTGGTGCCCTGGCGGTGGCGGTGTTTCTCCTACAATGGTTGGACTGTTGCCTTCAATCGGGACTTGGTTGTTGGGGGATCTACGTCCCCTTCACTGACGGATTTGGCAAATTATGGCGACTCCTAGCCTTGCCGGGGTCCGAGAGGCCCCTGCCCTGGTGCTGACTGTCCTTTGGTACACTGCTCCAGACCGCCGGGCCACTACCCGTCCGCGGTCCTTCCAGGAACTTCCAAACAGTCCCCCTCCAGACAGTCACCGCCGTTGCTGACCTTGCTGACTCTGTCCTGCACACAGCTGGACTACTTCAGGCTTTCTTTCTGTCACCTTTCACCTTCCTTCAGTTTCTCCTACTCCTCCTTTACCACTTCCACTTCTACTTCCACTTTCACTTCCTTAGCTCATCTTAGCTGTTTACTCCTTCTCCTCCCTAACTGTTCTGCCTGGTTTCCTCCCACCTCCAGAACTGTGTCCTCCTCGGTGGGCGGAGCCAACCACCTGGCCCACCCCCTGGTGTGAACATCAGCCTCTGGAGGAAGGCAACAAGGATTTTTGGTTAGCTTTGGTGTGCCTTACTGGGGTGTAGGGTGTGGTGGTGTGTGACCTGTGACCCCTGGCTTGCCCAGGGCGTCACATCTTCAACAGAAGTGAAGCCAGTGCTAGCCAGGAGTGAAAGTAGACAATGGAACAGAAAGATTCTGCTAAGCCAAAAACAAAAGAAGAAAGAAACAGCTCAAGGAGTGGCTTTTGTATGCAATGACTGTCTATGATTGTGGGTCAGGGACACAGGGAATACATTGACCAGTGGTTACCGGTACCATAATGACACTAAAGGCCCAGTGACACTAAACAACTTACCAGTGATCCCAACAATGATACAACCTGATAGGAATCGCTGGTAAGTTGCTAGGAGGTCGCTGGTGAGATGTCACACTAAGCGACACTCCAGCGATCCCACCATCAACCTGACCTGGCAGGGATCGCTGGAGCGTCGCTACACGGGTTGCTGGTGAGCTGTCACACAGGCAGATCTCACCAGCAACCAGTGACCAGCCCCCAGCCAGCAGCGACGCATGGAAGCATGCTGCGCTTGGTAACTAAGGTAAATATCGGGTAACCAACCCGATATTTACCTTGGTTACCAGCGCACACCGCTTAGCGCTGGCTCCCTGCACACCTAGCCACAGTACAAATCGGGTTAATTACCCGATGTGTACTCTGCTATGTGTGCAGGCAGCAGGGAGCCGGCTTCTGCGGACGCTGGTAACCACGGTAAACATTGGGTAACCAAGAAGCCCTTACCTTGGTTACCTGATATTTACCTTCGTTACCAGCGTTCGCCACTCTCACACTGCCAGTGCCGGCTCCCTGTTCCCTGCACTCCTAGCCACAGTACACATCGGGTTAATTACCCGTTGTGTAGTCTGGCTATGTGTGCAGGGAGCAGGGAGCCGGCACTGACAGCGTTGAGAGCGGCGGACGCTGGTAGCGAAGGTAAATATCGGGTAACCAAGGAAAGGGCTTCTTGGTTACCCGATATTTACATTGGTTACCAGCGTCCGCAGAAGCCGGCTCCCTGCTCACTGCACATTCAGTTGTTGCTCTCTCGCTGTCACATTAGCCCTTGGTTACCCGATATTTACCTTAGTTACCAAGCGCAGCATCTTCCACGCGGCGCTGGGGGCTGGTCACTGGTTGCTGGTGAGCTCACCAGCAACTCGTGTAGCGACGCTCCAGCGATCCCTGCCAGGTCAGGTTGCTGGTGGGATCGCTGGAGCGTCGCAGTGTGACATCTCACCAGCAACCTCCTAGCAACTTACCAGCGATCCCTATCGTTGTTGGGATCGCTGGTAAGTTGTTTAGTGTGACTGGACCTTTAGCCTAATCATCACCTAGTAGACAGTCCTGCACAATTACTTGCACACAGCAAATGGAATAGGAATGTGATTTGCCACCGGACAACAAAAAAAGCACATATTTTGTTGGCCTCGTCAAGACAGACATTTCATGATAGGGCTCTTGTCCACTTGCGTTAAAAAAATTCCTGCGATACTCGGCTACAAATGTGAGTCGATTGTCCTGCGTATGGTCTGCGTACTATAATTTTTTTTTTTCTCACATAGCATCCGTATGAAATGCGAGCGTCATGCGAGTGCTATGTGAGTGTTTATGTAAGCAGCGTAGGACTGGTTGCTGGAGGAATCTCCAGTAATACCAGTCCTGGCCGTGGTTACCTGCACTGAACTCCGGGGTGTCACTTGAGCTCCGAAGTTCAGCCCGGACTGTCTGCAGCTGTGCTGAACTGAACAGCAATCACCGGGCAATCAATCACTGGGTGCTCGCTGTTCAGTCCAGGCTGCACTCCGGAGCTCAGGTGACAGCTCCGGAGTTCAGTGCATGTAACCACGGCCAGGACTGGTATTACTGGAGATTCTTCCGGCAGCCAGTCCGACGCAGTATGCAAGTGTCAAGGATCCATGTGACATGTGTATGCCATCTGTATGACATGTGTATGGCACCCGTATTCTGATTTTTTTCTCGCTCCCATAGGCTTGCATGGGGGTGCGAGAGCTGAGACTCGGTGCAAATCGCAGCATGCCGCGATTTCACCGAGAGCACAAGTCGTGCCATTAAAAATTTAGCAAGAGGACATGGCCTCATAGCTTTACACTGGTGCGAGTGCGATCCGATTTTTTATCGGATCGCACTCGCACATTGAAATCGTAAGTGGACAAGAGCCCATAGGCCGATTATCCTCATCAATATCAATCCTTTAAACTAAATTATGTGATATGTGACCTAAGTGAAAATATTTATTATATTGAATTCACGATTGTCGTTCCACTGAACTTAACACATTGATTTACTTTCTGTCATTTTTGAAGTATAAGCCTAGGTAAAGCTACAATGTCTTCACCTACAACTGAAAATAGAATGCACAGTTATGAACCAGTACCATGCACTATAATTCTGCCCAAAGAAGATGCGGCTTCTCAGAAAATGATTCTTCCAGAGAACATGCAATCCGTCTCCCTTGCATCTAATGTTTATCCGGTTCCTCCAGTGGTGGCTGCTGCTGTGCCACAAACCACGCTATCAACAGCAATACATCAGAAATTTGTAAAGGAGAAAACCCAAGAACTTGCAGTGAGTAGCAATGATTACATCTTCTGCATCCTGTGAAGGGACAGTACATGACACAGGTGATCCAAACAAAAAATCTGGTTGACTTGATTTGGTATGTAATAATGTGTTTGCAGATGTGGGCTTGTAATATACATCTGTCTGCACCATCAGACTGGCATCCACCTGAATTTTGACATCTAGAAAAGCAATTGTTGAAGTGATTGATGTATACGTAAGCTTAACATTAAATCTATTTATATATAGATGTTCCATAAATTGATGTAATTAACCCTCGGTACCTTGCCAGGTGATGAGTAGATCCTCTATGTATTGCAGCCAATACTTCGTATGGTCAGCGGCCTGCGATTGCTTGCCATCAAAAATGTTTCTTTCCTAATAGCCAAGAAAGAGATTAGTGAACGAAGGCGTGCAGGCTGACCTATCACTGTGCCACACCTCTGCAGGTAAAATTCATTCTTAAATGTAAAAAATTATGAGTAAGAACAAAACCAAGTAGTTCCAAATCAAGTCACACATTTGGCAGTCCCAGTTGCTAGTCTCCAGAAAAAAAGCGAACCGCGTCTAACTGTAATGCCTGCCTGGAACCCCAGACTCAGACTGGCTGTCACAGACAGGCTAGGGGAAAGCCACTCACAAAGCAGGACCCCAAGAACCCCGAAACCCTTTAACCCCTATACAGGGATTTGGAATTACTGCAGGGCCATGGAGATCCCTACCTGTGGAAGGCTACAGTCCAGAGGAGAGTAGTAGTCAGGAATGGTCAAACCAGGAGATGCAGAACAGAGACAAAATCTGCAGACAAGGACGTAGGCAAGAAACCAGGCAGAGGTCAAATCCGGATCTGGCAGTGAAGTACAAAAACGGCAGGCAGAAGGATAGTCAGAGAGCAGGCATAAGTAAAAACACAGGGATCACTATTCAGAACAGAGCAGGAACTAGAAATCAGGAATACAAAACTATCTCTGGCAGTGACCAGCAGACAAGAGGTGGAATTAGAAGAGTGTGGTGTCTTCCCATTGGCTATAGCGGAATGGTGGTAACTTCAGCTGGAAGACACATGCCACCTACAGTCAGCCAGTGGCACTGCAGGTCCCAGGGAAAACAAGCTTAGTGGATGAGCGGAGCCTGCATCCACCAGAGTCACTGTTACGACTACTCTTCCATCACCAGCACTATCCAGAGTGGGAACACAGCGTCGTCTGGAGATCGAACCAGAAGTCACAGGAGCGGACTCTGGTGGGGACATGACACTTATCCATTCTTATGTCTAATAAAGGTGTATAATGATTCAACATCAGCCGTGACCAGTAGCATATCCTTCTCCAATGTAATCCTATTGATTCTGTCCATGTCATCCATTGTGTCATGGACATTTGAAGGCAAGGTCTCAACTATGCACTTAAGATAATAATCAATTAACCTACATACTGTACAGGTAGGTTCCCCTCCCTTGTTCGCTGGATTAATGATTACATCATCCATCATCTTCAATTCTTTTAGGGCTTTACGTTGATCTGCTGTGAGATTGTCATAAGTACGTTTAGTTGAGATTGTGACGCCTCAAGACTGTGGGGTACTCGGTCCCAGGTGCGTGGTGCGCAGGGGGGATCAGTCGTGGTCACGGCCGACGCCCGGTTCTGTGACCCTGAGGGTCGGTCTGATAAAAAGGGGGTGAAAAATGGGAGAAAAAGAAAAGAAAAGAGTTTTTCGACTACGCCACTTGCGGTGTATGGCCAGGTAATTGAAGCCACCGCTGCAGGGTCCTGCTGGGCCTAGTGGAGCTTAAGTGTTTTGGGCCCTCCGCAAGCAGGGCTAGGCCCCAGCAGTGGATGATGCGGGTTATAGTAGTGGACAGTCAGTGTAAGCGTACGGAGGTGAGAAGGAAACAGTCCACACCGGTATTGCAGTTTCAACTTGCCTTTTTACTTGTGGCTTTATACCTGGACCCGCTGGTGCTGGTTTCAAGTGTTCCTGCTCCCCTTGTTCTCCGTGCCAGCTGTGACCTGGGGTAGCTGTCCTCTGTGCACTCTCGTTTGTATTAGGCTCCTGTGGCTTAGACCTTCTGAGTGAATTCTTCTGTTTCAGTCTTGGTCCTATTTCAGGCAACCTGGACTATTTAAGGGGTTCAATCCCAAGTCCCCTCTTTGCTGCTGATGCTTCAGACTATTTGGGTTGAGGGACCCTGGAGATCCCTTCACCCGGCAGATTTAACAGTTGACCACAAAGTGTCCCGCTGTCCAAGGGTCTGCACCCCGGCTCGTGCTGAGTCCTGTGAGCCTAGGTTCGAGACTTCCACAGGCGTCCTGCGGTTCCTGGAGTATTACACTTTCACAGGTAACCCACGGTTCCTGGAGTTCTGGTTCCTTACTCCACAGTCCCTCACTCATGTTACAGCGTTCCATTGTTACTTCAGGTATTTACACTTTTCTTTTCTTTACTTCACTCCTCTCTTCTTCAACACTCTTCTCTTACTGACTACTTCCTCCCGCCAACTTCCCAACTGACCACTGGCCCATCCCCATGCTGGGTCTCTCCCTTCAGATTAGGTGGTACAATCCAATGAGTGCCTGTCCCTTTTATCTGTTGCTAGGCTGTCTCCCAGTCTGGAATTGGGGTTATGTACGTGGCCTGAGGGTGCTGGTGTGTTGACTGGCACGGATATTCCAGGGTTTGGGTTTCCACATTCACATTTTCTGACACCTGATACCTCAGGGGTGCTACATTCCCCCTTGGTTAATTCCAGCACGGGCTGCAAAGATAACAAAGTACATTTTTTTTTAAAATTTTTGTAAACAGTAAATATTAACATTCTTCCCACGCATGGAAGGCATTTCCTTAAATGTTGCTAAACCTGGAGTGTTACGAGGGGGACCCGGGGAAGCGTGCCAAGATGGGAAATGGACTGCTTCCGCCGGTCAAGGTCCACTGTGCGGTGTAAGGGACCGCCGCTATGGTGGGTGAAGAGTGAGCGGGTTGCTGCTAGCGATCGTCTGGAATGTCACAGACGATCTATGTACACCGATCTGCCCTAACCCGTGAGGGTTGTATGGCACAGATCTCACGGCTCGGTGTACCTGTTGCACGGGGAAGCACAGAGGTGCCCACGCACGTGTGCCAGTGGAAGTCACGAGAATATGGCACGAGGGTAGCACAGAGGTGCCCACGCACGTGTGCTTTCAATAACCAGGTGAGTCCAATGGAGACTTGAGGAGCTCACCTGGGACAGGAACACAGCCTGTTGACGGGGGTACTGCCGGAGCAGCAAGGCAGGAACACACCCTGCAAACGAGGTACTGCCGGAGCAGCAAGGGTCAAGCCCACAAGAGACAGTAATGCCTGAGCAGTGGCGTGGCAGCACGCTGCCAGACATCCAAACATAGAAGGACGGTCGCGCGCCGCCATGATGGCAGGAGGAGCTTTTAAGGAGGTGTAGCTCCAGCCAAGGGCGGGCGCGAGGCGGAGATGACGGACTTGACCCAATCAGGATCCACGACATCCCAGCCTGGCCAGTCAGGATTCACCACGTCACTAGCCTTGTCATCAAGCCGTGTGACGTCAGTGGGCGAATCAGGATCCACCAAGCATAGCACATGCTCACCCTCCTGCCTCTGGGAAATAGAGGCGGGATCCTCGGTCTCACAATGTGTAGAGATAACGGGAGTCTCACTGCTTCCCTGAGCAGCAAATCTCTGCACATTGCGCAACCTCACAGACCTTTGAGGCTGCTGAGCAGGAGGAGCTGTGGCAGGCAAGGAATGGGAGACCGCCTCATTTCTTGCAACAGGAGTACCACTAGGTGTCACCCTTGTGCTGCCTCTCTGAGGAGGTTTCTCCTGCACTCTGTGCAGTCTGGCAGACCTTCGGCGCTGCGGAGCAGGAGCGCTCGTGGCAGGCAAGGAGACTGTCTCATTCCTTGCCACAGGAGAGCCATGAGGTGTAACACTGGAGTACCCTTCTCATCGCCCACCACCCAAAGATCCAGGTCCCAAAACCCCTAGGAGGAAGGTCACCGGTTTCCATGGTGACCGGGTCTTGGCCGACTCTACCACAGACCCTTCCTGCAACCATCCTCTCCTTGGTGGCGGTGTCAATTAGGGTCCTTTGGTAAGGCTGTACTCTGGTGTTGGCACAATTGGTGCAAATATATACAAAGCCAGTTCTTGTCACAACCAGTCCTGTGACTGTGGTCCATGTCTATTAAACTTTTATGCAATCATTATCAAGTTTTCAGGTATTATGCAATATTTTTATAACTGAACAAACAATGAAACTGGGTAGCCTGGTTCAGCTACCATACACCTCAGCACTGGAAGCTGGAATCTGAGGAGGAAGTGGGGACTGGCACCACAGCAGCGCCCCCTGCTGGACGCACTTCCACATCCAGGGCATACCAGCCCGGCTCCCCATGATGCCGGGCATAGGTGACCATATCACCTGGGTGCAACTCCCGACCATTGTGACCTTTCTGGAGGTGGGCCATCACGTCTCGCTGGGAAACAAAAACACTGACTTGCAACCCCAGCTCAGTGATGAAGCCCCACCCCTTTTTCTGGTTAAACTCATCCACCACACCCTTGTAACGAAGTCCACGGTCCTTCCAACTGGCCTGCCGCAGACTCTCCTTTTCACGGAGGTTGCGGGCCCACACCTGCACCTTCTGTGCTTCACGCTCCTCCTGCTCTAAGGCTAACTGGTCGATTGTGGCCTGGCATGCAGTGTGGATCTCCTCCGAGACTGTGGCTTTCAGTTTGGACACCAGAACCGCCTTGGGGGCTGGTTGGATCTTTCCCCACTCTGGGTTGGGCTGGCAAGCCTCCGGGTACTTCGCTGTTGGGTTAGGAGGTGGTGCGGCCGGATCTATGGCCGGAGATGGAGGCGGTTGCTCTGTCTGGTCAGCGACTGGGAATGGCACGGGTTCCGCTACCAGTTCCACTACTGGGGAGCCGATGGGGCTAGGGAGGTCTCTGCTCCTACCTGCTCCTGGCGCTGCTCCTCATGCAAGGCCCGCTTTTCTTGGGCCCGCACTGCCGCTACCATCTTCCGCATATCATCTCTCCATTCAGCCTTTTGACAGAGGAACTGGGCCCGCATCCGGATGTAAAGCAGATTCAGCTCTTCCTCCAGCCAGGCAGCAGTCCCCACTTCTGGTCGGTCTGGTGCTCTGTCCCCTGGGGCAGCCATGTTGTCAATCTGCACTCTCGAAAACTTTCTGCAGCAGGGTTCCGGTGTCCCTGCATTGGTTTCTTTTTACATGGTTCAGGCACTCCCAGGGGGGCGGGGTCTCTGGCAGAATCCTGGCGACTACGCCAAGTTTGGGATGTGACGCCCCAGGGCTGTGGGGTACTCAGTCACGGGGGCATGGTGTGCAGGGGGATCAGTTGTGGTCACGGCCGATGCCCGATTCCATGACCCTGGGGGTCGGGACGATAAAAATGGGGTGGAAAATCGGGAGAAAATATAAGAAAATAAAATAAAAGAGTTTTTCAACTATGCCACTTGCGGTGTGCGGCCAGGAAATTGAAGCCGCCGCTGAAGGGTCCTGCTGGGGCTGGTGGAGTAATGCAAGCAAGGCTGAGCCCCAGCAGTGGATGATGGGGGTTATAGTAGGGGACAGTCAGTGGAAGCGTACAGATGCGAGAAGGAAACAGTACACACCGGTATTGCAGTTTAAACTTGCCTTTTTACTTGTGGCTTTGTGCCTGGACCCGCTGGTGCCGGTTTCACGTGTTCCCACTCCCCTTGTTCTCCATGCCAGTTGTGACCTGGGGTAGCTGTCCTTTGTGGACTCTCGTTTTTATTAGGTTCCTGTGGCTTAGAGCTTCTGAGGGAGCCCCTTTGTTTCAGTCTTGGTCCTACTGCAGGCAGCCTTGACTATTTAAGGGGTTCAATCCCAAGTCCCCTCTTTGCTGCCGATGCATCAGACTCTTTGGGTTGGTGAGAGACCCTGGAGATCCCCTCACCTGGCAGATTTAACAGTTGACCATAAAGTGTCCCGCTGTCCTAGGGACTGCACCCCGCCTCGTGCTGAGTCCTGTAAGCCTAAGTTCCAGACTTCCTCAGGAGTCCTGCGGTTCCTGGAGTATTACACTTTCACAGGTAACCCACGGTTCCTGGAGTCCTGGTTCCTTACTCCACAGTCCCTCACTCCTGTTACAGCGTTCCGTTGTTACTTCAGGTCTTTACACTTTTCCTTTCTTTATTTCACTCCTCTCTCCTTCAACTCTCTTCTCTTACTGACTACTTCCTCCTGCCAACTTCCCAACTGACCACCGGCCCCTCCCCTTGCTTGGTCTCTCCCTTCAGATTAGGTGGTACTATCCAATATGTGCCTGTCCCTTTTACCTGTTGTTAGGTAGTCTCCCAGTCTGGAATTGGGGCTATGTATGTGGCCTGAGGGTGCTGGTGTGTTGACTTGCACGAATTTTCCGCGGTTTGGGTTTCCACATTCACATTTTGTGGCACCTGATACCTCAGGGGTGCTACAAGATCTTTTTATGTCCTGTAAAACCAGCTTTATAAAGATTTCAACTTCTGGGCATATGGACAAGGTAGAGAACCTGGTGCATCTGGGATAGATATCACGTTGAAAGGTCTCATGATCCCCAGGGTTTTGTTCTCTTAACAAATCCTCCATAATCTCTAGGGTTTCCTGTTCAGATACATTACCAGAGGTATTATCACCTATGTCTCTTTTGTGCAGCTTCTTTAATAACTTCTAGTGCAAAGAGATAGTAGTATTTAGTCACCATCACCACAAATTCATTAAAGGGGGCTTTACACGGTAGCGATATCGCTAGCAATTTGTAGCGATAGCGAGCATGTAAGTACCCGCCCCCGTCACGCATGCGATTGTTTCTGATCGCTGCCGTAGCGAACATTATCGCTACGGCAGCGTCATACGTACTTACCTGGTCGGCGGCGTCGCTGTGACTGCCGAACAATCCCTCCTTCAAGGGGGAGGGACGTTCGGCATCACAGCGACGTCACCGCAACGTCACACAGCGGCCGGCCAATCAAAGCGGAGGGCCGGAGCTGAGCGTGATGTAAACATCCCGCCCACCTCTTCCTTCCGCATTGGGGCCGGCGGCAGGTAAGGAGTAGAGATGAGCGAACTGGTCCCGGTTCGGCTCGAGGCCGGTTCGCCGAACGGGGGTCCCGTTCGAGTTCGGTTCGTCGAACGTTCGACGAACCGAACTCGAACGTATAGGCTATAATGGGAGGCAATCACAAACACATAAAAATGCATTATAAATGTACACAAACAGTTAATAAACATTGCCATAACACTTACCGGTCCTCGCGATCCCTTCTGCACTCTGTCTCCTGCCGCTATTCCATCCGATGATCGCTGAATCCTCCCGGTGACCTGCACTGCCAGCAGAGAAGCAGGACCTATCGTGACGTCAAAATAGCCATGTGACCAGTCACGTGGCTATTATCTCATTGGCTACAGACTGGTCACATGACTATGACACGTCATGTAGGACCTGCGAGTGCATCTCTCCGGTACACGGTGCACATATGTGTATCGCCGTGTACCGGCGACATGCTCTAGCACACGGTCGACTCCCCGTTCCGTTAGGGACCGGCTGACACAGCCGGTCATTAACGGAGATCACCGTTGCCATAGCAACGCAGTTAGCGGTGACGTCACCGCTAACCGCGGCTCCGAGAGCACCGTTGCTATGGTAACGCGTCTGTCAGCGTTACCGCTAGCAGCCAGCACTGATCACTCACGGAGTGAAGGCTGTACGCTGCTTCCCGATTGTAGTGAGCATTGTAGTGAGGATGGAGGTTCCCCAGCCCCAAGTGATGAGCTGGTGAATCTCATCCTCACTACAATCGTCACTACTACTACACTAGAAAGAAAGAAGACAGAAGACCATGGATCGTGGAGGGCTGACAGGGGGTAATAAAGATGGAGTCTCTAATGTGTCTGTGTATTTATTTCTATTAAAGTATTTTTTCTCTGTGTGGTGTCTTTTTTTTAACCCTTTATTGGAGATTCTTAATGGCCGGGTCAAACGTGCCTGACATTAAGAATCTCTGGCTTAATACTGGCTAGTAAAACAAAGCCAGTATTAACTCATGATTACCCAACAAGCCACCCGGCTCCAGGGCTGTTGGAAGAGTTGGATACAGCGCCAGATGATGGCGCTTCTATGAGAGCGCCATTTTCTGGGATGGCTGTGGACTGAAATCCGCAGCAGAGGCGCCCACAAACCTCGGGCTAACCTGTGCTGCGGATTCCAATCCCCAGCTGCCTAGTTGTACCCGGCTGGACACAAAAATAGGGCGAAGCCCACGTCATTTGTTTTTTAATTATTTCATGAAATAAGTGAAATAATTAAAAAAAACGGGCTTCCCTATATTTTTGGTTCCCAGCCGGGTACAAATAGGCAACTGGGGGTTGGAGGCAGCCCGTGGCTGCCAGCTGTACCTGGCTAGCATACAAAAATATGGCGAAGCCCACGTCATTTTTTTGGTGGGCAAAAAACCTCTGCATACAGTCCTGGATGGAGTATGCTGAGCCTTGTAGTTCTGCAGCTGCTGTCTGCTCTTCTCCATACAGACAGACAGCAGCTGCAGAACTACAAGGCTCAGCATACTCCATCCAGGACTGTATGCAGAAGTTTTTTGCCCCCTGAAAAAATTATGTGGGCTTCGCCATATTTTTGTATGCTAGCCAGGTACAGCAGGCAGGTACGGCTGCCCCCAACCCCCAGTTGCCTATTTGTACCCGGCTGGGAACCAAAAATAAAGGGAAGCCCTTTTTTTATTATTTCATGAATTTCATGAAATAATTAGAAAACAAATGACGTAGGCTTTGCCCCATTTTTGTGTCCAGCCAGGTACAACTAGGCAGCTGGGGATTGGAATCCGCACCACCGGTTGGCCTGAGCTTTCTGGGCCCCACTGCTGCGAATTGCAGTCTGCAGCCACCTCAGAAAATGGCATTTTCATAGAAGCGCCATCTTCTGGCGCTGTATCCAACTCTTCCAGCACCTGCCTGCTATACCTGGCTAGCATACAAAAATATGGCGAAGCTCACGTCCTTTTTTTGTAGTTTTTTGGCAAAAAAAATAAAAAATGCTTCCCTGGATTTTCCATTGCCAGTGAAGGTAACACCAAGCAGTGGGGGTTAGCAGCCAGTAGCTGCTTGGATTACCCTTAGCTAGCAATACTAAAAATGCAGCGGGAGCCCATATATATTTTTTTAATTATTTATTTAAATAACTAAAAATAAAATGGGCTTCCCTGTATTTTGATTGCTGGACATCACAGTGCTGTAAAAATAAATCTTTAAAAAAATGACGTAGCGCTCCGCGGTATTTTTGATTCTCAGCGCAGATAAAGCAGACAGCTATGGGTTGCCACCCCCATCTGCCTGCCGTTACCTTGGTTGGCAATCAAAATACAGGGAAGCCCATTAATTTTTTCTATTTAAAAAATAGTTAAAAAAAAAAAATTACGTTGGGTCCCCCCATTTTTGATAGCCAGCTAGGGTAAAGCAGACGGCTGTAGCCTGAAAACCACAGCTGGCAGCTCTACCGTGGTTGGGGATCCAATGTGGAGGTCCCCTCAGGCTCTTTTTTATAATTATTTTATAAATATTAATAATTACACAATAAAAGTAGGGTCCCCCCCAAATTGGATCACCAGCCAAGGTAAAGCGGACAGCTGTGGTCTGGTATTCTCAGGGTGGGAAGGTCCATAGTTATTGGGCCTTCACAGCCTAAAAATAGCAGGCCGCAGGCACCCCAGACGTGGCGCATCCACTAGATGCGCCAATCCTGGCGCTTCACCCCAGCTCATCCCGTGCCCTGGTGCAGTGGCAAACGGGGTAATAAATCGGGTTGATACTAGCTGTAAAGTCACCTGAGATCAAGCCCAGCAGTTTGTGATGTCATGGCGTCTATTAGATACCCAACATCATAAACTGTCAGTACTAACAAAAAAAAACAAAATTGACAAAAGAAATTTATTTGAAAAAACAGTCCCCAAAACATTTCCTCTTTCACCAATTTATTGTAAGAAAAAAAATAAAGGGGTCCCACGACGACTCTGGACCGTCTAGAATATGGGGGGAGACACTCAGGGAACGTATCCCCCATTTTCTAGGAGTGCGGACCCTTCATGTGAGGAGTGTGGGTGCAATGAATCTGCACTCACTCTCCCCGGGTCCACAGCAGCAGAGTCCATGTCGTAATGGTTGCTACCAAAGCTGCAATGCCCTGCTCATGAGGTAAGGGCATGCCTAATCAGGAGAACTACTGTAGAGGAAGCTCTGCTCACTGGTATATAGGTGCTCAGAGGTAATAATAGATAAAATTAGTGAGTAACCTCGGCACTCTAAATCTCCCAGACTAAGTCAGTAAGTCACAACGGATAGTAATGCAAAATCACTCTTTATTGGTCCGTATTAAAAAAAAAATTTTTTTCAGAAGCATATATGTTTTTGTCCAAAACAAGTTACAAATGACGTTTCGGCCTGAGCCTTCGTCAGATTGGACTTATCTGCATGTAATCATGAAAAATGACAATAATCAGTATCACATAAGAGTGAGAGAACAATAACATAAACTCGAACAATGTAGAGGTACAATTGGGATGCAGCAAAAAAATTGCAACACAGCAAGAAATGAAACACATGATACAAATGTCATAATACAGTACAAGGACAATATAGTAATGACAAATATGGGGTCAGAGTAGGCTTAGACAGCTCTGGTACGAAAGAGATGTCAATCATAAAGTAACATGTGCAGTAGGTGTAGAGCTACAGTATGCATGGCAGAGCTAATGGGTAGACCGACCATAGGTCATTCACGACCTCTTTACCTCTAGCAATCTATCCTTTCTGGGCATCACTGAAACATGGCTGACACCATCCAACACTGCCTCCCCTGCTGCGCTGTGCTACGGTGGCCTTCACTTCTCCCATACTCCTCGCCCTGGCAATAGACAAGGTGGAGGAGTGGGCCTCCTTCTTTCTAACAACTGCAGCTTTAATCCAATCCCACCCTTACCCTCCCTTGTCCTGCCTTCCTTTGAAGTGCACTCTGTCCGCATCTATTCTCCTTCCAACCTCCAAGTGGCCATCATATACAGACCCCCAGGCCCTACCACTTCCTTTATTGACCAGTTCTCTGCCTGGCTTCTACACTTTCTCTCTGCTGACATTCCCACTATTATCATGGGTGACTTCAACATCCCCACTGACACCCGCCAGTCAGCAGCCTCCAAACTACTCTCCCTTGCTTCATCTTTTGGTCTATCTCAGTGGTCCACCTCTGCCACCCATAAAGATGGACACACATTAGACCTTATCTTCACCCGTCTCTGCTCTCTATCTAACCTCACTACCTCCCCTCTCCCCTTATCTGACCACCATCTATTGACCTTCTCTGCCCTGTCCTCCTCACCTGCCCCTCCTGTCCAGCACGTATCACACCCTCGCAGAAACCTCGCACACGTCAACATACATACCCTTTCTGACTCTATCCTACCACTGTCCTCCATATCTTCAGTGCACGACACAAACAGTGCCACCACTTTCTACAACGCCACTCTCACATCAGCTATTGATTCAGTTGCTCCTCTTGTGCATGGCAGAGTGAGACAAATCAATAGACAACCCTGGCACAACAGCCTCACTAAAAAACTGCGGCAAGTGTCTAGGGCTGCAGAGCGGCGCTGGAAGAAAACGCACTCCCAGGAAGACTTCACCACATTCAAAAATGCAATTCACACATTTCGCTTGGCCCTTACCTCGGCTAAACAGGAATACTTCAGAAACCTCATATCCTCTTTAACACACAACCCCAAACAGCTCTTCAATATTTTCAACTCCCTCCTTCGCCCACCACTGCCCCCTCCAACCTCCCTCATTTCCGCAGAAGAATTTGCCACATATTTCAAAGAAAAGATCGACCAAACCAGACAAGTCTTTTCTGCTCAACCACCACAACCCCTTCATATAACAGACCACTGCTCCTCCCCCATAAACTTCCTCTCCACTATCACCGAAGAAGAGCTTGCACATCTTCTCTCAAAAGCGCACCTCACCACCTGCGCACGTGATCCCATCCCAACCCACCTCCTCCCCAACCTCACCACTATCCTAATTCCAGCCTTAACCCATCTCTTCAACCTATCTTTAACAACTGGTACCTTCCCTTCTGCCTTTAAACATGCAACAGTCACACCCATCCTAAAGAAACCTTCCCTCGACCCAACCTCTGCTGCCAGCTATCGCCCCATATCGCTACTCCCATTCGCCTCAAAACTCCTGGAACAGCACGTCCATGCTGAACTTTCCTCCCACCTCTCCTCTAACTCTCACTTTGACAACCTACAGTCCGGCTTCCGTCCACATCATTCCACTGAAACTGCCCTGACAAAAATCACAAATGACTTACTTACTGCCAAAGCTAACAACCACTTCTCTATACTCCTACTTCTAGACCTATCCTCAGCTTTTGACACTGTTGACCACTCCCTCCTACTACAGATCCTCTCTTCCCTTGGTGTCAGAGACCTCGCCCTCTCTTGGATCTCTTCATACCTCTCCAACCGCACTTTTACTGTCTCCCACTCCCACACAACCTCTTCATCCCGTCCTCTCTCTGTTGGTGTCCCTCAAGGCTCTGTCCTGGGACCATTACTTTTTTCTATCTATACATTTGGCCTGGGACAACTCATAAAGTCCCATGGCTTCCAGTACCACCTATATGCCGATGACACTCAGATCTACCTCTCTGGTCCAGATGTCACTTCTCTGCTGTCCAGAATCCCAGAGTGCCTATCTGCTATATCTTCCTTCTTCTCCTCTCGCTTCCTAAAGCTCAATGTGGCCAAAACTGAGCTGATTATCTTTCCTCCATCTCCCCTACACTCTCTACCTGATCTATCTATTACAATAAATAACATCACGCTCTCCCCAGCACCCAAAGTTCGGTGCCTCGGAGTGACCTTTGACTCTGCCTTGTCCTTCATACCACACATTCAATCCCTCACCACCTCCTGTCGTCTTCAACTCAAAAATATTTCCAGAATCCGTCCCTTCATCAATTCTCAATCTACAAAAATGCTAGTGCATGCTCTCATAATCTCCCGCCTCGACTACTGCAACATCCTCCTATGTGGTCTCCCTGCTAACACGCTCGCCCCTCTCCAGTCCATCCTTAATGCTGCTGCCCGACTGATCCACCTCTCGCCTCACTACCACCCCGCTTCTCCTCTCTGCATGTCCCTTCACTGGCTCCCAATCTTCCATCGTATCCAATTCAAACTACTAATACTGACTTACAAAGCCATCCACAAATTGTCTCCTCCATATATCTCTGAACTAATCTCTCGCTACACTCCAAAACGTAATCTCCGGTCCTCCCAAGATCTCCTTCTATCCTCCTCTCTCATTCGCTCCTCATGCAACCGTCTCCAAGACTTCTCCCGAACATCCCCAGTCTTCTGGAACTCACTGCCTCAACACGTCAGATTATCTACTACACTTGCAAACTTCAAACGGAACCTAAAGACTCATCTGTTCAGAAATGCCTATAACCTTGAATGACCTCACTGCCCCACCACCGTGCGGAGCTGCCGCCCCACCACCGTGCGGAGCTGCCGCCCCACCACCGTGCGGAGCTGCCGCCCCACCACCGTGCGGAGCTGCCGCCCCACCTACACCCCACCTACTGTCTCCTCCCCATAATCCTATAGAATGTAAGCCCGCAAGGGCAGGGCCCTCTTCCCTCTGTACTAGTCTGTCTACTGTAACTTGTACATGTATTTTGTATGTAACCCCCTTCTCATGTACAGCACCATGGAATCAATGGTGCTCTATAAATAAATAATAATAATAATAAATAAATAGAAAAAGAACGGAGAAAAGTGGAGAAAAAGTGGAGCATAAGAGGAGAAAAAGTGGAGAAAAAGTGGAGAAAAAGTGGAGAAAAAGTGGAGCATAAGAGGAAAAAAAGTGGAGAAAAAGTGGAGAAAAAAGTGGAGAAAAAAGTGGAGAAAAAGTGGAGAAAAAGTGGAGCATAAGAGGAGAAAAAGTGGAGAAAAAGTGGAGAAAAAGTGGAGAAAAAGTGGAGCATAAGAGGAGAAAAAGTGGAGAAAAAAGTGGAGAAAAAGTGGAGAAAAAGTGGAGCATAAGAGGAGAAAAAGTGGAGAAAAAGTGGAGAAAAAAGTGTAGAAAAAAGTGGAGAAAAAGTGGAGAAAAAGTGGAGCATAAGAGGAGAAAAAGTGGAGAAAAAGTGGAGAAAAAGTGGAGAAAAAGTGGAGAAAAAGTGGAGCATAAGAGGAGAAAAAGTGGAGAAAAAGTGGAGAAAAAAGTGGAGAAAAAAGTGGAGAAAAAGTGGAGAAAAAGTGGAGATTAAGAGGAGAAAAAGTGGAGAAAAAGTGGAGCATAAGAGGAGAAAAAGTGGAGAAAAAGTGGAGAAAAAGTGGAGAAAAAGTGGAGCATAAGAAGAGAAAAAGTGGAGAAAAAAGTGGAGAAAAAGTGGAGAAAAAGTGGAGCATAAGAGGAGAAAAAGTGGAGAAAAAGTGGAGAAAAAAGTGGAGAACAAAGTGGAGAAAAAGTGTAGAAAAAGTGGAGAAAAAGTGGAGCATAAGAGGAGAAAAAGTGGAGAAAAAGTGGAGAAAAAGTGGAGCATAAGAGGAGAAAAAGTGGAGAAAAAGTGGAGAAAAAAGTGGAGAAAAAGTGGAGAAAAAAGTGGAGAAAAAAGTGGAGAAAAAGTGGAGAAAAAGTGGAGCATAAGAGGAGAAAAAGTGGAGAAAAAAGTGGAGAAAAAGTGGAGAAAAAGTGGAGAAAAAGTGGAGAAAAAGTGGAGCATAAGAGGAGAAAAAGTGGAGAAAAAGTGGAGAAAAAAGTGGAGAAAAAAGTGGAGAAAAAGTGGAGAAAAAGTGGAGATTAAGAGGAGAAAAAGTGGAGAAAAAGTGGAGCATAAGAGGAGAAAAAGTGGAGAAAAAGTGGAGAAAAAGTGGAGAAAAAGTGGAGCATAAGAGGAGAAAAAGTGGAGAAAAAAGTGGAGAAAAAGTGGAGAAAAAGTGGAGAAAAAGTGGAGATTAAGAGGAGAAAAAGTGGAGAAAAAGTGGAGCATAAGAGGAGAAAAAGTGGAGAAAAAAGTGGAGAAAAAGTGGAGAAAAAGTGGAGATTAAGATGAGAAAAAGTGGAGAAAAAGTGGAGAAAAAGTGGAGCATAAGAGGAGAAAAAGTGGAGAATAAGAGGAGAAAAAGTGGAGAATAAGTGGAGAAAAAAATGGAGAAAAAGTGGAGAAAAAAATGGAGAAAAAGTGGAACACCCTTTGGTACCTTTCATGTGGCACTAAGGGGTGCTTAGCTTTGTATTTAGCCAAAAAAATGAAAAAAAAATGACGTAGGGTTCCCCCTAGTTTTGTAGCCAGCTAGGGTAAAGCAGACGGCTGCAGCCTGCAGACCACAGCTGGCAACCTCACCTTGGCTGGTAATCCAAAACTGAGGGCACCCCACGCTGTTATTTTAAATTAAATAAATAATTTAAAAAAAAAACACGTAGGGGTCCCCCAAAATTGGACCACCAGCCAAGGTAAAGCAGACAGCTGGGGCCTGATATTCTCAGACTAGGGAGGTCCATGGTTATTGGAATCTCCCCAGCCTAAAAATAGCAGGCCGCAGCCGCCCCAGAAGTGGCGCATCCATTAGATGCGCCAATCCTGGTGCTTCGCCCCAGCTCATCCCGCGCCCTGGTGCGGTGGCAAACGGGGTAATATATGGGGTTAATACCAGATGTGTAATGTCACCTGGCATCAAGCCCTGGGGTTGGTGAGGTCAGGCGTCTATCAGATACCCGACATCACCAACCCAGTCAGTAATAAAAAAAAATAGACGACAAACACATTTTTATTTGAAAAAACACTCCCCAAAACATTCCCTCTTTAACCAATTTATTAGATTGAAAAACAAATCCAGGTCTGGTGTAATCCAAGGGGTTGCCATGACGATCCACACTGTCCCAGTCAATGAAGAGCAGGATGTTCCCCATTGGCTGGGAGAGCAATGCAGTGACCTGAGCTAACATCAATGGGTCAGCCCAGGTCACTGCAGGGGGGTGACAAGTGCTGCTGTCAGCGAGGTACATTACCTGCGCTGATCTCCAGCACTGCCGACAGCCCCTGTCACTGAGCTCAATGACCGGCGCCTTCACATCAAGTATCGCGAGAGGTCCGTGACGTCACCGCTAGTCAGTCTCGGGTCGGAAGCGAGAGGTGATGTGACAAGCGGCGGCCATGGAGGACAGTGACAGCGCTGAGGTCGGGATGGCGGGACTTCATCACCGCAGGTAAGCCGAGCGAGCGGGCGGGGGGGGGGGGGTGTTTGTGTGTGTGTGTGTGTGTGTGTATGTGTACATGCCGCGGGCAGGAGGGGGCGGAGCGAGCTGAGCGGGGAAGTGTGGGCTTCCTGCACGTAACTAAGATAAACATCGGGTTACTAACCAAAGCGCTTTGCTTGGATACCCGATGTTTATCTTGGTTACCAGCTTGTGGCAGGCTGCCAGCGATGGCTCCTGCTCACTGTAGCTGTAAAAAGCCCTGCTTTTTGCTGCTAGAACCGTTCTCAAACGTATCTAGAACTATCGAGCTTTTAGCAAAAAGCTCGAGTTCTAGTTCGATCTCGAACAGCCCCAAAAATCACTCGAGCTTAGAACTGGAGAACCTCGAACCGCGAACCGCGCTCAACTCTAGTAAGGAGACGTTCCTCGCTAATGCGGTGTCTCACATAGCGATGTGTGCTGCCGCATGAGCGATGAACCACAACGCTAAACAACCCTTACCGATTTTTGAGTTTGGGACGACCTCTCCATGGTGAACGATTTTCACCATTTTTGAGGTCGCCTAAGGTCGCTGGTAAGTATCACACGCTGCGATATTGTTAATGACGCCGGATGTGCGTCACTAACAATGTGACCACGACGATCAAACATTAACGATATCGTAGCGTGTAAAGCCCCCTTAAGGCTGAGGCCACACAGGGATTACTGTGATTCCCTTGCATGACACTTGGCTCACACTGGCAGCACAGCAGAGCTGAGTGTCATGATAGTGTCTGTCGCTGGCGGGGAGGACGCCGTCGCTGCTGCGCTCTCGCTAACGCTCGGGTCCGGCGCTGCTGCGGCTGCTGCTGCTCGGTGGCTCGAGCAGTGGGCCGGATCTGGGGACTCGAGCGGCGCTCCTCGCCCGTGAGTGAAAGGGGTGGTTGGTTTGGGGGATTTAGTCCGTGACGCCACCCACGGGTCGTGGTGAAGATAGGCACCACCGCTGCTGATGACGGGTATCCCGGGAGCGGTGATAAGGAGCAGCTGGGATGTTGTTTCCCCCCTCCGTGGGTAGGGGTCGGTGGTCCCGGGGCCCAGTGATGTTGTGACGGGGAGGCAGGGTTGGCGAGGTGCAGGGTTGCAGGGACAGCGCGGCGCGGTGCCGGATGGTACGGGTGTACTCACTCAGCAAGAAAGGTACAAAGTCCTTGGTAAACCAAACGGCTGGATAGACAGGTCCCGCAGCCGGCTGCAGTGTTTCTCCTCGGACAGGTGATGGCGGCTGTCTTTCCCTGCACCTTGATGTTCTTCTTCTGACTACTATGGATTCCCAACGGTAGTCCGCTCCCCGGTGTATGGGTACCGGAGTAGCCCGTTTGCCCGCAGGCGCTGGCCCTTGGGTCTCTAGCCTTAGGCGGTAGCTGTATACCCTCACGGTGTGGGCTGTTGCCTTCAATCGGGACTTTTGCTGTTGTGAAACCCCTGGGGTTCCAGTCACATTCGGATCTGACTATTGACGGCGGCTCCTAGCCTGGTTGGGGTCCAATGGCCCTGCCTGTGTGTGCTGGCTTCACTTTGCTCCCCGGTCGGTACCGGCGGGCCATCGCCCGACCCCGGTCCTACGGTTCCACGTTGTTCCACGACTCCTGCAGACGACCACTACCGTCTGCCAACCTTGCTGTCAGTGCCTGGGCCACAAACCCAGACACCCAAGTGCTTACTCCTCACTCCTCAAACTCCAACACTAAACTGTCACTTTTCCCGCCTCCAGGCGAAATGCAGACCGTCCGCGGGCTGCCCGTCCATCAACGGTTTTATTTTTCTTTTCAAAAACTGTAAAATATAACTAACATGTAAACATTTTCAAACATAAGCATTTTTGTTAGGACACTTGAACGTTGCACATATATAAAACATTTTTAATAATAATGGACGGACGGATGTCTTCCGCTCTCCCACCCAAGCAACCTAGCCCTGATGCTGCCCCTAAGAAGTGGGCAGCACCCCTTGACCCCAGTCCAGGTTCAGGCTGCCCGAGCGGGAACGGGTACAGTAACTCGCACCCGGCTGTCATTTCAGGGGACCCCATGTCCTTGGGGGACCCCTGACCCCCGTCCCCCGTCGGATGGCCACCGGTCCTGGTGGTGGCCGGGCCCCAGCCTGCTCTGCTGCAGGCCCATCCTCCAATCTGCCTCTCTGGAGGTGGCACCGACGGAAAATCACCCCTCAACTTATTTACAAGCCCACAAGTTCGTGGGTGGCCTGCCAGTTCTCGGCCATGTCCATGAGTAGTCTCTCATGCAGGGGGGGGGTAAAAAGCACACAGGGTCCCTCCGGGGACAACCTGCCGGCAACGGCTGGAATAATCACAGAGATAATCAGATGAAGGTCACGTTTCATTAAAGTCATTCAATCAAACTGCTGAGAGTCCCAACGGGGGACAACTGCTTGCAACGGTGAACCGCTGCCATTACTGCTCACTTCCATACTCCTCACCCGGCTCCAGGTGCAGAAGCACAGGTTCCAGCCCCTCCAGCGCACGGCAGGCACGACGAGGAAGAGCTGCGCGGTATCCATTATTTCCGCTCCGAGGGATGTAAGTGGCCTCCATGTCATACAGGCCGAAGACTCCCTCCTCCTCCAAGACAGGCTCCGTGTCAGCCCCCAAGCCGCTGTCCTCTGACTCCAGGGAACCACTGGTGGGACTTGGCAGGACGGTAACGGTTTCCAGCTGAGCCCAGACTCGTGGCTCCTCAGTGGCAAGTCACCCGTCATCGGCTGGGGTGGGGAGGTCTGCTACCGGTTCGTCTACGTTACCCACTCCAGCGGTTGATGGGCTGGCTTCCTCTCGGGCCTCCAGGCCCTGGCGGGGCAACACGGACTCTGTCACCTCCATCGGAGACGGTGATCTGGGTGGGGTTGTATGGGCGGTCAGCACAGGCGATGGGTCGGGCCCTGCTGGGGCCAGGGGTAGACCGGATCCTTCAGCCGCAGCGGCCGGTCCTCTAGGGACACAAGGGTGTGGGTCTCTCACCAGCTCCTCTAGCATGGTCTCTATTTCATTCGCCCACACGACCACAGCAAGCTCCTCCATCTCAGCGGTCCAGCAATCTAACAGGTTCCGTACTTGGACCCGGTTACGGCAGCACAACAGCATCACTTGGGTGTTCAGCCAAGCCGCCGTCCCAGGGGCAGGCTCCGGAGATTCAGGCCTCTCTGATGGTGCGGACATGTTGCAAGCTGCTTCCAGGAACCGGTTATGTTTGCAGAGTACTGGCGTCCCCGCTTTTATTGCCTCGGCTACATCAGGCAGACACACTCTCGCGCCCCCTTGCTACTCTTCAGCACTTCCGTTTGTTGGGGGCGGGGCTTTGCCTTCGCGCCTTCCCTGCTCGAAGAAGACGCTCGAGCGGGAGATTTTCGCGCCAAGATGGCGGCGCTTCAAAATTTTCGGCCGGACACCGCCGGCGGAGATCACAAGGCGCACTTCTACTGGTAAGTAGATGGGTTCAATCCTGTTTGCGACGCCAAGTTGTCGCGGGCGGGGAGGACGCCGTCGCTGCTGCGCTCTCGCTAACGCTCGGGTCCGGCGCTGCTGCGGCTGCTGCTTTTGCTCGGTGGCTCGAGTGGTGGGCCGGATCCGGGGACTCGAGCGGCGCTCCTCGCCCGTGAGTGAAAGGGGTGATTGGTTTGGGGGATTTAGTCCGTGACGCCACCCACGGGTCGTGGTGAAGATAGGCACCACCGCTGCTGATGACGGGGATCCTGGGAGCGGTGGTAAGGAGCAGCTGGGATGTTGTTTTCCCCCTCCGTGGGTAGGGGTCGGTGGTCCCGGGGCCCGGTGATGTTGTGACGGGGAGGCAGGGTTGGCGAGGTGCAGGGTTGCAGGGACAGCGTGGCGCAGTGCCAGATGGCACGGGTGTACTCACTCAGCAAGAAAGGTACAAAGTTCTCGGTAAACCAAACAGCTGGATGGACGGGTCCCGCAGCCGGCTGCAGTGTTTCTCCCCGGACAGGTAATGGCGGCTGTCTTTCCCTGCAGCTTGATGTTCTTCTTCTGACTACTATGGATTCCCAACGGTAGTCCGCTCCCCGGTGTATGGGTACCAGAGGAGCCCATTTGCCCGCAGGCGCTGGCCCTTGGGTCTCTAGCCTTAAGCGGTAGCTGTATACCCTCACGGTGTGGGCTGTTGCCTTCAATCAGGACTTTTGCTGTTGTGAAACCCCTGGGGTTCCAGTCACATTCGGATCTGACTATTGACGGCGGCTCCTAGCCTGGTCGGGCTCCGATGGCCCTGCCTGTGTGTGCTGCGGTTCTGCGTTGCTCCACCACTCCTGCAGACGGCCACCACCGTCTGCCAACCTTGCTGTAAATGCCTGGGCCACAAACCCAGACACCCAAGTGCTTACTCCTCACTCCTCAAACTCCAACACTAAACTGTCACTTTTCCCGCCTCCAGGCCTGTGAACTCCTCGGTGGGTGGGGCCAACCGCTTGGCTCCGCCCCACCTGGTGTGGACATAAGACACTGGAGGGAGGCAACAAGGATTTTTGTTTGGCTGGTGTCCCTGTCTAATGGGGGTGGGGGGTGTTTGTAGGTTATCTGTGACGACCTGGCTAGGCCCGGGCGCCACATGTCCCTGCTACGGAGGGGAGGGAGGGATTTATCTCCCTTTCTCCTCCGTAGCCAGCTATTGCCATTCTCTCCATGCACTCGCAGTTCACCGGTGTAGCGCGAGTGCAGTGCGATTTTTCTCTCGCCCCATTCACTTGAATGTGTGCGAGACAAAAGAGTCTCGCATTACAGTCGCAGCATGCTGCGATTGTTTTCTCGGTCCGATTAGGGCTGAGAAAATAATTGTTCATGTGCGCTGACACACAGGCTAGAATTGGTCCGAGTGGAATGCGATGTTTTATCGCACTCTGCTCGCAGCGTTTTTCTCGCCGTGTGTCTTAGGCCTAAATGAACTTGTGGGACCAAAGGTAAGTCCTTTATTTAATACATCAATTTGTGTTTGTTATAATATGTGATTAGACATGTTTATTACCTCTAATTGATAAGTCCTTTTACTATCACTCTTCTCAAAGAAGCGGGATTTTTTTTTTTTGTGTTTGACCGGTGATTTTGCTTTTGACTTCACACGATATTTGGGAAATTATAGACCTCGACCTTGATCGTGACACTGATCTGGATCTGTTTTTAGGGGATAGTTCCATTAAGTCTTTTATCGTTAGTATCCCATTGACATGTTTCATTTTAGTTTCACGTATATTTTTCTCCTAGTTAATAAACTCTTCATGCAGTTCGGTGTTTAACTTACCCAAATATAGGGCATTGTAGTGTTCTAACTGGATGCACCCTGACTGCTGAGCCCATGCAGTACAGGGTTAAACATCCTCCCATGTCCGATCTCTGTCCCTTGTAGGTTTTATCCAATGGGAATGTTCCCATGATCCTAATGTCTTATATACCCCTTATCTCTCCTGTTCCGGTCTCTCCTTACCTGGTGAGATCTGGACACTGCTGACCCACTCTCCTTCCCTAGGATTATGTCTGTTGTATTAAGTCACAGTGGTATTGATCCAAAGTTGTGTATGGTTTACGAAGGCTGATTTGCGCCGGAAGACCGGCCCGGAATTACGCTTCGTTAGAACTTTGCTAAATGTTATTCTAAACCGAACTGTGAGCGACTCCCATTCACTAAAAGAAAAGAGTACCTGTTTTTGATAAATCTCTCAAAGTTGTATTTATGGTTTACATTTGTGTGTAGTGAGTTAATCGGACATGGGAGCATTTGTTTTGCATTTGGCGGGTTTCAGCAGTCTTGTTTTTAGATAAGTCTTAATTTAGAGTGTTTAGAGTGTTTTGTAATTCCTCAATTTTTGCATCCAATAAATTTAAGGTCTCTGAATTGTGTTACATCAAGAGCCCCATAAATCCCTTAGACCATGCACCCGCAATTTGAACCCATTTATTCCTGAAAGATTCATCATTAATCTCATAAGACGGGAACAATTGTATCCTTAAGCCTCTTGGACTTGAGTTTTTTCAATGTATTTCTCTAATAATGCCCTGTTCCACCATATCCTTGTCCTTTTATTGAGCAGTTCTGTTAACTCATAGATGCAATCATGGGTGTCTCTCCCACCATCTACCAAGGGTAAATTGGTATCATTATTAAAATCCTTGTTTAACTATAGCGACCACATCTGTTCACATGCTTTAAAATCCTTGTCTATTTTGGAATTTGTTGTTGTGGAAAATAGAAACAATTTGAACAATTAGAAAGTTCCTTAATTGCATTTTAAGCAAGACAAAAGTGAAAGTGCTGCAACTCCAAAAATTAAATTGTAAACAGGAGAGCCATGAGTTGTCTTCACTTATTCACTAACCACCTCTTTATTAAATCTAATTACATACAAAAAGTGACATACAAATACTACACATAATACCAATTAATAAAGTAAATTAGCTCTGTGATCCATTGTTTTATCATGACCATCCATATACGTATTTAATCCATGTGTGTGGTAATAAACAGAAAAAAAACACAAATCTCACTTGTAGTCAGTTTAGTAAGCCACCAGATGGCAGTGTAGCTAAAGATTACCCCCAGCAAAAGGATGTATCTAAATTGCAATTGTAATTCATAAATAATAATATTCTATAGGTCTCCACTGTTGCTCACATGGACATACGGCAAGGGTTAATATTGGTAACCTAGTTAATAACAAATAATTACACCTACAGTACAGACCAAAAATTTGGACACACCTTCTCATCTCTAGAACAACTGTTAAGAGGAGCCTTTGTGCAGCAGGCCTTCATGGTAAAATAGCTGCTAGGAAACCACTGCTAAGGACAGGCAACAAGCAGAAGAGACTTGTTTGGGCTAAAGAACACAAGAAATGGACATTAGACCAGTGGAAATCTGTGCTTTGGTCTGATAAGTCCAAATTTGAGATCTTTGGATCCAACCACCGTGTCTTTGTAGAAAAGGTGAACGGATGGACTCCACATGCCTGGTTCCCACCGTGAAGCATGGAGGAGGAGGTGTGATGGTGTGGGGGGGCTTTGCTGGTGACACTGTTGGGGATTTATTCAAAATTGAAGGCATACAGAACCAGCATGGCTACCATAGCATCTTGCAGCGGTGTACTATTCCATCCGGTTTGCGTTTAGTTCGACCACAATTTATTTTTCAACAGGACAATGACCCCAAACACACCTCCAGGCTGTGTAAGGGCTATTTGACTAAGAAGGAGAGTGATGGGGTGCTACACCAGATGACCTGGCCTCCACAGTCACCAGACCTGAACCCAATCGAGATGGTTTGGGGGGAGCTGGACCGCAGAGTGAAGGCAAAAGGGCCAACAAGTGCTAAGCATCTCTGGGAACTCCTTCAAGACTGTTGGAAAACTATTTCTGGTGACTACTTCTTGAAGCTCATCAAGAGAATGCCAAGAGTGTGCAAAGCAGTAATCAAAGCACTTTGAAGAACCTAGAATATAAGACATATTTTCAGTTGTTTCACACTTTTTTAAGTATTTCATTCCACAAGTTTTAATTCATAGTTTTGATGCCTTCAATGTGAATCTACAATTTTTAGAGTCATGAAAATAAAGAAAAGTCTTTGATTGAGGAGGTGTGTCCACACTTTTAGTCTGTACTGTATTAGATGTAACTTCATTATAAACATCACTATTTACCCATGTCAAGTACATAGGATCTCCCAACCGTCACCCCCACGCGCGTTTTGTATGGTTTGCTTTCTCAAAAGACATGGTTATACATCACTAGATCAAGCATAATATATAGTGCCATCCTGCATCATGTGTGGTATACTGTCCAATGCCGGATCACGTGGTGCACATGCTCCGTTATGGTCATCTCCACTATTGGGGAAAACATGATAAAAAGAACTAGTCCAGACTCCACCCACCCACATCATGAGGGATCAGGTCACAATGCGCAATCCCCACCCACCAGCCGCGCCATCCAGTTGCACGTGCAGAGATGGGAGGCGCCTTGCCATACTCACTCATTGGCAGTTAGTACGACTGCAATGAGACAGACCCGACCGTGCCCAGAGCTAACACGGCCCGCAGATGCAGCATATCACATATATTATAAATTGTCAGCCACATTTTTCATTGCCCAGTGTATGGTCATAATGCCACTAACTGGTATCAACTATTACTATATCATTTAGTTATTATTCACATATTCATCTCAGGTGATATAAATAGCATAAGCACATTATGCATTACATTGTGGCCCACAATAGCACTATATATAACTGTTGGCTCCTATACACTGCGTGCAGAATTATTAGGCAAATGAGCATTTTGATCACAGGATAATTTTTATACATGTCGTCCTACTCCAAACTGTATAGGCTTGAGAGGCAACTACCAATTAAGTAAATCAGGTGATGTGCATCTCTGTAATGAGGAGGGGTGTGGTGTACTGACATCAACACCCTATATAAGGTGTGCTTAATTATTAAGCAACTTACTTTCCTTTAGCAAAATGGGTCAGAAGAGAGATTTGACGGGCTCTGAAAAGTCTAAAATTGTGAGATGTCTTGCAGAGGGACGCAGCAGTCTTGAAATTTCCAAACTTTTGAAGCGTGATCACCGAACAATCAAGCGTTTCACGGCAAATAGCCAACAGGGTCGCAAGAAGCGTGTTGGGCAAAAAAGGCACAAAATAACTGCCCATTGAGGAAAATCAAGCGTGAAGATACCAAGATGCCATTTGCCACCAGTTTGGCCATATTTCAGAGCTGCAACGTTACTGGAGTATCAAAAAGCACAAGGTGTGCCATACTCAGGGACATGGCCAAGGTACGGAAGGCTGAAAAACAACCACCTTTGAACAAGAAACACAAGATAAAACGTCAAGACTGGGACAAGAAATATCTTAAGACTGATTTTTCAAAGGTTTTATGAACTGATAAAATGAGAGTGACTCTTGATGGGCCAGATGGATGGGCCAGAGGCTGGATCAGTAAAGGGCAGAGAGGTCCACTCCGACTCAGATGCCAGCAAGGTGGAGGTGGGGTACTGGTATGGGCTGGTGTCATCAAAGATGAACTTGTGGGACCTTTTCGGGTTGAGGATGGAGTGAAGCTCAACTCCCAGACCTACTGCCAGTTTCTGGAAGACAACTTCTTCAAGCAGTGGTACAGGAAGAAGTCGGTATCATTCAAGAAAAACATGATTTTCATACAGGACAATGCTCCGTCACATGCATCTGTCAGGACCGGGAGGACTGGTGGACCCAGGTGGTGGATCCTCTGGACCGAGCACCCCACCAGGGGCAGAGTACACGGCAGCCGGAGCACTGGCGTGGCCGGAACGGGAACCGTGTCCCACAGGGGACGGGAAGAACACAGTCACTGGGGTCTCGGGGTTCCAGGGCACTGGCGTGGCCGGGTAGAAAAGACAAGCAAGAGTCCAGGTAACGGGACACAGCATAAGGGGACCTGAGCACCTAGCTTTCAAAACTAAGTTTCAAGACACGTTGATCAGGCCCCGCCCACATGGAAAGGCAAGTCTTATATACCCAGCACAGCCCTATGTCATTTCCTGTTTCAGGTGTGCTGGGCCTATAAGACCAGGAGAGTGGGCGCGGCCTGGTCCTATACAGAGGCATTAGTCAGAGTCAGACTCCTGAGATCAGGAACAGAACACAGGAGAGCACGAGCGGGGGCGGTAGCCATGACTGGTGGACATGTGGACAGGATCAGTGGTCACGGAGCGGTGCCGGGATGGTGCGAACGGGTCAGTGGGTAAGGAGCGGTGCTGAGGCATCGGGAGCATGACAGCATCCAACTACTCCACAGCATGGCTGGCCAGTAAAGGTCTAAAAGATGAAAAAATAATGACATGGCCCCCTTGTTCACCTGATCTGACCCCATAGAGAACCTGTGGTCCCTCATAAAATGTAAGATCTACAGGGAGGGAAAACAGTACACCTCTGGGAACAGTGTCTGGGAGGCTGTGGTGGCTGCTGCACACAATGTTGATCGTAAACAGATCAAGCAACTGACAGAATCTATGGATGGTAGGCTGTTGAGTGTCATCATAAAGAAAGGTGGCTATATTGGTCACTAATTTTTTGGGTATTGTTTTTGCATGTCAGAAATGTTTATTTCTAAATTTTGTGCAGTTATATTGGTTTACCTGGTGAAAATAAACAAGTGAGATGGGAATATATTTATTTTTTTATTAAGTTGCCTAATAATTCTGCACAGTAATAGTTACCTGCACAAACAGATATCCTCCTAAGATCGCCAAATCTAAAAAAAACCCATTCCAACTTCCAAAAATATTAAGCTTTGATATTTATGAGTCTTTTGGGTTGATTGAGAACATAGTTATTGATCAATAATAAAAAAAATCCTCTAAAATACAACTTGCCTATTAGTTCTGCACAGTGTATATCCCCTCTCATACCATATTATATAGGTTTCATAACTAGAGATGAGCGAACCGGTCCCGGTTCGGCTCGAGGCCAGTTCGCCGAACGGGGTCCCGTTCGAGTTCGGTTCGTCGAACGTTCGACGAACCGAACTCGAACGTATAGGCTATAATGGGAGGCAATCACAAACACATAAAAATGCATTATAAATGTACACAAACAGTTAATAAACATTGCCATAACACTTACCGGTCCTCGCGATCCCTTCTGCACTCTGTCTCCTGCCGCTATTCCATCCGATGATCGCTGAATCCTCCCGGTGACCTGCACTGCCAGCAGAGATGCAGGACCTATCGTGACGTCAAAATAGCCATGTGACCAGTCACGTGGCTATGATCTCATTGGCTACAGACTGGTCACATGACTATGACACGTCATGTAGGACCTGCGAGTGCATCTCTCCGGTACACGGTGCACATATGTGTATCGCCGTGTACCGGCGACATGCTCTAGCACACGGTCTCTTCCCCGTTCCGTTAGGGACCGGCTGACACAGCCGGTCATTAACGGAGATCACCGTTGCCATAGCAACGCAGTTAGCGGTGACGTCACCGCTAACCGCGGCTCTGAGAGCACCGTTGCTATGGTAACGCGTCTGTCAGCGTTACCGCTGTTACCGCTAGCAGCCAGCACTGATCACTCACGGAGTGAAGGCTGCACGCTGCTTCCCGATTGTAGTGATGATTGTAGTGAGGATGAGGTTCCCCAGCCCATGATGGGCTGGTGAATCTCATCCTCACTACAATCGTCACTACTACTACACTAGAAAGAAAGAAGACAGAAGAGCAGGATTGTGGAGGGCTGACAGGGGGTAATAAAGATGGAGTCTCTAATGTGTCTGTGTATTTATTTCTATTAAAGTATTTTTTCTCTGTGTGGTGTCTTTTTTTTAACCCTTTATTGGAGATTCTTAATGGCCGGGTCAAACGTGCCTGACATTAAGAATCTCTGGCTTAATACTGGCTAGTAAAACAAAGCCAGTATTAACTCATGATTACCCAACAAGCCACCCGGCTCCAGGGCTGTTGGAAGAGTTGGATACAGCGCCAGATGATGGCGCTTCTATGAGAGCGCCATTTTCTGGGACGGCTGCGGACTGAAATCCGCAGTAGAGGCGCCCAGAAACCTCGGGCTAACCTGTGCTGCGGATTCCAATCCCCAGCTGCCTAATTGTACCCGGCTGGACACAAAAATGGGGCGAACCCCAAGTCATTTGTTTTTTAATTATTTCATGAAATAAGTGAAATAATTAAAAAAAAACGGGCTTCCCTATATTTTTGGTTCCCAGCCGGGTACAAATAGGCAACTGGGGGTTGGAGGCAGCCCGTGGCTGCCAGCTGTACCTGGCTAGCATACAAAAATATGGCGAAGTCCACGTAATAAAAGTACACAAAGCAAATGGGAGACTTTTATGAGCATCCTGAATAGGGCTTGTGCAGAAAATATACCCTATGGGAACAAACATTCTAGAAATAGGAGGAAACCCCTATGGCTAAATAGAGCTGTAAGGGAAGCAATAAAAGAAAAACAGAAAGCCTTAAAAGAATTAAAGAGGGTAGGTAGTGATGAGGCATTATATAATTATAGAAAATTAAATAAAATATGTAAAAAGCAAATTAAGTTAGCTAAGTTTGAGACAGAGAGACTCATTGCGAGAGAAAGTAAAAATAATCCTAAAATATTCTTTAACTACATAAACAGTAAAAAACTGAAAAGCGATAGTGTTGGCCCCCTTAAAAATAGTCTTGGTGAAATGGTGGAAGGGGATGAGGGTAAAGCCAACCTGCTGAATGACTTTTTTTCTACGGTTTTTATACAAGAAAATGCCATGGCAGATGACATGACCAGTGATGCCATAAATTCACCCTTGAATATTACCTGCTTAACCCAGCAGGAAGTACGCCGCCGCCTCGAAATCACTAAGGTTGACAAATCTCCGGGCCCAGATGGCATACACCCCAGAGTACTACAGGAATTGAGTTCTGTGATAGATAGACCATTATTTTTAATCTTCTCAGATTCCTTAATAACAGGGTCGGTGCCGCAGGACTGGCGCATAGCAAATGTGGTGCCAATATTCAAAAATGGGACAAAAACTGAGCCAGGAAATTATAGGCCGGTAAGTTTAACCTCTACGGTTGGTAAAATCCTTGAGGGTTTCTTGAGAGATGCTATACTGGAGTATCTCAAGAAAAATAACCTTATGACAGAGTATCAACATGGGTTTATGAGGGATCGATCCTGTCAAACTAATTTGATCAGCTTCTATGAAGAGGTAAGTTCAAGCTTGGACCAGGGAAATGCAGTGGATGTTGTGTATATGGACTTTTCAAAAGCTTTTGATACGGTGCCACACAAAAGGTTGGTACATAAAATGAGAATAATGGGGATAGGGGAAAATATGTGTAACTGGGTTAAAAACTGGCTCAGTGATAGGAAACAAAGGGTGGTTATTAATGGTACGTACTCGGACTGGGTCTCAGTTCATAGTGGGGTACCACAGGGGTCAGTATTGGGCCCGCTTCTTTTCAACATATTTATAAATGACCTTGTTGGGGGCATGCGGAGTAGAATTTCAATATTTGCAGATGATACTAAACTCTGCAGGGTAATCAATACAGAGGAGGATAATTTTATATTACAGGGAGATTTATGTAAATTGGAGGATTGGGCTGAGAAGTGGCAATTGAAGTTTAATGTAGATAAATGTAAGGTCATGCACTTGGGTAGAGGAAATAACATTTATGATTATGTACTTAATTGTAGAACACTGGGTAAAACAGACACAGAAAAAGACTTGGGTGTATGGGTGGATGGTAAACTTCACTTTAGTGGACAGTGTCAGGCAGCTGCTGCAAGGGCTAATAAAATAATGGGATGTATTAAAAGAGGTATAAGTGTTCAAGAAAAAAATATAGTTCTACCTCTGTACAAGTCACTAGTGCGACCGCACTTAGAATACTGTGTACAATTCTGGTCACCGATATATAAGAAGGACATAGCTGAACTGGAGAAGGTGCAGAGAAGAGCCACCAAGATTATTAGAGGAATGGGTGGGCTGCAATACCAAGACAGATTATTAAACTTGGGGTTATTTAGTCTGGAAAAACGAAGGCTTAGGGGAGATCTAATCACAATGTATAAATATATGAGGGGACAGTACAGAGACCTTTCCAAAGATCTTTTTACACCTAGGCCTGCGACTGGAACACGGGGGCATCCGCTACGTCTTGAGGAAAGAAGGTTTAATCATAATCACAGACGAGGATTCTTTACTGTACGAGCAGTGAGACTATGGAACTCTCTGCCGCATGATGTTGTAATGAGTGATTCACTACTAACATTTAAGCAGAGCCTGGACGCCTTTCTTGAAAAATGTAATATTACCAGTTATGTATATTAGATTTTATGACAGGGTATTGATCCAGGGAACTGGTCTGATTGCCGGATGTGGAGTCAGGAAGGAAATTTTTTCCCCATTGGAACTTGTTTGCCACATTGGGGTATTTTTGCCTTCCTCTGGATCAACATGTTAGGCTACGGGTTGAACTAGATGGACTTAGAGTCTCCCTTCAACCTTAAAAACTATGATGATACTATGATATTTTTTTGGTGGGCAAAAAAATTCTGCATACAGTCCTGGATGGAGTATGCTGAGCCTTGTAGTTCTGCAGCTGCTGTCTGCTCTTCTCCATACAGACAGACAGCAGCTGCAGAACTACAAGGCTCAGCATACTCCATCCAGGACTGTATGCAGAAGTTTTTTGCCCCCTGAAAAAATTATGTGGGCTTCGCCATATTTTTGTATGCTAGCCAGGTACAGCAGGCAGGTACGGCTGCCCCCAACCCCCAGTTGCCTATTTGTACCCGGCTGGGAACCAAAAATAAAGGGAAGCCCTTTTTTTATTATTTCATGAATTTCATGAAATAATTAGAAAACAAATGACGTAGGCTTCGCCCCATTTTTGTGTCCAGCCAGGTACAACTAGGCAGCTGGGGATTGGAATCCGCACCACAGGTTGGCCTGAGCTTTCTGGGCCCCACTGCTGCGAATTGCAGTCTGCAGCCGCCTCAGAAAATGGCATTTTCATAGAAGCGCCATCTTCTGGCGCTGTATCCAACTCTTCCAGCACCTGCCTGCTATACCTGGCTAGCATACAAAAATATGGCGAAGCTCACGTCCTTTTTTTGTAGTTTTTTGGCAAAAAAAATAAAAAATGCTTCCCTGGATTTTCCATTGCCAGTGAAGGTAACACCAAGCAGTGGGGGTTAGCAGCCAGTAGCTGCTTGGATTACCCTTAGCTAGCAATACAAAAAATGCAGCGGGAGCCCATATATATTTTTTTTAATTATTTATTTAAATAACTAAAAATAAAATGGGCTTCCCTGTATTTTGATTGCTGGACATCACAGTGCTGTAAAAATAAATCTTTAAAAAAATGACGTAGCGCTCCGCGGTATTTTTGATTCTCAGCGCAGATAAAGCAGACAGCTATGGGTTGCCACCCCCATCTGCCTGCCGTTACCTTGGTTGGCAATCAAAATACAGGGAAGCCCATTAATTTTTTCTATTTAAAAAATAGTTAAAAAAAAAAAATGACGTTGGGTCCCCTCACTTTTTGATAGCCAGCTAGGGTAAAGCAGACGGCTGTAGCCTGAAAACCACAGCTGGCAGCTCTACCGTGGTTGGGGATCCAATGTGGAGGTCCCCTCAGGCTCTTTTTTATAATTATTTTATAAATATTAATAATTACACAATAAAAGTAGGGTCCCCCCCAAATTGGATCACCAGCCAAGGTAAAGCGGACAGCTGTGGTCTGGTATTCTCAGGGTGGGAAGGTCCATAGTTATTGGGCCTTCACAGCCTAAAAATAGCAGGCCGCAGGCACCCCAGACGTGGCGCATCCACTAGATGCGCCAATCCTGGCGCTTCACCCCAGCTCATCCCGTGCCCTGGTGCAGTGACAAACGGGGTAATAAATCGGGTTGATACTAGCTGTAAAGTCACCTGAGATCAAGCCCAGCAGTTTGTGATGTCATGGCGTCTATTAGATACCCAACATCATAAACTGTCAGTACTAACAAAAACAAAAAATCGACAAAAGAAATTTATTTGAAAAAACAGTCCCCAAAACATTTCCTCTTTCACCAATTTATTGTAAGAAAAAAAATAAAGGGTTCCCACGACGACTCTGGACCGTCTAGAATATGGGGGGGAGACACTCAGGGAACGTATCCCCCATTTTCTAGGAGTGCGGACCCTTCATGTGAGGAGTGTGGGTGCAATGAATCTGCACTCACTCTCCCCGGGTCCACAGCAGCAGAGTCCATGTCGTAATGGTTGCTACCAAAGCTGCAATGCCCTGCTCATGAGGTAAGGGCATGCCTAATCAGGAGAACTACTGTAGAGGAAGCTCTGCTCACTGGTATATAGGTGCTCAGAGGTAATAATACATAAAATTAGTGAGTAACCTCGGCACTCTATATCTCCCAGACTAAGTCAGTAAATCACAATGGATAGTAATGCAAAATCACTCTTTATTGGTCCGTATTAAGAAATTTTTTTTTTTCATAAGCATATATGTTTTTGTCCAAAACAAGTTACAAATGACGTTTCGGCCTGAGCCTTCGTCAGATTGGACTTATCTGCATGTAATCATGAAAAATGACAATAATCAGTATCACATAAGAGTGAGAGAACAATAACATAAACTCGAACAATGTAGAGGTACAATTGGGATGCAGCAAAAAAATTGCAACACAGCAAGAAATGAAACACATGATACAAATGTCATAATACAGTACAAGGACAATATAGTAATGACAAATATGGGGTCAGAGTAGACTTAGACAGCTCTGGTACGAAAGAGATGTCAATCATAAAGTAACATGTGCAGTAGGTGTAGAGCTACAGTATGCATGGCAGAGCTAATGGGTAGACTGACCATAGAAAAAGAATGGAGAAAAAGTGGAGAAAAAGTGGAGAAAAAATGGAGAAAAAGTGGAGAAAAAGTGGAGAAAAAGTGGAGAAAAAGTGGAGAAAAAAATGGAGAAAAAGTGGAGAATAAGTGGAGAAAAAGTGGAGAAAAAGTGGAGAAAAAAATCGAGAAACAGTGGAGAAAAAGTGGAGAATAAATGGAGAAAAAGTGGAGAAAAAGTGGAGAAAAAAATGGAGAAAAAGTGGAGAAAAAGTGGAGAATAAGTGGAGAAAAAGTGGAGAAAAGGTGGAGAAAAAGTGGAGAAAAAGTGGAGAATAAGTGGAGAAAAAGTGGAGAAAAAAATGGAGAAAAAGTGGAGAAAAAGTGGAGAAAAAGTGGAGAAAAAAATGGAGAAAAAGTGGAGAAAAAGTGGAGAAAAAGTGGAGAAAAAAATGGAGAAAAAGTGGAGAAAAAGTGGAGAAAAAGTGGAGAAAAAAATGGAGAAAAAGTGGAGAAAAAGTGGAGAAAAAAATGGAGAAAAAGTGGAGAAAAAGTGGAGAAAAAGTGGAGAAAAAAATGGAGAAAAGGTGGAGAAAAAGTGGAGAAAAAGTGGAGAAAAAGTGGAGAAAAAAATGTAGAATAAGTGGAGAAAAAATGGAGAAAAAGTGGAGAAAAAGTGGAGAATAAGTGGAGAATAAGTGGAGAAAAAGTGGAGAAAAAGTGGAGAAAAAGTGGAGAAAAAAATGGAGAAAAAAATGGAGAAAAAGTGGAGAAAAAGTGGAGAAAAAGTGGAGAATAAGTGGAGAAAAAGTGGAGAAAAAGTGGAGAAAAAAATGGAGAAAAAGTGGAGAAAAAGTGGAGAAAAAGTGGAGAATAAGTGGAGAAAAAGTGGAGAAAAGGTGGAGAAAAGGTGGAGAAAAAGTGGAGAAAAAGTGGAGAATAAGTGGAGAAAAAGTGGAGAAAAAGTGGAGAAAAAAATGGAGAAAAAGTGGAGAAAAAGTGGAGAAAAAAATGGAGAAAAAGTGGAGAAAAAGTGGAGAAAAAGTGGAGAAAAAAATGGAGAAAAAGTGGAGAAAAAGTGGAGAAAAAGTGGAGAAAAAATGGAGAAAAAGTGGAGAAAAAGAGGAGAAAAAGTGGAGAAAAAAATGGAGAAAAAGTGGAGAAAAAGTGGAGAAAAAGTGGAGAAAAAGTGGAGAAAAAAATGGAGAAAAAGTGGAGAAAAAGTGGAGAAAAAGTGGAGAAAAAGTGGAGAAAAAAATGGAGAAAAAGTGGAGAAAAAGTGGAGAAAAGGTGGAGAAAAGGTGGAGAAAAAGTGGGGAAAAAGTGGAGAATAAGTGGAGAAAAAGTGGAGAAAAAGTGGAGAAAAAAATGGAGAAAAAGTGGAGAAAAAGTGGAGAAAAAAATGGAGAAAAAGTGGAGAAAAAGTGAAAAGAAAAAGTGGAGAAAAAGTGGAGAAAAAGTGGAGAAAAAAATGGAGAAAAAGTGGAGAAAAAGTGGAGAAAAAGTGGAGAAAAAATGGAGAAAAAGTGGAGAAAAAGAGGAGAAAAAGTGGAGAAAAAAATGGAGAAAAAGTGGAGAAAAAGTGGAGAAAAAGTGGAGAAAAAGTGGAGAAAAAAATGGAGAAAAAGTGGAGAAAAAGTGGAGAAAAAGTGGAGAAAAAGTGAAGAAAAAGTGGAGAAAGAAATGGAGAAAAAGTGGAGAAAAAGTGGAGAAAAAGTGGAGAAAAAGTGGAGAAAAAAATGGAGAAAAAGTAGAGAAAAAGTGGAGAAAAAGTGGAGAAAAAAATGGAGAAAAAGTGGAGAAAAAGTGGAGAAAAAGTGGAGAAAAAAAATGGAGAAAAGGTGGAGAAAAAGTGGAGAATAAGTGGAGAAAAAAATGGAGAAAAAGTGGAGAAAAAGTGGAGAAAAAGTGGAGAAAAAGTGGAGAAAAAAATGGAGAAAAAGTGGAGAAAAAGTGGAGAAAAAAATGGAGAAACAGTGGAGAAAAAGTGGAGAATAAATGGAGAAAAAGTGGAGAAAAAGTGGAGAAAAAAATGGAGAAAAAGTGGAGAAAAAGTGGAGAAAAAGTGGAGAAAAAAATGGAGAAAAAGTGGAGAAAAAGTGGAGAAAAAAATGGAGAAAAAGTGGAGAAAAAGTGGAGAAAAAGTGGAGAAAAAAATGGAGAAAAAGTGGAGAAAAAAATGGAGAAAAAGTGGAGAAAAGGTGGAGAAAAAGTGGAGAAAAAGTGGAGAATAAGTGGAGAAAAAGTGGAGAAAAAAATGGAGAAAAAGTGGAGAAAAAGTGGAGAAAAAGTGGAGAAAAAGTGGAGAAAAAAATGTAGAAAAAGTGGAGAAAAAATGGAGAAAAAGTGGAGAAAAAATGGAGAAAAAATGGAGAAAAAGTGGAGCACCCTTTGGTGCCTTTCATGTGGCACTAAGGGGTGCTTAGCTTTGTATTTAGCCAAAAAAATGAAAAAAAAATGACGTAGGGTTCCCCCTAGTTTTGTAGCTAGCTAGGGTAAAGCAGACGGCTGCAGCCTGCAGACCACAGCTGGCAACCTCACCTTGGCTGGTAATCCAAAACTGAGGGCACCCCACGCTGTTATTTTAAATTAAATAAATAATTAAAAAAAAAAAACACGTAGAGGTCCCCCAAAATTGGATTACCAGCCAAGGTAAAGCAGACAGCTGGGGCCTGATATTCTCAGACTAGGGAGGTCCATGGTTATTGGACTCTCCCCAGCCTAAAAATAGCAGGCAGCAGCCGCCCCAGAAGTGGCGCATCCATTAGATGCGCCAATCCTGGTGCTTCGCCCCAGCTCATCCCGCGCCCTGGTGCAGTGGCAAACGGGGTAATATATGGGGTTAATACCAGATGTGTAATGTCACCTGGCATCAAACCCTGGGGTTGGTGAGGTCAGGCGTCTATCAGATACCCGACATCACCAACCCAGTCAGTAATAAAAAAAATAGACGACAACCACATTTTTATTTGAAAAAACACTCCCCAATACATTCCCTCTTTAACCAATTTATTAGAATGAAAAACAAATCCAGGTCTGCTGTAATCCAAGGGCTTGCCATGACGATACACACTGTCCCAGTCAATGAAGAGCAGGATGTTCCCCATTGGCTGGGAGAGCAATGCAGTGACTTGAGCTAACATCAATGGGTCAGCCCAGGTCACTGCAGGGGATGACAAGTGCTGCTGTCAGCGAGGTACATTACCTGCGCTGATCTCCAGCACACTGACAGCCCCTGTCACTGAGTTCAATGACCGGCGCCTTCACAGCCAAATATCGCGAGGCCCGTGACGTCACCGCTAGTCAGTCTCGGGTCGGAAGCGAGAGAAGGTGATGTGACAAGCGGCGGCCATGGAGGACAGTGACAGCGCTGAGGTCGGGATGGCGGGACTTCATCACCGCAGGTAAGCCGAGCGGGACCATGTGTGTGTGTGTGTGTGTGTGTGTGTGTGTGTGTATGTATGTGTACATGCCGCGGGCAGGAGGGGGCGGAGCGAGCTGAGCGGGGAAGTGTGGGCTTCCTGCACGTAACTAAGATAAACATCGGGTTACTAACCAAAGCGCTTTGCTTGGATACCCGATGTTTATCTTGGTTACCAGCTTGTGGCAGGCTGCCAGCGATGGCTCCTGCACACTGTAGCTGTAAAAAGCCCTGCTTTTTGCTGCTAGAACCGTTCTCGAACGTAACTAGAACTATCGAGCTTTTGCAAAAAGCTCGAGTTCTAGTTCGATCTCGAACAGCCCCCAAAATCACTCGAGCGTAGAACTGGAAAACCGCGAACCGCGAACCGTGCTCAATTCTATTCATAACCTTGAATTATTTGACATAATCCCATTAATTACATAAAAATAAATTCAAAATACAATATAATAAACAAAAAAAGAAGAAAAACATAACCCCATCACAAATCCCGTCATATTTCCTCCACTTTACATTATCAGCTAGTGTTAATAATAATTGAAAGTAGATGTGGATATAACGTGATGTGGATCACATGCCCGGTGCTACAAGTATATAGCTTAATACAGCACCACTAATATAACCAATGTCAATCTTCAGTTTACATTTTCATCCCAGTAGATTCTTTAAGGCCTCGGTTCCATTTACGTTTTGCAGGGGCGAGTGCAATCCGATAAAACATGAAAACAAAACTATGGAGCAGTGTCCATCTGCGATTGATTTCTCCTGCCATATCAGCATAATCCAAGAAGGTTCCGCTGTATATACAGTATAGACCAAAAGTTTGGACACACCTTCTCATCTCTAGAACAACTGTTAAGAGGAGAATTTGTGCAGCAGGCCTTCATGGTAAAATAGCTGCCAGGAAACCACTGCTAAGGACAGACAACAAGCAGAAGAGACTTGTTTGGGCTAAAAATACAAGGAATGGCCATTAGACCAGTGGAAATCTGTGCTTTGGTCTGATGAGTCCAAATTTGAGATCTTTGGATCCAACCACCGTATCTTTGTAGAAAAGGTGAACGGATGGACTCTACATGCCTGGTTCTCACCATGAAGCATGGAGGAGGAGGTGTGATGGTGTGGGGGGGCTTTGCTGGTGACACTATTGGGGATTTATTCAAAATTGAAGGCATATAGAACCAGTATAGCTACCACAGCATCTTGCAGCGGCGTGCTATTCCATCTGGTTTGCGTTTAGTTGGACCATCATTTATTTTTCAACAGGACAATGACCCCAAACACACCTCCAGGCTGTGTAAGGGCTATTTGACTAAGAAGGAGAGTGATGGGGTGCTACGCCAGATGACCTGGCCTCCACAGTCACCAGACCTGAACCCAATCGAAATGGTTTGGGGTGAGCTGGACCGCTGAGTGAAGGCAAAAGGGCCAACAAGTGCTAAGCATCTCTGGGAACTCCTTCAAGACTGTTGGAAAACCATTTCCGGTGACTACCTCTTGAAGCTCATCAAGAGAATGCCAAGAGTGTGCCAAGTAGTAATCAAAGCAAAAGGTGGCTACTTTGCAGAACCTAGAATATAATACATATTTTCAGTTGTTTCACACTTTTTTAAGTATTTCATTCCACATGTGTTAATTCATAGTTTTCATAGTTTCATAGTTTTTAAGGTTGAAGGGAGACTCTAAAGCCTGCTTTACACCAGGCAATCTATCGTGCGATAGATCGTCAGGGTCACGGTTTTTGTGACGCACATCCGACATCGCTGGCGATGCCGGCCTGTGTGACACCTCCTAGCGACGCAGTATCGCTCACAAATCGTGAGTCGGGTACTGCTCGTTAGGTTCCATAAAATCGTTTAATTTAGTTGACCATCGTTTCCGTGGTAGCACACGCCGCTCCGTGTGACACCACGGGAACGATGAGCAGCTCACCTGCCTCCCGCGGCCACCGCCGGCTCTATGTGGAAGGAAGGAGGTGGGCGGGATGTTTACATCCTGCTCATCTCCGCCCCTCCGCTCTGATTGGCCGGCGGCCGTGTGACGTCTCTGTGACGCCGAACGTCCCTCCCACTCCAGGAAGTGGACGTTCGCCGCCCACAGCGAGGTCGCACGAGAGGTAAGTATGTGTGACGGGGGTTACTACCTTTGTGCGACACGGGCAGCGATTTGCCCGTGACGCAAAAAGGACGGGGGCGGGTACGATCGATTGTGAAATCGCACAATCAGTCGTACCGTGTAAAGCAGCCTTAAGTCCATCTAGTTCAACCTGTAGCCTAACATGTTGATCCAGAGGAAGGCAAAAAAAACCAATGTGGCAAACAAGCTCCAATGGGGAAAAAAATTCCTTCCTGACTCCACATCCGGCAATCAGACTAGTTCCCTGGATCAACACCCTGTCATAAAATCTAATATACATAACTGGTAATATTACATTTTTCAAGAAAGGCGTCCAGGCTCTGCTTAAATGTTAGTAGTGAATCACTCATTACAACATCATGCGGCAGAGAGTTCCATAGTCTTACTGCTCGTACAGTAAAGAACCCTCATCTGTGATTATGATTAAACCTTCTTTCCTCAAGAAGTAGCGGATGCCCCCGTGTTCCTGTCGCAGGCCTAGGTGTAAAGAGATCTTTGGAAAGGTCTCTGTACTGTCCCGTCATATATTTATACATTGTGATTAGATCCCCCCTAAGCATTTGTTTTTCCAAACTAAATAACCCCAAGTTTAATAACCTGTCTTGGTGTTGCAGTCCACCCATTCCTCTAATAATCTTGGTCACTCTTCTATCTACCTGTAAGATTATGCTATTTATAACCTTCTATACTTTTGCTATCAAGAAAAGCATCCATTCCTCTCTTAAATTCATTCAGTGAGTTGGCCATCACCACTTCCCCAGGAAGAGAGTTCCAGAGCCTCACTGCTCTTACCGTGAAGAACCCTCTTCTATGCTGATGTAGGAATTTTCTTTCCTCCAATCGAAGAGAATGCCCCCTTGTTCTTGTCATAGTCCTTAGTACAAACAGATCATGGGAGAGATCTCTATATGGCCCTCTGATATACTTGGACATATTTATTAGGTCTCCCCTAAGTTTTCTATTTTCTAGAGTAAATAGACCTAATTTTGATAACCTTTCCATGTATTGTAATGCACCCACTCCATTTATTATTTTAGTAGCCCGCCTCCAAACCCTTTCAAGTTCAGTAATGTCTTTCTTGAACACCGGCGCCCAAAATTGCACACAATACTCCAAGTGTGGTCTGACGAGTGATTTGTACAGAGGGAGAATGATGTTTTCATCTCGTGCCCCCAGACCTCTTCTAATGCATCCCATCACCCTATTTGCTTTGGTGGCTGCTGCCTGACACTGGGCACTCCAATTTAGCTTCTTATTGACTAATATGCCTAAGTCTTTTTCCATGTCTGATTTCCCCAGCAGTTTTCCATGTAGTAAGTAATCGTAGCATCTGTTTCTCCTTCCCATGTGCATAACCTTACACTTATCTGTGTTAAACCTCATTTGCCATTTTTCAGCCCAATTCTCCAATTTACTCAAATTCATCTGTAGTTGCAAACTGTCCTCCTTTGTGTTAACTACCTTACATAGTGTTGTATCATCTGCAAATACTGATATTTTACTCTGTAAACCATCCACCAGATCATTAATAAATATATTAAATAGTAGGGGGCACAATACAGACCCCTGTGGCACCCCACTAGTAACCCTGGCCCAATCTGAGTATGCGCCATTAATAACCACTCTTTGTTTTCTATCACTAAGCCAGCTACCTACCCATCTACACACATTTTCCCCGAGCCCAAGCTATCTCATTTCACTTATTAGTCTTTTATGTGGGACAGTGTCAAATGCTTTACCGAAGTCGAGATAAATGATATCCAATGATTCTCCTCGGTTCATGTGAGAGCTTACATCCTCATAGAAGCGGATCAGGTTAGTTTGACAGGAGCGATCCTTCAAATGTTTTGATGCCTTCAATGTGAATCTACAATTTTCAGTCATGAAAATAAAGAAAACTCTTTGAATGAGAAGGTGTGTCCAAACTTTTGGTCTGTACTGTATGTAAATCATGAAGCTGCCCCAACTCCTTGGGTCAGACCAGAACTGATCAAACTAATCTGCAATCGAAGTATAAGCCACTAACGTTTTTACTCCCAGGAAAAACCCTTAATATTAAAGGACACAGTATATGATCATGGAATGCAGTTTTAAAACAAAATATTGTAATGTTAATGTACTTAAAAATAAAAATGTTAATAATACCATTGTTGGTTTTTTTTTATAGATTTTGCTGATTGTGGCGTCCATAGTGCAATTTTTTCTGGGAATTGGAACACTTTTTACTAATGTCCATTTTATCTTATTTAGTGGTGTTCCTTTTTGGGGAACTGTATGTGTAAGTATTTTTTCCAGCAATATCATATTTTGTATCAGAATGATTAAAATCAATTTTCAACCTTTTTTCTCTATACATTTTTTAGTACTTGGTTGCAGGATCACTCACGATTTCAGTTCAGGGGTCACCATCCATTTGCTTGGTAAGTGTGGCTTGCAGTTTACGCAGATGCATGCATCCATTAGAAGACTTCAGTCCGGTTCCTGGAGGGTGTGGTCCATGCCTTGGCTTCATCTTCTTTATATGGAGTTAGGAGACTTTGTGTTGTACCTCCCCCTAGAGGAACTGTATTGTTAGTAAATAAAGATATGATAACTTTTCCAAAGGGTCATAAATCAGTTTTCCTGGGTGGTAGAATTCACTCTTCAGTAATACATGCGCATTTTGATTTTTGCTTGTGGCCCGCGCTTTTCGGTGTCCACCATATAAGTAATTCCAGAATGCAATTGATAGACGTTGAGATTATATAGAGCCATGAACATGAATACTAAATCCCCACAATGCATATTAGTGTGTGACTGATGCTACAGATTTTCTGCACCATTTTGGCATCAATTTTTTGGCTTACTTAGTTACTTGCACTTTTTTGTTGTATTTTTTAGTGCATTTTTTCATATTTCCATTGAGTTTTTTACTGCTGTGGTTGTGGTATGTCATGTCTTAAGTAAAACTGCTTTGTTTTAATATTTCCTGTTACTTAGCTTTTATAAAACGTTGCTGGTAAACTAATGGGTAGACTGCATATGGTTTTAGTGCATTTCTTCTGTGGAAACACAATAAAAATACATATGCATTTTTCTATGGGGAACATATGCAAATGAAACACATACTTAACAAAATTGACATATTTCAAAGATTCTCTTCAGGTCAGTTTACACTGTGTAGAAAAGAAGCACAGTGGGCATGCAATTTCTGTGAGTCTCATTCAATCTGTTTGACTTCTAAGGCTACGTTCACACTTTCAGTATTCGGGCAGTAATTTATATCAGTATTTGTAGCCAAACCTAGAAGTGCAACTGTGGAGCCCAGGCCAGATGTAGCTGTGCATTACCTTCAGGGACTCCATGTGGAGGGACAATCTGGTCACAGGTAGGTTGCTTCTTTAGGAGTTTCGTGATGCCACTCACGGTATTGCGGTCAGGGGACCGCCACTGCAGGTTAGGGAACGCCTGGGGCTGTTGGTAGAGGCAGTTAGATGGTGTGGCCCCCCTGAGAGGGGGACTGGCCCCAGGGCCCGGTTTGATGCTGTGGAACCACAGGTTACAGAATGACTCACACGCACAACCAGAATGTCTTTCAGGCGTTTTACTCACATCAGGTGGCAGGATGAGTAACCCGGGCGTAGCTGTGGTAGACCAGGAAGAACCAGGTATCCCTTTGGCTGAAATAGGGGTGACTTCTGATTCGCCTTCCTAGCCCTCCTGTTTTTGAAGTGACCTCGACTTGGAGTCTTGCTGGTATCACCCAGGGAAGTCGCCTTTGCCGTTCTCCCCTCTCTCGGCCCGTTTGTTTGCAGCATGGACCAGTCGATTCTAGCTGCTGCTTTCTGTCGCGTATGGGCCCCCTCGTTGCTGCGTAGGCTTATAAATACTGAAGGTAAAAAACTCACCAAATACTGAACAGGCCTGTGTTTTTTGCATAGTAAAAATCCATGCAACACTTTTCTTGGGAACTCAGCCTAACTCCTGCGGCAATTCCTTGTTAGAATAAATGTCTCAGTGTTGTTTATCTGATTTTTCCTTTTTTTCCCATTGTAGGTGAAAGGGTCTCTTGCCCTGAACATCCTTGGAGCAATCCTGAGCTGCATTGGAATTATCATGGCATGTTTGGATATTGTGTCAATCACATCTATTGAATGTTCTTTGCATATTATTTATCAATACTTGTGCCCAAAGCCAGAAGTGAGTTTTACCCAGATTTGCTTTACAATTGTTTAATTTAAGTGAACCTGCCATATCAAAAATGCTACCAACCTGCAGATATGGGGTTAATGTACTGGTTAATAGTGTTCTAAAGACATGTGACTGCCACATTGAAAGCCCAACTGCCGGGAGGATATGATCTTCATTCCTCATCCAGCCTTCAGCTTTCAGTCATAAAGGCCTGGCCAGCACAACTTCAGTCACTGCTCATTACATGGAGGCTGGTGGCTATAACCCACCACCCGGCACTGACTGACTGCCGGTTCAGCGCGTCATAGAGAAGCAGCCAACATGACTACAGTTCCCACTCAGTCCATGGTGACCAGTGGCTATAACCACACCCCAGCACTGACTGACAGCCGCCTAAGCCAGTCATAGAGGTGCAGCCAGTATAACTTCATTCACTGCACAGTTCATGGTGACCAGTGGCTATAACTACACCCCAGCACTGACTACAGCCACCTCAGCCAGTCATAGAGGTGCGGCCAGCACAACTTCAATCACCGCTAAGTACATGGTGACCAGTGGCTATGACCCCAGCCGGCTCAGCAGTGCATCAACACAGAGCCAGCTGGAAGTCAGAGCCGAAGTGTGGCTACAACCACCAATCATGGTGACTGAAGCAGAGCCGAGTGCACCTCTATGTCTGAAAGCCGCAGGCTGCTGGGAGCCAGGCTTAAATTGCAGCGGCTCCATGGCTTTAAAATGCTATTAACCTGGAGGTTAACACCACATCTGCAGGTTAAGAGTTTTTTGATATGACAGGTATCTTTTAATATAATCTAGAATAAAAACATAATGTACAGGCACAGTTAGTAAATGAATAGTAAGACATGTAAAAACATGAGGTATTTACTTACAATTATTTTTATCAAAAAGTATAAACGTCATCCCATTGTAGCAAGTTGTACCTAATCAGGATGGGTCCATAACGCTAGTAACTCATCTTGGCACTTTGCCCCTGTCTATTTTGAGGCCTGCTGGCACATACAACCCCTGGCAAAAATTATGGAATCACCTGGCTCTGAGGATGTTCACTCAGTTGTTTACTTTTGATTAAAAAAAGCAGATCACAGACTTGGCACAAAACTAAAGTCATTTCAAATGGCAACTTTCCAGCTTTAGGAAACACTAAAAAAAAATCCTGAAAACATAATGTGCTAGCCAGTAACGGTTACTTTTCAAGACCAAACAGGAGGAAAATTATGGAATCACTCAATTATGAGGTTAAAATAATGGAATCACCCTGTAAATTTTCATTCCCAAAACTAACACCTGCATAAAATAAGATCTGCTTGTTAGTCTACATCTAAAAAGGAGTGATCACACTTTGGAGAGCTGTTACACCAAGTGGACTGACATGAATCATGGCTCCAACACGAGAGATGTCCATTGAAACAAAGGAGAGGATTATCAAACTCTTAAAAGAGGGTAAATCATCACACAATGTTGCAAAAGATGTTGGTTGTTTAGTCAGCTGTGTCTAATATCTGGACCAAATACAAACAACATGGGAAGGTTGTTAGAGGCAAACATACTGGTAGACCAAGGAAGACATCAAAGCGTCAAGACAGGAAAATTAAAGCAATATGTCTCCAAAAGAAGAAATGCACAATAAAACAAATGAGGAACGAATGGGAGGAACCTGGAGTTAATGTCTGTGACCGAACTGTAAGAAATTGTCTAAAAGAAATTGGATTTTTATACAGAAAAGCTAAACAAAAGCCATAATTAACACCTAAACAGAACAAAACAAGATTACAATGGCTAAGGAAAAGCAATCATGGACTGTGGAAGACTGGATGAAAGTCATATACAGTGATGAATCGCGAACCTGCATTGGGCAAGGTGATGATGCTGGAATCTTTGTTTGGTGTTGTTCCAATGAGATATAAAGATGACTGCCTGAGAAGAACATGTACATTTCCACAGTCATTGATGATATGGGCTACATGTCAGGTAAAGTCACTGGGGAGATGGTGGTCATTACATCTTCAATAAATGCCCAAGTTTACATTGAAATTTTAGACACTTTTCTTATCCCATCAATTGAAAGGATCTTTGGGGATGATGAAATCATTTATCAAGATGATAAAGCATCCTGCCACAGAGCAAAAACTGTGAAAACATTCCTTGAAAGAAGACACATAAGGTAAATGTCACGGCCTGCAAATAGTCAGGATCTCAATTTAAATTTAAAATCTTTGGTGGAAGTTGAAGAAAATGGTCCATGACAAGGCTCCAACCTGCAAAGCTGATCTGGCAACAGCAATCAGAGAACATTGGAGCCATATTGATGAAGAGTACTGTTTGTCACTCATTAAGTCCATGCCTCAGAGACTGTAAGCTGTTATAAAAGCCAGAGGTGGTGCAACAAAATACTAGTGATGTATTGGAGGGTTCTTTTGTTTGTTTTTCATGATTCCATAATTTTTTACTCATAATTGAGTGATTCCATAATTTTCCCCGTTTGGTCTTGAAAAGTAACCGTTACTAGCTAGCACATTATGTTTTCATGATTTTTTTAGTGTTTCATAAAGCCAAAAAATTGACATTTAAATTTACTTTAGTTTTGTGCCATGTCTGTGATCTGCTTTTTATAAACAAAAGTAAACAACTGAATGAACCTCCTCAGAGCCAGGTGAGTCCATAATTTTTGCCAGGGGTTGTATGTGCCAGCAGGCCTCAAACTAGACAGGGGCAAAGTGCCTACACATTATGTTTTTATTTTATTCAAGATTATATTTGTTAATGACCACAGCATACATGTGCACCTACATTTACACTAATAGTTGGGGTGGCTCTACCATGACAAATATAGATTCGACAAGTACACTGTTCCTGGCTGTGACTGGTTTATTTGCTCTCACATATCTAATTTTCCGTCTTAAGCCTGCTTTACACACTTCAATAGATCTTTCAATCCGTCGTCGGGGTCAAGTTGTAAGTGACGCACATCCGGCATCGTTCGTGATGTATTTGCGTGTGAAACCTACATGCGATCGATATTGAACGAAAATACGGTGATCGCATACACGTCGTTTATTCCTCATACATTGGACGTTTAGTAGTACGAAACTAGTGAATTGTAACGTGTGACATCCCTCATACGATTTCGGTGTCTGATGCTATGTGCGCAGGTGTGCGCTCTGCACCGCAGCTTAAAAAAGGTCCGCTTCAGAGCGCAGCTGAAAAGCTGCGTTCTGAAGCGCCTCACAATGTCTGTCATGCACTAATCTCTGTCAGTCCGTCACTATCTCTGTCCCTCTCTGTCTGTCCATGTCAGTCTATCCCTCTTACCCCCTCTCTCATATACTCACCGATCCCCGGCGCGGCTCTTCACTGCATTCACACTGCTCCGGCGGCTTTTACTGTTTTGAAAAAGCCGGCCGCCCATTAAACAATTTTGTATTCCCTGCTTACCCCGCCCACCGGCACCTATGATTGGTTACAGTGAGACACGCCCCCCACGCTGAGTGACAGGTGTCACACTGCACCCAATCACAGCAGCCGGTGGGCGTGTCTATACTGTGTAGTGAAATAAATAATTAAATAATTAAAAAAAATGACGTGCGGTTCCCCCCAATTTTAAAACCAGCCAGATAAAGCCATACGGCTGAAGGCTGGTATTCTCAGGATGGGGAGCTCCACGTTATGGGGAGCCCCCCACCCTAACAATATCAGTCAGCAGCCGCCCAGAATTGCCGCATACATTATATGCGACAGTTCTGGGACAGTACCCGGCTCTTCCCGATTTACCCTGGTGCGTTGGCAAATCGGGGTACTAAGGAGTTATTGGCAGCCCATAGCTGCCAATAAGTCCTAGATTAATCATGTCAGGCGTCTATGAGACACCTTCCATGATTAATCTGTAGATTACAGTAAATAAACACACACCCGAAAAATCCTTTATTGGAAATAAAAAACACACACACATTCCCTGGTTCACCACTTTAATCAGCCCCAAAAAGCCCTCCATGTCCGGCGTACTCCAGGATGGTCCAGCGTCGCATCCAGCTCTGCTGCATGGAGGTGACCGGAGCTGCAGCAGACACCGCCGCTCCGGTCAGCTCCAGTCAGCAACTGAGGTGAGTAGCGCGATCAGCTGATCTGTCACTGAGGTTACCCGCGGCCACCGCTGCATCCACCGCTGGATCCAGTGACAGCGGGTAACCTCACTGACAGCTCAGCTGATCGCACGGCTGTCTTCATTAGCTGCGTGGAGGTGACCGGAGCGGCTGTGTCTGCTGCAGCTCCGGTCACCTCCATGCAGCAGCGCTGGATGCGACGCTGGACCATCCTGGAGTACGCCGGACATGGAGGGCTTTTTGGGGCTGATTAAAGTGGTGAACCAGGGAATGTGTGTGTGTTTTTTATTTCCAATAAAGGATTTTTCGGGTGTGTGTTTATTTACTGTAATCTACAGATTAATCGTGGAAGGTGTCTCATAGACGCCTGACATGATTAATCTAGGACTTATTGGCAGCTATGGGCTGCCAATAACTCCTTATTACCCCGATTTGCCAACGCACCAGGGTAAATCGGGAAGAGCCGGGTACAGTCCCAGAACTGTCGCATATAATGTATGCGGCAATTCTGGGCGGCTGCTGACTGATATTGTTAGGGTGGGGGGCTCCCCATAACGTGGAGCTCCCCATCCTGAGAATACCAGCCTTCAGCCGTATGGCTTTATCTGGCTGGTTTTAAAATTGGGGGGGACCGCACGCCATTTTTTTTAATTATTTAATTATTTATTTCACTACACAGTATAGACACGCCCACCGGCTGCTGTGATTGGGTGCAGTGTGACACCTGTCACTCAGCGTGGGGGGCGTGTCTCACTGTAACCAATCATAGGTGCCGGTGGGCGGGGTAAGCAGGGAATACGAAATTGTTTAATGGGCGGCCGGCTTTTTCAAAACAGTAAAAGCCGCCGGAGCAGTGTGAATGCCGTGCAGCGCCGGAGATCGGGGATCGGTGAGTATATGAGAGAGGGCTGCTCAATTCAGTTACTCAGGGGATTAGCGGTCACCGGTGGGTCCTTCACTGGTGACCGCTAATCAGGGCGCGACACAGACAGAGCCGCAGCATGACAATGAAGTCGGGGGAAGTTCACCCGAGTTCATTCTGACAGTGCGGCTCTGTCTGTGTCTGCTGTCATCTGCCATTCACCGCTGCTACATGGCTGTCTGTGTCTGCTGTCAGCGGCCATGTAGCAGAGCTGAATGGCAGATGACATAGTAAAAACGCATCCCTACACATTACACACGCTTGTCAAGTCAATAAATAAAAAAAAAAAAGGGTGCCCAATGCATACGTCACAGAACACATGATCTAAAGGATCGCACACAAAATTGATCAATTTAACATAGACTACTAACGCTCGTGTGACAGCAAATGAACGACCTACGTGCAATCTCATTAGATCGCATATGCAACCTGGGCGTGTCACATCGCATACGAGATCGCATACCTAATTGTAAGGTGTAAAGCTGGCTTTAGAGCAGAAAGAGGTAGGCAATTGTACACAAGATCAGAGTGTGGAGAGGGAGGAAAGCACCTAAGTCTTTAGGGAGTGCACATCACATAGTAGACATCAAGTGTTATTGTGCCGCCCCCATGCCAGCAGCTGGGCTGCTCGGATCTAGATCCGTAGTGTGGCTTGAGGGATTCTTCCAGACCTGGGGGTCGCGCGGACACTTCAAATAAAAGGGGACGTATTTGTACGGGATTTGCTGTAAACTGTCTGTGACACCACCCACGGTGTGTGGTAAAGTGTGGCACCACCGCTGCTGTTGTGGGGCACCCGGGGGCAATGGGATGGCAGCTGGTTGTTAACCCCTCCGTGGGTAGGGATGGTTGCCCTGGGGCCGGTGACTCGGTGTAGGGGACGGTAATGGCAGGGGCCGGCGCGCCTGGTCAGACCAGGGAGTCTCAGTTTACTCACGATTAAATAAATCAGACGAGTCCAGTAGTAAACCAAGGTGGTGGTGGCCGGCCGACGCAGCCGGGTGCATTCGGGTCCCATACCCAGGCTGATGGTCTGTGTCACTTTCCTCTGCACTACTGTGAGTTCTCTTTGGGCTCTCCGGTATGGAATACGGAAGCCTGCTCCCAGAACTACGGGTGGGAGCCTTGCCCACTGACGCTGGCCCTTGGGATCTACCGGGCCCTGGCGGATGCCCTATCCCCCGCGGTGGGCTGTTGTCTGCTTTTGGGACTTTGTTTGTGACAGGACCTGTAATCCTGCCCTCAATTGGTTAATTAGCTAGGTCGTTGGTTCCGATCCTGGCTTCAGGATCCAAGTACCCCCTCTGTGCACGGTTTCCGGGTCGGTTCTCCGGTGTCGGTACCAGCGGGCTCCAACCCTGTCCCTGTCCACCTCGGATCTCCGGCAGCCATCTTCCCGTCTCCTGTTTGACACGGACCACCGTCTGCCACCCAGCCAGCACGCCGGGGCTCCAACCCTGAAGACTTTCCACTCTGGCTTGCACTTGAACTTCCATTCCTCTCAACTACTCCAACTCCACTTGAAGTACCACTTGAACTGCACTCTACTGACTTCAGACTTAACTGACTCCTTTCCCGCCCTGGGTTCTCCAGACCCCTAGGTGGGCATTTCCCATCTGCCTGGTCCGGCCCACTGGTGTGCCTGTCCTTCCCTGGGGGGGTGGCTAGGATTTTGTCGGCTGTGTGTAACCCTTTGTGAGACGGTGTTATGCGGGGGTCCTTGTTGTGGGACTACCTTGCTGTGCCAGGGCGTCACATTATTGTTTGGTGGGAAGTCTTGGATAACTAGTATCTGTTGTGTTCATGTCACGATCATCTCCCTGCATGTTGAGATCAGTGATAGCCTTTGGACTGGAGCCTCTCATCTGGCTCTTATCATTTAAATGGGTTTCATTTCTTTTGTCACTGCAGTGGTTAAGAGACAGTTTTGCTACTGCAGCTTTTCCAAAGCAGTTCCTTGCTGAGTGATCAGCTGCATTCACTAAGTAGTCACGCCCTTCAGCTTTAAATAATAGTGTATCCCAGCATTCCCTGCTGAAGATACGAGACAAACTCATTTGTGTCTTGGCCGCCTGTGAATAAGGTTCTGCAAGTCTAGTTCCTGTACTCGGGCAATATCCTTTTGGTTGTTATTTTTACCCCTGTTTGTCTTTACTTCCCTGGTATGTTGTTAGTGCAGCAGTGAGACCTAGTGTACCTCATCTGCCCCTCACTAGTCAGGGTTACTATAGGGCCTTTTTTAGGGTCCCAGGTTCTGCTTTAGCATCAGTTGTAGAAATTTTTTTAGGGACTGGTGAGGAGAGAAGGGACAGTTGCAGGTGAGGTTAGGAAGGGACCACCTCCCCCTCTCACTAGTTCCAGGGCCTCCCATTGTTTTTGTGTCCCTGGTGCCCCCTTTTCTTGTGTTTTTGTTGTGCTTCAGATGCAAGTAGGTCTGAACGCACCTCGCCACCCTTGCTACACCTGGCAAGTTTGACAGTTCACCCTTTAGGTATTGAAGATATTTTACAAATTTATATACTGCCTTGTATGACTTAAATCTGAAGTCTGGTGTCTTCATCAACATTTAGCAACCCATTATTACATGATATCCCTTGTTCATTCAGGAGTAGATGCACCATGTAGCAGCACTAGAGTGACAATTTTGTAATTACTGATATATTTTTTGATTCTGAGATAAACTAGAGTCAGAACTGGTTCAGCAAGAAGCTGAGATAAGAACTTTCTGTGTTTTATTTTTCCCAGACTGGCGACATTGTCATCTTCTCCCTCATTCTTATCACAAATGTTCTATTGTTTTGCGTGTCTATATCTATTGCCGTCTTTGGGTGTCGCTCCTTGTCTGTTGTATCAACCGTTCCTCAGGTAAGAGCATTACAAACTTCCAATATCCTATGAGTTATGTATTTGTACAAATACCAATGTATATTTGTGTCAAAGACAGCTACGGTAGCTATGGCTTAAACAAATTAAATGTAATCAGTCACCAGCTTTGTGCGGCCCAATCTGAGATCAACAAAAGGTATTAGCAGTGATTCTTATTCTTAGCTGCCTAGGGAGACAGGACTTAAATGTAATAGAGTCCTCAATATTCATGAATTCAAGATTTACCGCAATCAGACTGCTGAATGTAATATTTTGCCTGTTCTGCATCATTTAGGGGCTGAAAGTTATATTAACCTATAGCCCGTGAATATCAAGCACTAGGCAGCTTATTCATTACAAAGAAAGGAGCTCACTCAGCTAACATTTTGTCGTGGGAAGGGGACAGATCACAACTGGGGGGGCGCTCGAGGCCCTCGGATCCGGGCGGTTGCTGTGGCTCGAGTGGCAGCTGGATCCGGGGCTCACGCACCCGTCCGTCGCCCACGAGTGAAAAGGGGTTATTTACAGGGGATAGAGTCTTTGTCAGTGACGCCACCCGTGAGTTATGGTGAGAGTTGGTAGCACCGCCGCTGCCTGGTGATGGGACGCCTGGGGCTGATGGAGCAGGACGGCAGGATGGAATCCCCTCCACGGGTAGGGGAGGTGTAGTCCCGGACCCCGGGGCCCAGGGGATGGTGAGGGATTGCAGGGAGCAGGAAACTCACAGTTCGGTTTTCATGGGGCTGGATGAGCTGCTGATGATTTGGAGGGTCAGTAACCACACAGAGTCTGTATTGTAAACCAAGTTGCCAGTGACCGTCAGCCTCCAGCGGCTACACTCGGGTCCCACACACAGATATACAGCCAGGGGCCCTTTATTCCACACTCTCTGTCTGTCTCTTTCTTGTCTGGACTTCGTCCACTTGAAACGGCCTTTGGACCGGATCCCATCTCTCGGCACCGGCGGGCTACAACCCTGCCCCGGTTTACCTCAGGTTCCCAGCGACCGGCACTCCGTCGCCTGTGGCCCTCACTGCCACCTAGTCAGCATGACTAATTCAGTCGTCCGGTGGTCCGGGGCTCCAACCCAGACTACTACCCTCTCCAGGGAGCTCCAACTCCCTCCTGTCAGCTCTTCACTGACTACAGCTCAACTGCCATTAAACTCCTCTCTGTCACTTCCTAAGCTCTTCTCGATCTCTCCAATTTTCCTGGGGAGGGGGTGAGTATGGCCTGATTGGCTGCTGTATATCTGTGTGGGGACTGTGTTGGTGCCAAACAGGAGAATGGCCTGCACTTTGGTGGATTTGTGCAGGCTCTGTGACAACCTGGTTTTGCCAGGGCATCACAATTACACTATAGAAAAAAACAAGGATAAAAGTGGAAAAACGTCCGCGCCGCTGTGCCAATAAAGAGTTAATTCCAAATAAGAGCAATGCAGGGTGGTTTATTCTACGCATTTCGGAGATTACCCCTCTCCTTCATCAGGTGGATTTCCTGATGAAGGAGAAGGGTTATCTCCGAAACACGTAGAATAAACCCCCCTGCATTGTTCTTATTTGGAATTATCTCTTTATTGGCACAGCAACGCGAACGTTTTTCCACTTTTATCCTTGTTTTTTTCTTGATTCTGCCTTTGGCACTTGGAGTATGCAGCAGCTGATACTTGCTTTAATACTCGTTGTGTGTCACACAACCATCTCAGGTGAGTGGTTTTCATTAACCCTTATTGTTGTTATCCTGGTAAGACCCTATATGCGCTTTTGATATCCACAGTTTTTTTTACTAACATTACACTATACACATGTGGTCAAAATTGTTGGTACCCCTCATTTAATGAAAGAAAAACCCACAATGGTTACAGAAATAACTTGAATCTGACAAAAGTAATATAAATAAAAAATCTATGAAAATGAACAAATGAGAGTCAGACATTGATTTTCAACCATGCTTCCACAGAATTTAACCAAAAAATAAAACTCATGAAACAAGCCTGGACAGAAATGATGGTACACCTAAAAATAATATGATAAAAGGGACATGTTAAATCAAGGTGTGTCCACTAATTAGCATCACAGGTGTCTACAATCTTGTAATCAGTCAGTGAGCCTGTATATAGGGCTACAGATACTCACTGTGCTGTTTGGTGACATAGTGTGTACCACACTCAACATGGACCGGAGGAAGCAAAGGAAAGAGTTGTCTCAGGAGATTAGAAAGAAAATTATAGACAAGCATGTTAAAGGTCAAGGCTATAAGACCATCTCCAAGCTGCTTGATGTTCCTGTGACAACAGTTGCACATATTATTCATAAATTTAAGATCCATGGGACTGTAGCCAACCTCCCTGTACATGGCCACAGGAGGAAAATTGATGACAAATCCAAGACACGGATAATATGGATAGTAACAAAAGAGCCAGAAAAACTTCTAAAGTGATTAAAGGTGAACTTCAAGCTCAAGGAACATCAGTGTCAAATCACACCATCCTTCGTTGTTTGAGCCAAAGTGGAATTCATGGGAGATAATTAAGAAGGACACCATTGTTGAAAAAAATCATAAAAAGCCAGACTGGTATTTGCCAATCTACATGTTGACAAGCCAAAAAGCTTTTGGGAAAATGTCCTATGGACAGATGAGACAAAAATGGAACTTTTTGGCAAGGCACATCAGCTCTATGTTCACAGAGGGAAAATAAAGCATATCAAGAAAAGAACATTGTCCCTACTGTAAAACATGAAGGAGGCTCTGTTATGTTCTGGGGCTGCTTTGCTGCATCTGGCACATGGTGTCTTGAATCTGTGCAGGGTGCAATGAAATTTCAAGACTATCAATGGATTATAGAGATGTGCTGCCCAGTGTAAGAAAGTTTGGTCTAAGTCACAGGTCATGGTTCTTGCAACATGATAATGACCCAAAACACACAGCTAAAACACCCAAGAATGGCTGAGGGAAACATTGGACTAATCTGAAGTGGCATTCTATGAGTCCTGACTTAAATCCTATTGAGCATCTTGGAAAGAGCTGAAACATACCGTCTGGAAAAGATAACCTTCAAACACAAGACAACTGGAGCAGTTTGCTCTCAAGGAGTGGCCAAAATGCCTGTCGGGATCTGCAGAAACCTAATTGACAGTTACAGGAATCGTTTGATTGCAGTGATTGCTTCAAAATGTTGCGCAACAAAATATTAAGTTAAGGGACCATCATTTCTTTCCAGGCCTATTTCATGAGTTTTATTTTTTTTTAAATTCCGTAGAAGCAGAAAAGCAATTGTTAAAAATATACTCTTAAATATATTTTTCTTCAAATACGTAAAAGCGCATGAAAGAAAGACCTTCAAAAATGTAAAACATAAATGTATTTTATCTATTTAAAATGGTTGCCAAAATTCAGTTACAGAAAGGAAAAATAATATACTTCATTAGCTTACGTAAAAAGTTCAATGAGTCCATACTGATCAATAGAAAATCTTCATCCATCTCTCCTTGGATCCTGAATGGTAAGGCAGTGGTGATATACTGTAGCTTTTCAGCATGTGTTCATCTTGCAGCCTGGAAGGATTCTGGGACAGCTGACGGCGTGCAGGAGCAGGAGTAGCCCCCTCCATCGTGTCATGTTATATGACAACTGTTCAAACCATATAGGGAAATTACTGCTGGATGCATGTCACATGGTGTAATCTCTAGAAGCTTCCAGATGGAAGGATATATATATATACCATGTCAGCACTTATGTATATTCAACATGGATATCTTAATATTTATTCCTTATAAGAACTTTATCAATAAACTATGCCCTCCAACATAAACAGAATTGTGAAAACATATAATATGTCCTACTATAAAATATTTGATAACTAGATGTATTAATTTTAATGTTTTTACAATTCCCCCTTGAAGCGGGTAAATTAGTATTATTAATGAAACCCCGAAAATTAATTAATACATCATTAAAATAACAGATCTTTTTCCCTTATTTGGCGATAATGGATTAATATCAATAATAATGATGAATAATAATCAATTTGCATTATTCATGTTGTAAGTTCAATAATATAATAATGTGGATTCATGTTATGGTAGGCCGTGACTGATAATCATATAAAATATATAATTATACTTCCCTAAACCTAAAAAGATGCAAAACAAATCTGGTCACCATATGATGTCCTCTGGGTTGATGTCTTCTTATCTCCGATGTAATCTGGCATAAACACAGTCTCTTAGAAATAAATCCTTTGATAAAAAATGAATGGTTACCAATTTAATACAGTCCCGTATCGCGTTTATCATCGTTAGATCAAGTCCATAAACTTTATTCTTTATTACAAAGTCCATAGCCAATGTTGATAAACCACAGTTCATGAGTGTAGCAGAATAGCATCAGTCTTTGTTGTCTGTGCAGTGTAATTTACATTAGTCACCTTTATCCTCCGCGCTGCCTGTTGTCAAATCCTGGAACAGATGTTAAGACGTTCTTGGTCAGCATGACAGGGGTTAACTTTAACACGTTATTGCTCTTCTTAGTAACTGTAGTGAGGTCTTAAGGCACAGACCATGTGTCAGGGTTATCCATCCTGGAACCATAAGATCACTGTGTTTCTGAGGTCCCACAGTGGTAAGTGTATTGTATGTAACACAGTCTTATTTGAGACGTTACCTTTTGGACCGTTGAGTTTCAGCCTTTTAAACCTTTTTGTAGAATCCCTTTTAACTTTAGAAAAATTAATAAAAGTCTTTTTATCTTCTGTAATCTTGATTGAAGACTTCATTCCCTAATCTAGATACCAAATATGGCAATGATACTATCACTAATAAATGTCACAGCGTATCATAACTCTAATACTATAATACCATGTCATTATTATTATCGTAGAAGTATTAATATAATTGATACTTAGAATGATGTAATAATACTACATAATGGTATAAACCATAGTATTCTCATGTAATGACCTTTTTTTTTCATTGGTGTAATTACCTTTCCAAACCCATAAGTGGCAATGTGTTCAATGTAACCAAAATGTAATATAAAATAATATAATATGTACCTATAACATGTACTATATTATAAATATGAAAGGCAACAATGTGGCCTATTTAGTTAGATCATTTGTAAAATTATAAACCAAAGCAAATACCTTTTAGAAAAGACTGGATGATTCCAGCAAAACACAATATTATACATTATAAATTATTATTGATTAAGAAATATAATATATATTATTTGTAAATATAGGAAGGTAAACCTAGATGTACCTCGATCTTCCATCTTTATTACTCTAATTTAATTTATTTGATTTGTCTATTATTTATTAAATAACCTACTATATAAGAAAATGTGTAACTATAAGTAATATGTCATCCTTATTGTGTTAACATACTAATGTAAGAATAATTTATTACTAGGAAGTAAATAATTGAATACATTGATGAATGAAGTGTTCCTTCCTTCTAAAAATTGGAACTTTTCCCTTTTAATAAGATTCATATTTAATAAAGTAATATTCTTATATCAGATATTACTTAACTAAATATTGAAGTTTTTCCTCAATTGAGATATTAAAATTAGAAGGAAAAATAAAAAATTGTAGAATTTAAATTTTGATTAAAAATTTGAATATTAAATAAAAATAATCAATATAAAAAAATAGGAATAAAAGGAACAAAATGAAAATCAGAATAAAAAATAAAATTGAAATAAAAATAAGGCCTTCTATGTATATAACACTTATGTCTTTAATAATACATAACCTTAATATTATCAGTATCTTATAGGATTTCCATACCTATCATATCAGTAACCTATAAAAATAATTAAGTCATGTAACTTTGCAGATAATACTCTTCTCTTAGTATATAAATGCATTATGATATACTTCAAATATATATTTTTTTCCAATTCTTCCTTTGTACCTTAAAATATTACCATATTTTTCGGACTATAAGACGCACCGGACTATAAGACGCACCCTGGTTTTAGAGGAGGAAAATAAAACTTTAAGCAAAAAAATGTGGTCATGACACACTGATATGGGGCGAGGATCTGCTGCTGACACTGTTATGGGGGTAATGTCCCCAAATTCTCTACTAAGGTACCCCATCCTGGTAATGATCCTCCTGCCTTGTATATGATCCTGCTATAAACCCCCATCCTGCTCATATACCCCCATCCTGCTTATATACCAGCATCCTGCTCATATTCCCCCATCCTATTCATATACCCCATCCTGTTCATATACCCCCATCCTGTTCATATACCCCATCCTGTTCATATACCCCCATCCTGTTCATATTTCCCCATCCTGCTCATATACTCCCATCCTGTTCATATACCCCCATCCTGTTCATATACCCCCATCCTGTTCATATACCCCCCATCCATCCTGCTCATATACTCCCATCCTGTTCATATACCCCCATCCTGTTCATATACCCCCCATCCGTCCTGCTCATATACTCCCATCCTGTTCATATACCCCCATCCTGCTCATATACTCCCATCCTGTTCATATACCCCCATCCTGTTCATATACCCCCCATCCATCCTGCTCATATACTCCCATCCTGTTCATATACCCCCATCCTGTTCATATACTTCCATCCTGTTCATATACTCCCCATCCCTCCTGCTCATATACTCCCATCCTGCTATATGCCCCCATCATGCTCATATACCATCCTGGTATATGGCCTGTATCCTATAGCACAGAGAAAAAAAAACAAACGTTTATACTCACCTTTTCCTCACTCCCTGCAGCCGATCATCTTCCTCTCTGCACCACTGACGTGTGTGTGTGTGTGTGTGTGGAGCCGTTCCCCTAGCACGCGATGTCTTCCTCTCTGTGCCGATCACCTGACCAGCTGACCGGCACAGACAGGAAGACATCGCGTGCAGCAGGGGGACGGCTCCACACACGGGGACGGGTGAGTGTACTGATTCACTGCACCCCGCGCTGATGATGACGCGCGGAGAGCAGTGAATACAGCCGCACATGATCACTCCAGGCTGTAATTGCCAGGGGTGATCATGCGGACCGGCTCTTTACTATGCGTGCGTCCCCGCTCGTCCTCCCGCCCACATGTCAGTGCCGGCTTCTGCGCTGAGAAATGGGCGGGAGGATGGGCGTGCATATGTAATGAGCGGGTACACCTGGTCACAGCAGGCTTCTACAGCCTGCTCGTGCCCCCGATGACCCGCTCCACTACAGCACCTCAATCCCCGCAGCCACAGTCAGACCATAAGACGCACCCCCAACTTTCCCCCAACATTTGGGGGAAAAAAAGTGCGTCTTATGGTCCGAAAAATACGGTAATTATTAAAGTATTCTGTAGACACTTATATTTATCAAATATAAATATGTAATTAAAACCCAACCTTTTCCTTTCAATATCATGAAATATGATGTTATAAAAATTAATATGTCAAGATTAAATTAAATAAAAATTTATGTTGTATATCTTCAAGACCATATTATAAATATTACTTCCATATTTGAAAAGAAAAATGATTACCAATCGGTGTATCAGTAAAAAAAGTAAGTAACACAAACCTGTATAAAAATCAAAACGTTAAAACCTTATTCTAGAATGTAATTCTTCAGACTAAACCCTTAATAAGGATCCTAACCTCTCTATACTAAAGAAATATGTCTATGAATAAGATATATTCTGTATAAATTCCTTCATTATTTATACTTATGTACTATAACTTATTTATTCTAAATAATATACATACATATTATAACCTTGAAGTAAAAAAAAAAATGTTTTCCCCTTTTTTTTCTTTGGAAACTTCAAAAACCTTAGTCAAGTAATTGACGTTGACAGCTGCTCAGACAATCAATCATTCATAGACACATCTATGCACACAAGACTGTCATGGTTCTTCTAACATATACATCTACATAGAAACATTGACAGACACATATCCCTTTTTTCCCAATTTTTCTATGCACATTTCAAAATATATAATATGATACTAATTTGAATAATTTTATTCATTCCATATACTCATGAGTGACAGTTACCTTTGATAGTCACATACTGTACATTTGACCATAGGACAGACAGACATTTGTTGTTAGCTTTAGTAACTCAAAAGTCACATGCTCTGGTTACGTGCAAAGAACATTCCATTCCAAAACAGCAAGCAGTTTTAATTACTCCACTCCAAACTCAGATTACATTTCTAATAACTCTAAGGAAGATATATATTCATAAAAGAAATGTTAAACTAATGGTCCTCTGGCAATTGGTACCTGAGAAAATAATAATTATTATTAATCATGCTTTCGCGATTAGACTTACACAATAAGATATATTTTTCCTGATTGAGGACAAGAACAAATTTATAAATAAAAAGTTAATACTTCATCAATCTGCTTTACTGATAAATTCTGAGGGAAATAAAAGAATAAAATTATTATCATATTTATGATAAAAATGAAACACTTAGAATCAGTTACTTTCTCTTATTATTACATTTTAAATATTATTATTCATATACAGAGATCAAATTATTAATTTATAACATTTTAGACTATCATAACTAAATGAAGATATGACTTTGATTATACTATGACTACTTTTAAATACATATATATATATATATGAATCTATAGAAGGTATGTTTTACATGGATACACTGTATATGAATAATAATAAATATCAAACAATACAATTAATTTACCCAGAAATCCACTTTATTTAGCTGAAGACCAAACCTACATTTTTCTTCAAAGATTCCATCTATTAGATTCATTTTCAACTTGTAGGAATCTCTGAAATTATTTTGTAACTCAAATTTTTTCCTTAAATGAGAAAGAATGTCTCTCTCTGAAAGACCACCCAGCTGTCGCTGGCTGTCAAATTCTCTGGACGACAGTTTTTCTTTCAATAGTGATAAGGGGAGAGAATCTGCACAAGACACCTGTTTCTGTCTTTCAAAGCTTTTACTCATCATTTGTCTGGGATCATCAATATCTGATCCTGTGACCAATCCCTTCACTGGAGACAAGGGAAACAAAGGTTTTTCCTGTGGAAAAAGATTTTTAGATGATAATAATTGTGATGGATTGTATGGTTTGTAATTTATATGCAATTTCCTGTGAATTTCATACATTTTTTCACAGAAATATCTGGATCTGGGAGACACTATTGGTTTTTTACAGAATCTCTCCCTTTTTTGTGTTGGTTTTTCAGAATTAATTTCTGTTTTGATTGACTTTGGTGATTTCTAACAAAATCGATAAATGTCGTACATTCAAATAGGGACTTTTTATTTAATGCCACCGTACAGGCTGCATTATCAAGGAAATTAAATTTCCTTATGAATGTGGAAATTAAAGATTTTAATCTGACATTTGGAATGACCGCCCTATATAAACGTTCAAAAACGGACATAAATGAGAACGTACTTTCATTCTGTTCAATTTGTAATTCCTTTAACATCTCATAATCTGGATTCGCTTCATTCCTTTCACAGAAGATGAGATTTTTCAACCTTATGATATCGTTATCAGTTGAACAATCAAATGTCTCATTGTCAAAAGACTTTTTTAATGCCAATTGTCTGAAAAAATGCTGAGGTATCCATATACGGAATAACTGAGTCTTCTCACTATCAGTTAAATTTAATTTTTCAACGGAACTTTCAAATATCTCTGAATTTCTGCAAACATGTATTTTAGGATTATATGCGGGAATTAATTTGCATAAGTCCAATAAATTCTTTCTTAGTTTAAGTTCTAACTTAGTCTGTTCTATTTTTAGAAACTGATCTCCGCCATGCTCTCTGACTCCTCCCCCTTCTAGCTCCGCTTTGTCATTTCCTTTTCTGACAACTTTTTGCACATCTCCCACTCTGGCTCCTCCCCCTTCTGGCTTCTCTATGTCATTTCCTGCTTCTTCTCCAAAGTCCCGGAAAGACGGCACATGTCTGCGGCCATTGTCAAGATTCTGATTTGCAAAATTACAGTCTAAATCTGACTTTTCATTTGCAACATTACAGTCAAAATTCACAATATCACTTACTGACATTTCAGGTTCTAAGCAGTCTTTAGATTTCCCTATCACTGACTTCCCTGACAATTCAGGTTGTCTATTTCCACCATTTTTACATTTTTCTACGATTAACTTGTGAAATTCATAGACTAAATGACAGACATTTCTGGTTTTCTGTTTCTCTCTATTAAAAGACCTTGCACATTCTACACGTGAATTCTCAAGTTCACACTCCCCATAAAGGCTTAACCAAAGCTCCTCCACATTAGAAATATCGGAGTAAGTGAACTGAAGTTTAGTTTGCTTAACATATGAAGAGATAAAATCCATTTTCTTACCTGAAATGATCAGATGATCTCATGGATGATCCTCTAAGACTTGATTCACCTTGTTCAGCACGTCCAATACTTTTTAAGGACTGACTTATTCTTTCTTGCTCAAAGATACGTCAAAAGAGTATTGTCTGTGGCTTAGCAAAGTCTTTAAAGTTCATTTAAAAAAACATTCATGCAACTTGACTTATCCGTATTTCCTAGGTTCTGCGTGATTTTTATAAATTGTCAATTCCCTGTCACTTTGCAGGAGATATTTAATTACTTCTGTCCCCCCCTTATGCAAAGTGAAGGAAGAAGTACAAAAATTAAAAAACACGAATGGCTGGCTCTCCAAAATGTTAAAAATATACTCTTAAATATATTTTTCTTCAAATACGTAAAAGCGCATGAAAGAAAGAACTTCAAAAATGTAAAAAATAAATGTATTTTATCTATTTAAAATGGTTGCCAAAATTCAGTTACAGAAAGGAAAAGTAATATACTTCATTAGCTTACGTAAAAAGTTCAATGAGTCCATACTGATCAATAGAAAATCTTCATCCATCTCTCCTTGGATCCTGAATGGTAAGGCAGGGGTGATATAGTGTAGCTTTTCAGCATGTGTTCATCTTGCAGCCTGGAAGGATTCTGGGACAGCTGACGACGTGCAGGAGCAGGAGTAGCCCCCTCCATCGTGTCATGTTATATGACAACTGTTCAAACCATATAGGGAAATTACTGCTGGACGCATGTCACATGGTGTAATCTCTAGAAGCTTCCAGATGGAAGGATATATATATATATATACACCATGTCAGCACTTATGTATATTCAATATGGATATCTTAATATTTATTCCTTATAAGAACTTTATCAATAAACTATGCCCTCCAATATAAACAGAACTGTGAAAACATATATGTCCTACTATAAAATATTTGATAACTAGATGTATTAATTTTAATGTTTTTACAGCAATGTCTGACTTTCATTTGTTAATTTTTCATAGATTTTTTATTTATTATTACTTTTGTCAGATTCAAGTTATTTCTGTGATCAATGTGGGTTTTTCTTTCATTAAACGAGGGGTATCAACCATTTTGACCATGTGTATAGCATCAATTACTGAAGGTGACTCAGACCTGGAATATAATCTCTGTCAAAATCCTATGCTGCCCTCAGATAACATAACAAACTTGGTGACAGATTACATTTAAAGGGGTATTCCGAGACATGTAATAAAAATAAAGAATTAAAATAAATAGATTACATTTAACTATTACCAATTTTACTAAATAACTTTATTGAGCAAGATGTTGCCAAAAGGTAATCTTTAGTTATTGCAAGATTAGATTTTTAACATGTCAGCTCCAGGTGTTTCACAGCCGTCTCAGCTGTGACGTTGTAGGACTGGCTGTGTAAAGACATATCTGCTTAAGTCAGATGTCGGGTGAGGGCAATGTCCTGTCAGGTATTGTGAAAGCGTGTCCCTGTGTTCACTGAACTTGACAAGTCAGGCATAGGAATGGAGAGCAGACTGTATGTTATGTGTGTATGTATGTATGTGTGATGCCCTTGACCTATTTAGGGTGTCACAGGGAACTGCACCCCTGCCCTTGTGGTGCAGAACTCACCCCCCATGGTTCTGGGATCCTAACCTTTGGTATTGCTTCCATCAGAATTCAAATCCTAGTCACACCTCACACCACACACTGTCAGGCACACCAGTGGGTGGTCTAGCTGGAAAAGGGCTACCCACCTAGGGGTCAGGCAGACTAGTGAGAGGGACATAGTCAGTCGAGTGGTAGCCCTCAAAGAGTGAGGAGCTGAGGGAGTTGTAGCTCTCTGGGAGACGTTGGCTAGGTTGCAGACGGTGGTCTGGGACCGTAGAAGTCGGAGACCCAGTTGCAGGGTATTGGAGAAGGGTGCCCAAACTTAGTTTTGGAGAACGGTCGGCACCGGAGTATCTAGTAACCAAACCGGTTCCGAGCACAGCGGGGTACTGGATCCAAGATCAGGGAGTAGCTTTACGCAACCTGATAAGTCACCTGTGGAAGATAGTCTCTTTATGAACTTTCCCCAAGAGCTCAGAGATCAAAGGCACCAACACAACTAGGGGGATAGGGCTTTCCAGCTTATGTGGCCCACTGAAATCCCAAGTGTCAGCCATCGAGAGCACAGCTCCTCTACTTAACCGTAGGGAGCGGGACCCCGACAGCTTCAAGCCGAGGGGTCACTGAGAACATCTAAAATACTAGTGCATGGAGGCAGGCCTCAGATCGTCAGCAATACCAATGAGAGCGGTCTCTTAAAAGAGCTCCCCTAAAGTGGCAGCGGCACCCAGAGACTTGGTTTACTCCTGTGTCAGAGACTGCTTAACGGTCGCCTCAACACCAACACGGCCTGACTGAGTACGCTGCCCTCCCTTGCATCCAGCCTGCACCATGCTTCCCTGCACCTCCACCATCCCGAGTCCCGGGGCCTCCCCTACCCGTGGAGGGAACGTCATCTGGCTTCCCCACTCCATGTTCCCCGGATAATCCCATCGGCAGCGGCGGTACTCCCCTTACCACGAACAACGGGTGGCGTCACAAACTCTTACCCCCTGTAAATATCTCCCTTTATTTTTGAGTGTCCGCAAGCCCCCGGGCCCGGAGACCCTCGAGCCACAGGGACCACGGATTCAAGCAGTCCGACTGCTGCAGGAGCGGTACATATGTATGCATTTATTTATACATACATACATACACACTCACTTATCTAACATATGTAGATTATACAGTTAGGTCCAGAAATATTTGGACAGTGACACAATTTTCGCGAGTTGGGCTCTGCATGCCACCACATTGGATTTGAAATGAAATCTCTACAACAGAATTCAAGTGCAGATTGTAACGTTTAATTTGAAGGTTTGAACAAAAATATCTGATAGAAATTGTAGGAATTGTACACATTTCTTTACAAACACTCCACATTTTAGGAGGTCAAAAGTAATTGGACAAATAAACCAAACCCAAACAAAATATTTTTATTTTCAAGATTTTGTTGCGAATCCTTTGGAGGCAATCACTGCCTTAATTCTGGAACCCATGGACATAACCAAACGCTGGGTTTCCTCCTTCTTAATGCTTTGCCAGGCCTTTACAGCCGCAGCCTTCAGGTCTTGCTTGCTTGTGGCTTTTTCCGTCTTAAGTCTGGATTTGAGCAAGTGAAATGCATGCTCAATTGGGTTAAGATCTGGTGATTGACTTGGCCATTGCAGAATGTTCCACTTTTTTGTACTCATGAACTCCTGGGTAGCTTTGGCTGTATGCTTGGGGTCATTGTCCATCTGTACTATGAAGCGCCGTCCGATCAACTTTGCGGCATTTGGCTGAATCTGAGCTGAAAGTATATCCCGGTACACTTCAGAATTCATCCGGCTACTCTTGTCTGCTGTTATGTCATCAATAAACACAAGTGACCCAGTGCCATTGAAAGCCATGCATGCCCATGCCATCACGTTGCCTCCACCATGTTTTACAGAGGATGTGGTGTGCCTTGGATCATGTGCCGTTCCCTTTCTTCTCCAAACTTTTTTCTTCCCATCATTCTGGTACAGGTTGATCTTTGTCTCATCTGTCCATAGAATACTTTTCCAGAACTGAGCTGGCTTCATGAGGTGTTTTTCAGTAAATTTAACTCTGGCTTATCTATTTTTGGAATTGATGAATGGTTTGCATCTAGATGTGAACCCTTTGTATTTACTTTCATGGAGTCTTCTCTTTACTGTTGACTTAGAGACAGATACACCTACTTCACTGAGAGTGTTCTGGACTTCAGTTGATGTTGTGAACGGGTTCTTCTTCACCAAAGAAAGTATGCGGCGATCATCCACCACTGTTGTCATCCGTGGACGCCCAGGCCTTTTTGAGTTCCCAAGCTCACCAGTCAATTCCTTTTTTCTCAGACTGTACCCGACTGTTGATTTTGCTACGCCAAGCATGTCTGCTATCTCTCTGATGGATTTTTTCTTTTTTTTCAGCCTCAGAATGTTCTGCTTCACCTCAATTGAGAGTTCCTTAGTCTGGTCACAGCAACAACTTCCAAATGCAAAACCACACACCTGTAATCAACTCCAGACCTTTTAACTACTTCATTGATTACAGGTTAACAAAGGAGACGCCTTCAGAGTTAATTTCAGCCCTTAGAGTCCCTTGTCCAATTACTTTTGGTCCCTTGAAAAAGAGGAGGCTATGCATTACAGAGCTATGATTCCTAAACCCTTTCTCCGATTTGGATGTGAAAACTCTCATATTGCAGCTGGGAGTGTGCACTTTCAGCCCATATTATATATATATAATTGTATTTCTGAACATGTTTTTGTAAACAGCTAAAATAACAAAACTTGTGTCACTGTCCAAATATTTCTGGCCCTGACTGTATATACACAACGATATATAGTATATATAGAAAAAACATTCATGGTACTGAGAGGATCCTTTCAGATTTACTGAAGATAAATCCCGGTTGGCTGGAAACTGTATTGTTTGTAAAGTTGTTAAGTACTCCAATAAACCTGACAAGTGATTGAGATAAATGTGCAATGTCAGTCAACTTTAATCAGCTCTGCACTCCTATGCTCATCCTGTTGACTATACAGTTCACGATACCTAACAGGACGCTGCTCTCACCTGACATCTGTCTTGTGCAGATAATATGTTATATATACTATATATATACAGTATATATATATATATATATATATATATATATATATATACTGGCTGTAGTACACGGGCATTGTCCGGGATAGTAACTGTCTCTCTATCTCTCTCCCAGTCTCTGTCTGTGTGTCGCTGTCTGTCTGTCTCGCTGTTTGTCTCATTCCTTGTCTGTCTGTTTCTATGTCTCTGTCTGTATTTGCATCAGTCTATCTGTCTCAATCTCTGTATCTGTCTGTCTCTCTGTCTTTTTGCCCGGCTGTCTCTTTGCCCGGCTGTCTTTTTGCCCGGCTGTCTCTTTGCCCAGCTGTCTCTTTGCCCAGCGGTCTCTTTCCTGGCCTGTCTCTTTCCTGGCCTGTCTCTTTCCTGGCCTGTCTCTTTCCAGGGCAGTCTCTTTCCAGGGCTGTCTCTTTGCCCAGCAGTCTCTTTCCTGGCCTGTCTCTTTCCTGGCCTGTCTCTTTCCTGGCCTGTCTCTTTCCAGGGCAGTCTCTTTCCAGGGCTGTCTCTTTCCAGGGCTGTCTCTTTCCCAGTCTGTCTCTTTCCGGTCTGTCTCTTTGCCCGGTCTGTCTCTTTCCTGGTCTCTCTCTTTCCCGGTCTGTCTCTTTCCCAGTCTGTCTCTTTCCCCGTCTGTCTCTTTGCCCATCTGTCTCTTTCCAGGTCTGTTTCTTTCCAGGTCTGTCTCTTTCCAGGTCTGTCTCTTTGCCAATCTGTCTCTTTGCCTGGTTGTCTTTGTCTGTGTCTCTGTCTCTCTTTATCTGTCTCACCAACGACATCTTTTTACCTCACACATAAGCTTGTTATACTAACAATTTATTTTGTTCCTATAGCAACCACTGACAGTTGCTATTTATAGCCTGCAGCTCTCCATTCAGTTTAATGGTTGCAGGATTTTTGTAGAGTAACTGGAAAGCACGGGGTTAAATTTTCCCACCCAAACATAGTCTATGACGTTCCCTGAGTCACATGGGGCGTCTGTGCAAAATTTCGTGATTGTAAATGCAACGGTGCAAATTTCTTCAGCGGACATACATACATACATACACACATACATACACACATACACTGAGCTTTATATATTAGATATATTTTGTTATATATATATATATATATATATATATGTATATAAAATAAATATATATATATATATATATATATATATATATATATATATATATACAGTATATATATATATATATATATTATATTGGTGATTTTCCTGATGAAGAAGTGGGGTGACCCCTCAAAATGCGTTAAATAAATTCACATTAATTCAGTTTTCCTGGATTTATGTCATATCTTCAGCAGCGCAGTAATACTTCCACTTCAACTTTCTTGTTGATCTGCTTGAGCAGGTAATGTCTTTACGCAGCCGGTCCTACAACATCACAGCTGGAAGGCTATGAAACTGCTGGAAGCTGACATATTTAAAATCCTTACAGTGCCATAACTAAAGATTACCTTTTGGCCAAATTTTTGCTCAATAGAGTTATTTAGTAAAATATTTAATATTTAAATGTACTATATTTTCATTATTTATTTTTATTAAATTTCTCGGAGTAGCCTTTAAATTGACTTTGAAGGGGTTTGGTTATTTGGCTTCAATCTACATCTAGACTATAAGAAGATTCTGAGTAACAGAGAGGATTTAACCATTGTTGTCCATCATCTATTTACAAGGCTGGAGAGTGTTTACAAAAAGCATCTCATGATAATAATAATTTATTCATTTATATAGCGCTATTAATTCCACAGCGCTTTACATACATCAGCAACAATGTCACTGTAGGGGCTCACAATCTAGAGTCCCTATCTGTATGTCTTTGGAGTGTGGGAGGAAACCGGAGAACCCGGAGGAAACCCACACAAACACTGGGAGAACATACAAACTCCTTGCAGATGGTGCCCTTGGTGGGTTTTGAACCCAGGACCCCAGCTCTGCAAGACTGCAATGCTAACCACTGAGCCACCGTGCCACCAGTCTGATGATGTGATGGACTCAGCACCTCTGTGCATTATTTTAATCTTCCATTGAATTTAATAACTGTACAGTGCTTATTTTCGCTGTTATGATGCTACCAAAAGAAGAAACACTATCCACAGGTTACTCAATGGATTATAGTTCTTTGCTGAAGAAAGGAATCAACTCATTTTTGGGAGAATGGGTTTTCCAATGATATACCATACATTGACTATTATATACCATCATTTTGTACACTTTATTAAATTTTAAGGGGTTTACAATAACAGGGGAGGGGGTAATTGAAGTATTTAAAATGCATTCTTAAAAATATTGTTGAAATAACAAAGAAGGGGAAGGGGAAGAAAGGGTAGGCTAAAAGTGGATGGGAAGGGGTATTGGAGGGGAAGTGGGAATGGAAGGAGTTAGGGAATATAAAGGAGGAGGAGAAAGGGAAGGAGAAAGACGTTGAGGTAATTCGTTAAGTTTCAAAGTCAAGCAAGATTATAAACTCATTCATTTAGCACAGTATATACCATCATTTTGTAATCAGGAAAGTAAAGACAGGGATATAATGGTGTGTTATTACATATTCAATTTGTACCTTATTTGAAGACATCCATGTTCTCATTATTAAGTAACTAATCACCCATTGAAATGATATGCTGTTAAGGCACTGGGATCTGCACTTGGTCTTTTCCTTCCAGTCTGGGTATTTGGTGGCCCCTCTCCTTGCCTCCACTCTTTAACTGACAGGTCATGCGGTCCCCATCATTGCGGGAGATAGTGCATACACATATCAACTTCTCAGCTCAATTACATCATGTGGAGGTTCCTGGGCATGCCACTACCCTGGGAATGATATGAGATCTTGACCAGATTAGACAGGGCACAAAAAAAGCAGTGACCTATCAGTCAAAGACCAGAGGCGGGAGGAGGGGCTGGCAAATTCCTACACTGGCAGGAGAAGACCAGGTGCAGTGTCCAGCCCCACTGCATTTGCATCTCATTGGTATAGAACTTCAACTAAAGAACAAGAACACAGATTTCTTAAAAAAAAATATCAATTTAATCTGCATTATAGTGCCCATGTAGCCTAGCCTTTACTTTACAATCCAATATCCTGCTGACAGGACATGTGCTAAGAAATGTTGTGATATCATGAGAGGTCCAGGTTGAGAGTAGATCTGTGCAGGAAAATAATCCTAACAGAGCAGTAGAGCTTACACGTGATACAGGCACTTCATTCCTGGTGGAGGTTCAGTCACGACCATCGCATTTGATTACTCAAATTGATACACTTTATTATTTACTTTTCATTCTGCATCAAATTTAGTGATTACAGTATAAATTAATTGATTTTCTAAGCCAAGTGTTAACTAAAGTCATATATATTTTGCATTTTTAGGTATATTTGGTCCAGAACGGTGTGGTGGTGCCCGCTCCTACTCCATCTTTTCCAGCCACTACTGTAGCCTTCACAACAGCTTCACCATCTCATATAGGTCCTGTAGAATAAAATAACATTTGCCATGGGACCTTGTAATAATAATAAAAAATGATAATGCTCTATTCTGTTTTACTTTTGTGAGTACAAAAATTTACAAAATTACATAATCCTTCTTGGGCTTTTTTAAATGGTGTTTCACTATAGCTCATCAAAAAAATTTGGGATTTAAAGTGACTGTGCCGCCCCCGTGACAGCCGATGGGCTGCTCGGATCCGGGATCCACAGTGGATCGAGTGGTCTCCGGATCCGAGGCAGGGTTGCGCGGCTACCTCGGAATAAAAAGGGGGAATGTTTTGAGTGGTGAATGGGGTAATGTTAGTGATGCCACTCACGGTGCCTGGTAATGTGAGAGACCACCACTGCTGTTGGGGAGCCCGGTGACGGTGTTGAAGCAGCAGGATATTTAACCCCTCCGTGGGTAGGGGGTTTGGTGTCCCGGGGCCCAGTTGTGGATGGAGTGGGGAGCCCGTCGGGGCTGAAGGGATATCGGATACTCACACAGTCCAAAGTCACTGACGCTGACACTAGGTAAACCAAACTCTTGAATGCTCTGTCTCTGTTGGTCGAGCACGCTGGGTCCGTGCCCCTTTGGTGTTGGTGGTTGGTCTGAAGCCTTGTCCCTTGGCACTGCTCTCATATAGATCCCTTTCACTTGGAATTACTTGGGTCCCGCTCACCTGCGTGGCTAGCAGGGTGAGCTTGCTCTCAGGGTTCATGCTTGGGATTTTCTGGACGGTTGTGGGAAGTCCTATCCCCCTCGTTGCGCTAGTACCCCGATTCTGGAGCGGGTGGGGAACGGTTCTTGGAGACTTCGTTCCAAGTCAGGTGAATTACTGGGCTGTATGAAGCTACTTCCCAGCCTAGGGTCCGCGTACCCCGTCGTGCCCTGGCCCCTACCCGGTTGTAGCACAAGGCAGCCGGCCTGCTCTCTGTAGCAGCACCGTGCAACTCTGAAAATTGTAGATTCACTTTGAAGGCATCACAACTATGAATTAACACATGTGGAATGAAATACTTAACAGAAAAGTGTGAAACAACTGAAAACATGTCTTATTTTCTAGGTTCTTCAAAGTAGTCACCTTTTGCTTTGATTACTACTTTGCACACTCTTGGCATTCGCTTGATGAGCTTCAAGAGGTAGTCACCAGAAATGGTCTTCCAAGGCCTAGAAGGAGTTCCCAGAGATGCTTAGCACTTGTTGGCCCTTTTGCCTTCACTCTGCGGTCCAGCTCACCCCAAACCATCTCGATTGGGTTCAGGTCTGGTGACTGTGGAGGCCAGGTCATCTGGTGTAGCACTCCATCACTCTCCTTTTTAGTCAAATAGCTCTTACACAGCCTGGTGTGTTTGGGGTCATTGTCCTGTTGAAAAATAAATGATGCCTACATAAGCAAGGATGGTTGACCTTACGGAGATCAACATCATACACCGCGGAGACACCATCACATGTTTCTCAATGCTGGCAGGAAACTAACCAGGTCTTTCACCGGGAAGGAACAACCATGGCAAGGGCAGTCTCCAGTCAAAGAGACCACCTATGCCAAACATGGTATCCATCCACAGACAGCTGTTTCGGGGTATTTGCCCCTCATCAGTGGGGAGTAGGAAACTGGCTAGTGGAAGCAATGCCTAGTAGAAGACTACATAAGCAAGGATGACTTTAGGGAGATCAACATCCAACACCGCAGAGACACCATCGCGTGTTTCTCAACGCAGTGATTCTAGAGCAATGCCCCCTGGGAAATATTCAAAACAAGAAAGCCTGTGGAGACACCTTCACATGTTTCTCAACGCTGGCAGAAAACTAGCCAGGTCTTTCACCAGGAAGGAACAACCACGGGAAGGGCAGTCTCCAGTCAAGGAGACAAGTCTCTTTTGCTTGTTGCCTGTCCTTAGCAGTGGTTTCCTTGCAGTTATTTTACCATGAAGCCTCCTGCATAAAGTCTCTTCTTAACAGTTGTTCTAGAGATGTGTCTGCTGCTAGAACTCTGTGTGGCATTGACCTGGTCTCTAATCTGAGCTGCTGTTAACCTGCGATTTCTGAGGCTGGTGACTCGGATAAACTTATCCTCCGCAGCAGAGGTGACCCTTGGTCTTCCTTTCCTGTGGCGGTCCTCATGTGAGCCAGTTTCTTTGTAGCGTTTGATGGTTTTTGCCACTGCACTTGAGTACACTTTCAAAGTTTTCACAATTTTTCGGACTGACCTTCATTTCTTAAAGTAATGATGGTTACTCGTTTTTCTTTACTTAGAATTTGTATTATGGCAAGAAAAAAGCAGCTAACAGTCTACTCAATAGGACTATCAGCTGTGTATCCACCAGACTTCTGCACAACACACACCTGTGAAGTGAAAACCATTTCCGGTGACTACCTCTTGAAGCTCATTAAGAGTGTGCAAAGCAGTAATCAAAGCAAAAGGTTGCTACTTTGAAGACCCTAGACATATTTCCAGTTGTTTCATAAGTTTTTGTTAAGTATTCCATTCCACTTGTGTTAATTTATAGTTTTGATGCCTTCAATGTGAACCTACAATTTTCAGAGTCATGAAAATAAAGAAAACTCTTTGAATGAGAAGGTGTGTCCAAACTTTTGGTCTGTTATATATATATATATATATATATATATATATATATATATATATATATATATATATACACATGAAACACTAAATAGTCCTAGTGAATCAAACCTCATAACATACAGCACTGAGAAATGTTATGTAGCTCTAGATTTCAGCCAAAATAAAGGCTAAAGAGATGCAGTGATGTCTAAATATTCAAATAAATTATTTTATTTATAACAATTAAAAACAGCAATTGGTGCTTCATTCAATAGCTCATAAATACAGGGACATCGACTTAAAAGGTAATATCCAAGCTAATCCCCTACTCAATATAAATGGACTGTGTTCCCTCACCCCGACACATGTTTTGCCCGAAGTGTCTTCAGGGGGTGAAACTCGCCCAGTGACGACTGTGACGACATGGACACCCAATGCCAAGCATGGGTTAAAGTTTCTTAAAATTCAGCCAGACGTATTGTTCTTCTGTGTCTAATCTAATCTAAATTACCTTAGTAGCCATTGTCTAGTCTGTGACTTGCAGACTTCATCCTCAGTCTTTCTATCCACATCATTTAAATGAACATTATCCATGCAGCTTGAAATTCACCCAATAAGAGAAACAACCTTGTACAACCAATCCGCTGAGGGCACAGTATATCCGAAGGGAAGACTATGGCTATAAAGAGGGACTTCTTTAAGTCACCAGGTTGTTGGATATTGCATGATACAGTCTAATCTCTTAGGAGCTGGCTAGAGGATCAGGATACCTTGTGGACTCGGTCTAGGGACTTTGGCTCCGACTAGAGGATCACTTGGCTACATGACTTCAAACCAGAGACTACTTAAGAAGGAAACCCAGATTGGGACAATTCAGTCACCTGGTACAGACTTTGCAGACCTCAGCCAGCTTCCTAAATCTGGCGTTATTCCATTCTCGGTGGGTGCCCGCCAAAAGCGGGGTGCTGCTGGATTGGAGAAAATAGCCCTGGAACCTCTGAGGCATGGACATTCTAAATCCCTTGTGAGCCAGCGGAAGGGTGAGACTCTGTTGCCTGTTACATTTGTGTGTTTTGCTGGTTATGTGTTATGTGCCGTTAATATTTTGGGGATCCAATAAAGTCTTAATATTGGGACTCCCTCACCCTGTGTTGTCTGAGTAGTGTTCCGCCCACGGTTAAGGAGGTCGTGCGTTCAGTTGGGATGAGCCCTGAGCCACGCTGTCTTTCTAAAGGCAGCTGGGCCAGCAGACAAGAGCACCCACTGAGCCCCGTGTCTCCACATTTGGTGGCAGCGGTGGGACACTACTCAGCCTGGGTTATCTAGGGGAGCTGCAGAGGACTGGTGTTCGTGGACACCGTCCAGGGCTCAACAACCAGGGAGGCACATAAGCATACCCAGCAGGCCATAGGGGAGGCATTAAGGTTTCGGACGCTGCCATGTCCAACCCCACCAGCTCAGCCATGGGACAAGGACCAGAGAGGAGATACGACAGAAGCAGTAAATGGATGCTACAGGATCTGTGCCAGAGGCAAAAGATTGACTACAGGAACGCTGACACTCGGTCAGACTTGATCCGGAAATTAGTCCGTTGGGATGCCCAGAATGATGCAGAGGACGATGAGGATCCCGCCGATATTGACCCAGAGGATTTAATCTATGTTGCACATAATGGATATAGTGACAATCGGGAATCAACTTGGTCCAAAATGGCCCAAGCTACAGCATTGTTGACTGCATTGGGGCCTAAATCCTCAAGAGAAGAGAGGACTTGTGTTCTGGAATATGTTTATGGAGTTCCAGCTGCCGTACTGCTAACACCAGCCGCTCGAGAAGGATGGTCCCGCTACCCAGCAAAAGCTGCACCAAAACAAAGGTCTACAAACAGGGTCTGTGACTTGCCCAATCTACGGCGCTGTTATACATGTGGGCGCCATGGACATATTGATAAAGATTGTCTCCAAAACAGAGGCCGCATGCTTGGAGCCCGTCTGCCAGTCCAACCAGTCAACATATGCCGAGATGAACCAACGAGACCTGAGGAATGCTACTCCCGAGAAACACCAATAGCTGAGGAAGTGGTTTTCCCAGTCCACACCCTACGGCAGGCCAGACACCGTACACCAGCCAACCTCCATCCCCACATCCAGACGGTCAAGGTCGGTAATATACAGGCTCAGGGACTTCGAAACACTGGATCTTCCATCACCCTAGTCAGCCCAGATATTGTTCCCACAGAACAACATTTACCTGTTCGCCAAGTGACCATCACCCTTGCTGGGGGCCAGCGCTCGGACATCCCTCTGGCATGTGTGCAGTTGGACCTAAGGACCGACCAGGGAGAGGTCGAGGTGGAGCTTGTAAACAGCCTCCCCACACCTGGTATTTTGGGGACTAACCAGGAACCGATCGATGTGGGACTTGTGAACAGCCTCCCCATACCTCTCATTGTGGAGACTGACCAGAGCAAGGCTGATGTGGAGCTTATGGACACCGTCCCCACACCAGTTATTTTGGGAATGACCAGGAAGAGGTTGATGTTAGACTTGTGGACAGCCTCCACACACCTGATATTTTGGGGACCAACCAGGAAGCGATCGATGTGGGACTTGTGAACAGCCTCCCCATACCTGTCATTGTGGAGACTGACCAGATCAAGGCTGATGTAGAGCTTATGAACAGCATCCCCACCCCTGTTATTTTGGGGTCTGACCAGGAAGAGGTCCATATGGAGCTTATGGACAGCCTCCCCACACTTTTTGTTTCGGAGACTAACCAGGAGAAAGTTGATGTAGGGCTCATGGCTCCCCACTTCTGTTGTTTCAGGGACTAGCCAGGAGGAAGTTGAAGTGAGGTTCATAGATGGCCCCACCAAGCCTGTTGTTTCGGATACCACCCAGAGGGAAGTGAAAGTGGGGCTTGTGGATTATCTGCTCACACCAGTCATTTTGGAGAATGACCTAGGACAAGGACTATCCAGCCAGTTTGTTACCGCCATCACCCGCAGCCAAGCCAAACACCATCCTTGTGCAGATGTTTCTACCAACCCAACCAAGGGGAACCCTCCTCCTCAATCTTCAGCCTCCTCCTCAGATGCAATGAATGTGAGTACCTCAGACCCAACTGTGGCCATTGACTGGGGGGAGATAGATCATAAGGAATTCAGGGAAGCCCAACTCACAGACCCCACCTTAGTGCTGGTCTGCAATATGGCTGCTCAACCTGGGGGTGGTAATCAGGGGGAGGTGTATATGCAGCACCCTGGGATATGCTACCCCAGTGATCTGCAGGATCCTAAGGCTTTCTGGAACACCCTCTGCTGACAACCCACACCTCACACACAGGTAGGGGCACATTCCCTGAGACCTGAGCGCAGCATGTAGAGGGTTAACAGTGATCAGATGTGAGAACCAATCCCTTAGCTGTTAGCCTGGGAAAGGGGTGTGGCTTGTGGGAAGCAACAGGTGTTGCTAGGCAGAGTTGGCAGAGAGGAAAAACGACAGTTGAAGGAGTGTCAGTTGAAAAGGAGCCAGAGAGTGAGATAGGTGTGAGGATTGTGAGGAGACCCCCAAAAGGCGACTAGGAGGTAGTAGCCTGAGGGTAGAAAGATCCCAGGCACTACGCACGAAGGGGTACTGGACCCCAGAGTAGACAACAGCTTCAGACGGTCTGCTGATCCAGCCATGTGTGGTGACTTCCAGGGTACCACACCACCCATAGGCTCAAGGACACAGCCTCATATATGGGACCCGGGAGAGGGCACAGAGAAGTAGCCTACCCCACAAGGGACCACGAGGCCTGTCATACTGGGCCCGGAAAACAAAGGAGCGGAGCGCCGCAGGTCACCAACAGCTTCAGGCAAGGGGACCATCAGCTCTGTATGTGCACGGAGGGCTCAACTGGGACTCACATCAGCACCAGGACAAAGGAAAGTCGGTTAACCAGCTGTGCCAAATTGCACTTGCAACATCAAGTGAGTAAATATCAGTTAATCTGCAAGAACTGTGTTGTGTCTATTACTGGCGAACCACAAGGCGCAGCACACCTACATGGGACTTAAGCCCCTACTGGCGGAGGGTGCAAACTCACTTGCTGCTATACCATCTGTCCCTAAAACCACAGCAGCGGCAGGACATCTGTGGCGCCCTGGACAAGCCAGGACGTCACAGGTACTACAACAACACACCCCACACCCCGGCTAGGCACATCTAGGTCAAACACAAATCCTTGTTGCCTCCCTCCAGGGGCTGATGTCCACATCAGGGGGTGGGCCAGGCGGTTGGCCCCGCCCACCGAGGAGTTCACAGTCCTGGAGGCGGGAAAAGGAAGAAAAGTCAGATGAGTTTTGGAGAGTGATGTGGTAGTGAGGAGACTGACCGTGTCCGGGTGCGTGGCCCGGGCACATACAGCAAGGTTGGCAGACGGTGGTGACCGTCTGCAGGAGAGGCTGATTGAAGTGAACCGTAAGGACCGGGGACGGGCGGTGGCCCGCCGGTACCGGATCGGGGAGCAAAGAGAAGCCAGCACCATTCGGCAGGGCTTACGGACCCCGACCAGGCTAGGAGTCGCCGTAAAACCAGTCATATCCGTTAGCGAAGGGAACCTCCGGGGTTTCCCAGCAGTCAAGACCCGATTGAAGGCAACAGCTCAAACCGTGAAGGGAAACACAGTCACCGCCAAGGCTACAGTTCCCAAGGCCAGAGCCTGCGGGCAAAAGGGGCTCCCTCAGCATCCATCCAAGCTGGGGAGCGGGTTACCGGTGGGAAGCCATTGGAACCGTGAACACAACACAGGTGCAGGGAAAGGCAGTCACCTCCAACCTACCGAGAGAACTACCGCAGCCGTCTGTGGGATCCGTCCATCCAGCCGTTTGCTTTACCGGAGACTTTTCATTCATCATTGGCTGAGTGAGTACCACCGTGCCGTGCGGCACCGCGCTGCCCCCGTGACCCTGCACCTCACCAGGCCCCGTAACCTGCCTGCTATCCCTAACCCTCACCCGGGCCCCGGGACGACCAACCCCCCTACCCACGGAGGGGAGAAACAACATCCAAGCTGCTCCCTGTCATCGCTCCCGGGATCTCCGTCCAGAGCAGCGGTGGTGTCACAACCTCACCACAACCGTGGGTGGCGTCACGGACAATATCCCTAAACCAAACCACCCCCCCTTTCACTCATGGGCGAGGAGCGCCGCTCGACTCCCCGGGATCCGGCTCACTGCTCGAGCCACCGACCTAGCGAGCAGCAGCAGCCGGACCCGAGCAGTGGGTGAGCGCAGCGTCCCCTCCCCGCCCGCGACACATCTTATTACCGCAACCCACCAGTGGCGTCACAAGTGACATACAAAATAACCCTGTTACCGAGCGCCCCCAGGTAACGGAACTGGGCACGGCCACCTGTGATGGTTATCCCCATTATCCAACACCGAGTATCCCAAGGGCCTGGGGTGTGGCAGCGCTCTACATATAGATGCGAGCCTCTGTTGCTGACCTCACCATTAAAAAGGACAATGCCGTCAAGAGGAGAAGGGTGATTGGAAGCCCCTCCTGTCTGGCTAATATTAAGAAGGGGGAGGGATGTAACAACATGGACACTCAATGCCTAGCATGGGTTAAAGTTTCTTAAAATTCAGAAAGCCAGACGTATTGTTCTTCTGTGTGTTAACTCATGTTTGCTAAACTATTGTTTGGGACCAGACCCTTCGAGCAATCATTGTAATGTAGTTGTGTATTGCTAAACTAATGTAAATTACCTTAGTAGCCATTGTCTAGTCTGTGACTTGCAGACTTCATGTAGATATCCTCAGTCTTTCTATCCACATCATTTAAATGAACATTATCCATGCAGCTTGACTTCAAACCAGAGACTACTTAAGAAGGAAACCCAGGTTGGGACAATTCAGTCACCTGGTGCAGACTTTGCAGACCTCAGTCAGCTTCCTAAATCTGGTGTTATTCCATTTTCGGTGGGTGCCCGCCAAAAGCGGGGTGCTGCTGGATTGAAGTAAATAGCCCTGGAACCTCTGAGGCATGGACATTCTAAATCCCTGGTGAGCCAGCGGAAGGGTGAGACTCTGTTGCCTGTTACATTTGTGTGTTTTGCTGGTTATGTGCTATGTGCCATTAATTGTTTGGGGATCCAATAAAGTCTAATATTGTGATTCCCTCACCGTGTGTTGTCTGAGTAGTATTCCACCCATGGTTAAGGAGGTCGGGCGTTCAGTTGGGATGAGCCCTGAGCCACGCTGTCTTTCTAAAGGCGGCTGGGCCAGCGGACAAGAGCACCCACTGAGCCTCGTGTCTCCACAACGACTGCTTATAATTGGGATGTCATTTTGCCTACATTTTCTGGTCCCACCCTGTGTTGTAAAGAAGCTTGGAAGTTTTTTTTCCACCTTTATTATATAAGGTCTCCTTTTATTTTTTTAAAACCTATTTTAATTGTCTACTTTAGATTACGTATGCCACAAAATTGCAATTTGTCGCTGCAAGTGACTCGCCCACCCCAGGGCTATGGGACACCCGATGCCGGGCCGGAATAGTCCGGGGGTCGTCAGTGGTGGCAGGGCCCGACTCCGTGACCCTGGCGGGAGTCAATTAATATGGCTGGTGACTTGGGGGTAATTAAAGTAAAGTTTATATTCGTGACGCCACCTGTTGTTTGCGGCTATTAAGCCGCCGCTGTTGTATGGGGCCTCCGGGGCTGGTGGAATGGCAGCTTGGATGGTCCTGCTCCCCACAGGTGGAGCGGTGCCCCGCGGCAACAGTTGGTACTTGTAAGTGTCTATGGTGCGTAGTAAGGGAGGCGACACCAGGGGGTGCAGTTTCAAGATCTTTACTCACAATTCCTGGTTGTGGCGTGCAGGTGCCTTTGGACTGCTGGGACCCACTGTCAGGGACCTCCGCCAATCCCGGGTAGATCCTGGAATAAAAGCCGGTGCACCCCTCTACTGTGTTCCTTTCTTCAGCTGACTTCTGAGCCTCACCCTTGTTGGCTGAACCTGGCTTGGCCTCCACTACAGCCTCCGGGCCAGGGGCTTGCCTGTCGGTAGTTTTACCCCCTTTCCAGAGGTTCTGCTGTGGGCTGTAGCCCGGGGAGTTTGCAACTTCCCTGGGCCTCGGTTTTTACTTTTGGAGTTGACTTCTCCTCCTCCAGTTTCTAGGGACCGTCCCCTGTATGCAGCTTGATCCCTCCACCGATGTTTCTGTGGAACAGGCCACGAGCCTGAAAGCTATCTGTGGCCCTGGAATCCCTTCTGTTCTCTGCTTGGTGTCACCTGGACCTCCTGGGCCCCAGGGTCTTCACCAGGTAGCGTCACTTTCTCTTTCTTGCTCCTGACTGACTAGAGCTCTTTCCTACTGTCTCTCCTGCTCCTCTGCCTCCCGCAGACCTCCTCACACTCCTTCCTTCTCTCTCCACTTCTACTTCATCTCTCTAACTAACTACTCTTGACCTTCCTTGTCTACTCTGCTCTCGGGTGGCTCCTCCCACCCCCCAGTTGCTAAGCTACCACCCTATGGGAGCAGGGATGGGTCTTACGGCCCCTCCCAGCATGCAGCATGGGAGGGTTGCTGCCACTGTCCCTGGTCCCTGTGCATACCTAACAATGGTGTAGTGCAAATTTGCCTGTGGACCGGCGTTAACTCCTTTCCTTACCCAGGATGGGACATCACACCTCTGGCTGGGGTGCAATGTTCCTGTGGCGACGGAAGCCTCAGGGGCGCCACACTCCCCCACAGCGAATCCCAGCACGTCCGCGGGCTGAAACAACAAAAACAGTGGAGAAACTGCAAAAGACATTTTTGTTATACATAACATTAAAACAATAAAACTTTTAAAACTTTTTCTTCCCTTTATGGGAGGCCCATTTTCTTTAATGTTGCAAACATTCTTATAAAACTCTAAAATTCTTGTGTGCACTTCCAGTCCATTGCACGGTTTGGGGTATTTCTACCATAATTCTGGTAGGGAGCACAACAGGTGCAACTATATACAGGGGATCTTCTGACCAAACATAGTCCAGTGGCCCAAAACGTCTTTTCAACATTAACTTAGGGGGTTGCAGAAAGGTAACCAGCCACTAAGTCCAGTGGCCTGGTTAAACATGACACAGGACATTACCAGCGGACCACATTCCAGTCCCGTGGCCCAGTACTGTCACGCTCCCCGGGTCCCCTGCCCTGCTCCCCGGCTCACCTGCCACGCTCCCCGGCTTCTCTGCTTCTCTCCCCGGTCTCCAGCCTCCATTGCCCGCGGTCTCCAGGCGTCCCGGTCCCCGCTCCCGGCGCCCGTCGGTTACACAGCCCCAGCCCGGCTCTCCTGCTTCTTCCTCACCGCTCCCTGCCCTGGCTTCTGGCACCCGGGCCGCGCGCATGCGCATTAGGGCGCGCGCGCGGTCATTGACCCTTTCTTAAAGGGCCAGCGTCCACTGACAGGAAATTAAGCACACAGGTACAGGGTATAAAGGGGTTTAGTGTCCAAGTGGGCGGGGCCTGTTCTTCGTGTTTCCCAAGCTAGGAGTCAGGTCTCCTTGTGTTCCTGTGATATACTCACCTCTCTCTCTTCTAGAGCCGTTCCTGCCTCACCATCCGGTCCTGCCGAATCCCGAACCGCCGAACGCTGACTATCTGCCATCCTGTCAGTCCGTACCACCTCTGATCCCTGTGGTGACCCGTCCTCTCGCTCCATCGGTTCCGGACTCCGCCTGACAACATCTCGGCCTCCGAACCTGAGCTCCGTCACCCGGACTACCATCAGTGACTCCGTGGTCCCAGGGACTTCACCTTTCTACTCTTGTACACGGACTGTCCTGCTACCCGTAGTGCTCCGGCTACCGGACCCCTTGCCTTCATCAAGGAGTTCGGCCCAGTGGATCCACCTCCTGGGTCTGCCCGTCCACCTGGCCCTAACAAGTACACAGACAAGGGGGGTGACATCTTCGAAAAGAACAAAGGGGCAGAACATTCAGGATGGGTGTCATCTTCAAAAAGAACAATGGGATGGGGCAATGCAGGAAAGTCTTGAAGGAATGATGAGGGGCAGACAGGGTCTATTTACAGTTCAGCTTCTTCTTTTCTTCTTCTTCACATCACATCTCTGTGCTAGAGTCCCGACTTGGCAGGGCTTCGGGCAGCAGATAGGCCATGGAGATCCAAGTCTGTGTCTCCTGAGTGGTTGTAGCAGGCCTGCTGCAAGGTGCTGCGGCCTGGGCCTGCTCTGAGGTAGGGCTGCTTGCTTGCAGAAGGTTATGGGCTGGCGCGGGGCTGCTGGCTTGCAGAGGGTTTCTGGCGGTACGGCGCCATTCTGGCTCCTCCAGGGATGCTTTCTCCCGCAAGATATGGACACTCAGGGCATACCAGCCACGGCCCCCCATCAGCCTTGTGTATTCCACCAGGTCACCAGGCTTAGCGTCGCGCCCTGGGTGGCCTCTGGTCAGGTGTTCTTCAATATCGCGGCGGGCAACAAACACATCTTTGCCCAGGCCGGGCTCTCGGATAAAGCCCCAGCTTCCTTCCTGTCTGAAATCAATGATCTGGCCCCTTCTGACTGGGCCCTGGGATCCTTTGCGGGCCTGCCGGATTTTTGCTTTTGAGGCCAGGTTGGACGCCTCCACGGCCCTCCGCTTCTCCTCCCGGAGCTCCCGTTCCTGTTGGAACCGCTCCATTTGGCGGGCGCAGGCGATTTCTGTTGCAAGCGGGGTTGCGGCAGGGTGCAGGGGACGGGCCAGTCCCAAGTCGCGGACCGGAGCGGCATCCCAATTAATCCCAGGTGAGCGTGCATCTAGCAGGTCGGTAGGAGGGCTTGGGAAGGGGCCCACTAGGCTATCTGGGCCTGCGGTGCTCAGGGCGTCTTCGCTCCCAGCGTCTGCTACGCTCTCTCAGGCCACGGAGCTATCAGTGGGGGTCTCCTGCAGGCCTTCAGGAGAGCTCAGTGGTGTCACTTCGTAGCACCAGGAGCTTGGGCAGGCAGGGGCAACATGCGGCTTACCCAGGTCCAGTACCGCGGCCTGTTCTCGGTGGCCCACGACTTCTGCTGCCGCCTGGTTCTGCTCGGCACTCGCCCTCCGCTCTGCATCCTCCACCTGCCGTCCCACTTCAGCCTGCAGGGCGCTCAACCTCCGGGTGAGGAGCTCGACTTCCTCTCTCAGGAACTCTAGTCCAGGTTCCAGCCTCTGGGTCGCCGGGGCGTCTGGCTGCAGCTTCTCCGCCATGCTGCTTGCCTGGGGACCGTTCACTGCTGGACTGCTCGAGTGCTCGACCACGCCACTCGGCTGCACCCTTTCCCCTTTTGGAGGCGGGGCTGGGGGCTGCACCAGCGCTTGGCACCAGACTGGCACCCAGCCCATCACAGCCGGCACCGCTCCGCTCACGATCCAGTACATCTTCTTGGCCTGCTGGTCTGGCATTTAGACTTGTTCTGCCAGCCGGCCAGCTTTTCTAGGCGCCATTTCTCTCTCCTCCGCTCTGCATAGCGGGCACTGCTTCGCGCTTCTCCGGCAAGACCAAGGGGCGGGGTTTACTTTTGCGCCCTTTCTTCAGGCATGCCCCCCTTCTTCTCGCGCTTAGTACCTTCAATGGCAGCAGTTTTTACACAGTAACACAGTCTTTAAACACAGTTCTTCAGGCGCACAGTACCTGTTCGTGACGCCAAAGTTAACTCGCCCACCCCAGGGCTATGGGACATTCCTTGTCTACTCTGCTCTCGGGTGGCTCCTCCCACCCCCCAGTTGCTAAGCTACCACCCTATGGGAGCAGGGATGGGTCTTACGGCCCCTCCCAGCATGCAGCATGGGAGGGTTGCTGCCACTGTCCCTGGTCCCTGTGCGTACCTAACAATGGTGTAGTGCAAATTTGCCTGTGGACTGGCGTTTACTCCTTTCCTTACCCAGGATGGGACATCACACCTCTGGCTGGGGTGCAATGTTCCTGTGGCGACGGAAGATTCAGGGGTGCCACACAAGTTTGAACCTATGTTGCAACTTCACAACGCAGCATTTTCACTTTCCTTAAATCACATTTCAGTTAGGTTAAAGAGGGGGGATTGTCAATATTTAAAAAAGGAAATAAAAAATACACTGTTCTGCTGCTGCTAGTGCCGCTGGACCACACATTATCTGGTATCTACTCACTCTCCATAATGTCATCTATACCATACTACTACTGCTGTCATTTCTGGCCCTAAACTGACAAGCATCTGCTAGCCTGCCCCGTTTTAACTCTCCACCATACTGCTCCTGCTGCACCACTGTATCGTCATGCCAGTCACACATTGCCCACTGTACTTCATAATGCTTGACTGTACTGCCATAGCACCCAGTCATCCCAAATTCAGCAGGATTGTCTCAATTTGAAGGCTCAATCAGGCTGTCCCAGCTTTTGTCCAGGATTCCTCTCACCGACTCTGTGGCTCCATCGCTCCTACTCCTCGAGTGGCATCACGTCCATATTCAGCAGCTCTATCTATGAGCCACAGCCCTGAATGAGAGACATAGGAGGATTTAGTAATCTTAACCTGTATTGCAGACAGGGAACCCAGAAGCAGATTATACAGGTACATAGTCATACATCTATACACTGCAGTGTATTTCTATGTTCCTGTATTCTAGAGGTGAAGAAATAATCAGATTGCTTTTTGTTCCTATAAAATAAAATTATTAAAAAAAAATTGCAAAAATGTCAATTTTTTTCCAATTTCAAAAATCTAATTTTCCATTTTTTTTATGTATGTCCACTACACAAGAAGATTTTTACAAACCCTTTAAGTGATTGAAATTGAAGGTAATTTCTGTTGGTGTTGCTCTTTAATTTCTAATCTGTATCAGCTGTACAAGTACATCAGATGTGGGCTCTGCATGTGTGAGCAGGTTCAGAAACTGAGCTCATGCCACTTTGTGTGTGTATCTGTGACGCCCTGGCAAAACCAGATAGTCACAGTTAGGCCCCCGCATAACACTGTTCCCTCACTAGGAAACACACAGCCGACTAGAAAACCTAGTCACCCCTCCTTAGGGACAGATAGACACACAAGTGGGCGTGACCAGGCGGTTGGGACACACCCACCCAGGAGTCTAGACAGCCCGGGGCGAGAAAACAAGCAGTCTAAGTCAGTTCAGTCTGAAGTTCAGTTTGGAGAGGAGTGTGGGCTGGAGCTAAGTGTAGCTCCAGCAGGAAAGTCCAAGTTGAACGGTACCAGGGTAGGAGCCCTGGTGCCACTGGCTAGGAGGCAGACAGTTGTCTCCGTCAGCAGGAGATGGGAAGACGGCTCGGCAGAACCGAGGTGGACTGGGACAGGGTTGTAGCCCGCTGGTACCGACACGGGGAACCGACCCGTAAACCGTAGCACAAAGGGGGGTACTTAGACCCTGAAGCCAGAAACCGGAACCAAGCGGAACTGGTTAATTTACCGATTGAGGCCAGGACTAGAGGTCCTGTCCCCCCCCAAAGTCCCTCATAGAAGACAACAGCCCACAGATAGGGATAAGAGGTCACCGCCACGGTTCCTTAGGCCACATCCAGCCGGGAGCGGACTCCTGAGTTTCACACTAGGAAAGTCCACCTTAAATAAACAGTGCGGAGGAAAAGGATAGAGACCACCAGCCGGCTGGGGGACCCGAATGCAACCAGCTGCAGCACCGGCTACCATCACCTTGGTTTACCAGAGACTTGTGTGGTTTATTAACAGTGAGTACACCAACACTCCCTGCGGTCGCTATCCCCTGCACCAAGCCACCGGGTCCCAGGGCCATCTTCCCTGCCCACGGAGGGGTTAACAACTTGCTGCACAACATCTTCCCCGGGTGCCCCATAACAGCAGCGGTAGTGTCCCACCTCACCACACACCGCGGGTGGTGTCACGAACTTACTACGGCCTAGCCCGTAAATCTGCATTCCCCCATTTATTCGGCGTGTCCGCGAGATACCCGGTTCCAGAGACCCTTGAGCCACTACCACAGCAGGCCCGGATCCGAGCAGCGCCGGCTGCTGGCACGGGGGCGGCACATATCTACTGTGTAATACTCTGATTCAACAATTTAACATCTTAGATGCCTTTGTAAACTATGAGAGTAGCTTGTGATATTATAAATGAACCCACCTCACAGCAAGATCATTGAATGCTAATAGTATTTTTATTATACAAGGCATATGTCACACGGAGCTTTGCTTGCAAACACGCCGAGTGCCATTGCGGCACCAGACGAAGTTGACACTACAGATTCTGACACTTCACATTATGGTTTCTCTGGTGTTTCTGAGTTATACAGGCAGGCTTGGGTGTCAACTAGCTGTGCGCCCATTAAAGGTCAGGATAGCAAGAGTTAACCTCTGCTAGCGTGCTGGTCACCTCTGGGATCATATGCTGTTGGAAACCTATCAAATTTACCACCCGCCAATTTAAGATGGTGGAATCTGTCTTCCTACGCTGACTATAGTTTATTGCAGTGTTGGTCTCAATGCTGTTGTGTCCCAGTCCTGCTAGTGATTATATTGCATGGTGCTTAGAGTTGTTGTAGAATTCTCTCATTGTCTTGTTTCTTCCCTGCTCTTATTTTCCTCCTTAGCTCTTAATGTCTTATACCTTTGTGACTGTGCTGTGAGATAGAGTTTTGTTTTCCTCTGTTTGTCTATTTCTGTTGGTTTTAGCACACTTTTGTCCTGGCCCTCCCCTGGGAAAGGGGATATAAGAGAAATGCTCATGTACACTCAGTGCTCAGCCCAGAGAGAGCCGCTTGCAATGTTTGAATGGCTCACACTGGGAGTAACAACAGGATTGGATGTAGTGGTCCCCCCCACAAAAAAAAGTGGAAAAACACCGCCCACCTGCCCCCTGAAGTGATCTGTTTATGGCTGGCTGCTTTTTTGATAGAGAGCTGAACCACCCAATTAGTGACTTCCATTGGGGTTCAGGTCAAGTCCGGATCCAAAACCAAACTTTATCTAAAGTTCGGGTGAAGCCGTCAAACCGAACGTCCAACGGTCCCCCCATCTCTGCCTATTGCCTCACAAAGATTATGATGCCCACACAACTCCCCCCACACAATATTATTGCCTCCAATATCCACCACACAGTATGATATAACCCACACAATATGATTTTCCCCATCCCCACCACACATATTTTGATGTCACTTTAGCCTCCCACACACAGTATGATTCTGCCATAACCTCTCCCGCACACAGTATGGTGCTCCAACAGTATTATGTTCAACTCAGACAGTATGATGCCCCCACACAGACATCCTATTTTTCAGTATGTCCGCATTCTTAAATTACCTCATCTCCAATGCTGGTCACGTGAACTTTAGCTGAAGGTACGTGCAGATTTTTCCTTCTTTACCAGGAATGTTGAATTAAGGAAGGATCTTATTTTATTTCACTGTATTAATTGCTGTATAAATGTCCTGACATACACCTGACCTCCCGAATTTGGAGTGCTATCCTTCTGGATCCAGGATGGTTGGGAGAAATGGCTTATATGGTACAAATTAATGGTGGCATTCAAAACTGCAACTTGTCCCATGAAAAACAAAACTTCAGGTCTATATCTAAGGAAAAATTAAAAAAAAGTAATGGATCATGGAAGCAAGGAAGAAAACGAACAAGGAAAAATGAAAATGGCTGGGTTAAGGCCCTAAGGCACTAATTAGTTTATATTTTGAACATAATTAAGAATTTATTAAAGGAACACATTGAATACACTAGCACCTCTAAAAATCACATGAGAATGAAAACACAGGTGCTAGAAATTCCTGCACACCCCGTAACAATCAGGACTTTCTAGTCTATTCTGAGCTCCCTTCTTTTAGTGAGTGACCTCACCCGCCAACGCTCAGGCCACACCAATTAATACCAGGAGCACTACTTACCTGGTCAGAAGATAATGTTGTTCCTACACTCAGCGGTTGTTCAACTGCATCAAGGATATCCAATTTTGGATCTAATGGATTTTCAAAACAAAGTCATATGTGCCTCTTTTGCATATCCCCATCTAATTTGAGACTCCCTCTTAGGGCTAAGCCACACGGCGAGAAAATCGGTGCGAGTGGAGTGCGATTAAACATCGCATTCCCCTCGGACCAATTCTAGCCTGTGTGTCAGCACACATGGGCGATTATTTTCTCAGCCCTAATCGGACTGAGAAAACAATAGCAGCATGCTGCGATTGTAAGCTGAGACTCTTTCTCTCGCACCCATTCAAGTGAATGGGGCGAGAGAAAAATCGCACTGCACTCGCGGTACACCGGTGTACTGCTAGTGCAGTGCGAGAATGGCAATAGCCGGCTACGCAGTAGAGAGGGAGAGAAATTCCTCCCTCCCCTCCTGAGTGCCGGCCCGCCCCCCGCAGCTGAGGTCTGCTCGCACGAACGGACCTCAGTTGCAAGGACACAGGCATGACACTCGGCTCTGCTGTACTGCCAGCACGAGCCGAGTCTCATGCAAGTGGATCGCAGTAGTGCCCGTGTGGCCCCAGCCGTATTCACATTGCATTCATATGCTGACTTTGTTTCTGGCTGAATCATATTCCAGTTACCATATCCTTACATCACTGATCTTCATTTTATATTGTGTAAATGTAGCGCCCCACAGGGCAGGTGTTTTAACCTACTCGTTGCCGAGCCAGGGGTGCAGGTCCTCTGCGATGTCACGGGGTGTCCTGGGTCGGTTCTGTTACCCCGAGGCATACAGGAGGGGATGAAAAGTGGAGGACGGGAGGCAGGATAGAGGATGGGGGTGGTATTGACGGTTAGGAAAGTCTATTAGATGATCGTGACGCCACCTGTGGTACATGGCCAGTGATGGGGGTCACCTCTGCAGGTGCTGCTCCCGGGGCTGATGGTGAAGGTCACAGCTGGGATGGTGTCGCTCACCACAGGCAGAGCGGGATTACACCAGGGAGGATGATGGAGGAGGACAGGGGTCGTGGTAGTCCCCGTTGGTGCCCCAGCGCTGGGCGACGGCGCTGGTAAAGGAGAGGCAGAAACAGGGGCTGCGGTTCCAGGTCTTTTACTCACAAGTAGATCAGGCGCTGCCCCAGAGTACCAATCTTTGTCACAATGGGCTCCAGCTGATCCCGGATAGTCGGCAGTCACCGCCGGTGCCCGTGAAAGTCTTTTAGTGGTGTCCCTCCAGGTTGCTCCTGCTCCAACCCACGGGCCCAAAAAGAGAGAAACACTAACTCCTGTTGTCAGTGCTAGAAGTTATCCCAAGCTGTGCCCAGGAAGGTTCTGCTGTAAGTGTGTTGGTTGCGCCTACTTCTACCCCATTGGTGCCCGCCCCCAGTGGTTGTCCTAGCGACTTGGAAAGTCCCATGCTTTGTGATGGCTCACCTCCCTGTCTGCCCTAGTCCAACTTCCTGTGAGTAAGCACTTACTGTTGTATGTGTGTGTTTTGTGAAGGCACCGGCAGTTAACCCTCCCCTGACCCGGGATAGATATTACCCCTGAAAATTGGTGTAATATCATACCAAACAAGAGGGATGGTGGGCGCACTTGGTTCTACTCAAACTTTTTGACTTGCTAAAATTTTGGAAACACCTGCCAGAATCTTGGCAAAAAAACACCTTCATGAATTGGTCTGTAAGTATTCTCTGAAACAGTTCAGAATAAAACATACTTGGCTGCCATTGTGCAGCCGGGCTCTGATTCATGCTGCTGTAGTTTGGGCATCATCGATCTTGTGACAGGATACCTTTAATCATTGATTTTTTTATCTCAAATGTAATGGAGGCATGCAATAAAACAGGCTGAGGAAAGCAGACATTGCACTGTGAGGTTTACATTACTAGTGACGAGATCAAAGGTCCATATGTGAGTATCGTTAACTGTAACAGTTTATTTTTACTACAATATAGACTTGTACATTAATTGATTTACCTATATATCTTATGGCAAAACAGAATGTATTTGGAGCTGTAAAACAACAGATAAATCTATAATACTTCGATTCATGTCTCCCTCACATTGCCAGCTGTCCAAGGAGCTGAGATATGGAGGGTTATTTGCTGGAGTCCTAATAATTGCAGACATCAAGGGTTATTCCTAACAGTAAAGTTCTTTTAAATTAATTTCCATTCTGTTCATTTTGAAGAAAAACTTTGGGTGAAATCAATATTTTCTATATGTTACAGTAGCGGTTTACAGTGATTAACCCACTAACAATTCAATGTATGGCCTCATAAATGTCTGAAATATGTAACAAGAAGTGGATTAATGAGATTAACAGATTACTATTGTGTGGACTGGATTTACAGTGAATACTGTATTTTAAAATGAAAAATACATTGACTAGACACCAAATAATAACTGTTATATCCAATGATAGCAGGCTATATTGGTGTAATGCATGTCAGGTGTGTGTCCTCAATCTGTAAGAAAAGAAATCTTATCCAGAAGTGGGAGACTTGTAGAGTACTAACAGAGTTACCTTGATTTTCATGGGTGGATTCGGCTTCATTGTTTGATTAATATATTCGTTTTTACATATAGACATCAGCAGAAATGTCCAATGGGTGGTGGTAGAAGGGTTTTTGAGTTTCTGAAATTGTAGGATTTCCGTAACATCATGGATTTTTCAATTTTTAGAAATTTGAATTTGGAAGGATAATTTTAAGTTTAGGAGTAGGGATGATTGAATACCTCAAATATTCGGCTTCGCGAATATTTTCCGAATACCTCGCCGCTATTCGCGAATATTCGATGCGCAATGTAAGTCTATGGGAAACCCGAATAACAACTATTCAGAACTATTCGGGCTACCCAAAGACTTACATTGCGCATTGAATAGTCGAATAGTGGCGAGGTATTCGGAAAATATTCGCGAAGCCGAATAATCAAAGTATTCGATCATCCCTATTTAGGAGCCATCTTGAAGGATGTTAGGCTGCTTTCACATTGTGTTTTTACCTACGTTCAGTGGTTCCGTTGGAGCTTCCGCCCGAACACCCCATGCAAAACGGACAAGTCTGGGTGTTCACCTGCAGAAAGTGTATACACCTAAAAATGGTGCAAGACAGAGCACACGCTGACTCCGTCTGCTCTATTATAGTCAATTGCCCCGTCGGCACATGAGTCCAAAACCTGTTTTGTGGGCGTCTTCAGACAGAAGCTCCGACGGGACCACTGAACGTAGGTAAGAACACAGTGTGAAGGGGCCCTTAGACAATGTAGATGATTATATTTAAATCTTGCCTTTAGACTTTAAAAATAAACTGTTATCAGGTTTCCATATAATAGGCATTGGGACCCAGTTGTGGAGCTTTTTAAGCTTTTTAATCCATAACAAGCCGTGTTTATCACACAGATGTAGCACCCACAGGGCAAGGGGTTAACCTTACTGGCAATGCCCGATTTCGTGGCCCCGAGGCATAAAATAAAAAGAGGAGTAGAAAGATGGGGATGATTTGTCTCGTGACGCCACCTGTGGTAAGCGGCCAGGGATTAACCGCCGCTGCTGTCGCTGTCCTCCGGGGCGGATGGTTGTAGCAGCAAAGAAGATTCTGCTCCCCACAGGTGGAGCAGGCACCAAGGAGGATAATGAGGGAAGTAGTGGCCGTTGGCGCCGAAGCTCGGGACGCCGGCGCCGGCAAGGACAGGCGGATTCAGTTTCTGCAGTTTCAAGGTTTCTTTAACAACAAAAAGAAACAGACGTGCCAATGAGGGATCACTAGACATGCAGTTTGGAAAAAAGTAATTTACATTTTTTTTAAAAACTTTATAAAATCCCACAAACAACACCAAGGTTATCAGTAGCAACCATAGACAAAACAGACTAAAAACCTTTAAAAAACATATAACAAATACACAATGTATCACACAGGTCTGAACAGGCTAAAAAGAAAAACAAGGTGCTATGATTAACATGCAGTAATATACAAAGTAAACTCTAGGGAACAAATATGCTCAACATGCAAAGGTTCATAGATTCACAAAATGAAATAAAACCTTAGTGGCAAAAAATAGAAATGCATGAAACCTCCTGTCTGATCAGCACAAAGCAAAGTTTAGTGCATGACACCCAACGGGGAGTCAAATGGACAAAGTAAATGGCTCTAATAAGGCACATAGAAATTACGTGGAACAATATAAATTGCCATGAAAGAGCAAACTACTGCCCCAAAGCAAAGACATGAATGCATAAATACCCTGCCAGCCATGTAAGAGCTGCCGCAGATCCAGGTGATCCCCAACCCCACGTGTATCATCACGCTAGGTGACTTTATGATTAGCCGCCACTGCTGACACTGTCCTCCAGGGCGCATGGTTGTAGCAGCAAAGATGGTTCTGCTCCCTACAGGTGGTGCAGGCCCGGGGGGGGATGATGAGGGGAGTAGTGGCCTGTTATGATCCGGTAACCGTGGAAGATTACAAAAATCTCCCATTGGTGAAAAAACACCAAGAAACAAGTATAGTTGGAACCTGGGCTGACCGCAAGCACCTGACTATCAGACCACAGTAGAAGTGGCAGTGGAGCGTTCCTAAAAAACCTAGACGCCACGTCACAGCCTAAGAAACTAGCTACACCTCACAGAATGAAGTGAGGAAAACTACCTTGCCTCAGAGCAGTCCCCAAAGGAGTAGGTAGCCCCCCACATACAAAGATTACGGTGATATAGGAAAACACAATACTCAAATAGGAAAAATAGATTTAGAAAAGGCCCAACTAACTTGATACAAAGAAAAGGAAAGGAACTGATTGTGGTCAGTGCAAAATCCCTATGAAAAAATACCAAACTCCTGATAGTAAAAATGGCCCTGGAGGTCATACGACCTCACCCCCACTATATCAGGTACTCCTGTAAATAATGGGAGACCAAAATACCAAAAGAACACAAATACAGAAGAGAAAATAAACAAATCAGACATGGATAAAAATCCCTTTTCCTGCAGGAAAGCCAGCACAGGGGAAACACCCATGCTCACAACACAACTGTAACAAAACTTCACCTGCAAGAAAATAGATACAAAGTAGAACAAGGAAAAACAACACCCTAAGGTGTAAACCAGAAAGCAAGGCGAAAACTGAAACTTATCTGCAGAAGTCTTGCTCAGGGATACAGGGAAGGACAAATCTCCAGGCCAGGAACAGAAGCTGAGGAAAATACAATTATAACCGGCGCCCGCAGGGCCGAAAGTGCTCTCCTATATAGACCAGACTTGTCTGCAATAGGACTTCCCCAATTCCCAATTAACACCGACACCTGTCTGAGTCACAAGCTCAGATTCAACTCCACTACCATTCCTGGCCACCGGAGGGAGCTCCAGAACAGCACCCACACAGATGACATTCACAACAGTGGCCATTGGCGCCGAAGCACGAGGCGCTGGAGCTGGCGAGGACAGGCAATCACAGTCTCTGCGGTTTCAAGGTTTCTTTACTCACAGTCCCGGTTGCGACTCCCGGTGTACCGGTCTCCACCGTGCTGGGTCCCAGCCTATCCCGAGCAATTCGAGGTCACCGCCGGTGTTCCCACTGTGAGTCCTTTCTGGACGGGGTTCTTCCAATCCTGGTGTATGTGGAATGTGGAATGGGCTGTGGGTGTTTCCTGGACTCTCCGCAGAGCCTGGAATCCCATGTAGCTGTAGAGAACCCGGGCTGAGCTACCTGCTCCAAGCCGCGGGTCCTATGGCGCTCCCAGAAGTGTGAGGTATTAGAAGATTGGACCGAGGTCCCAACTGTGTCCTTCACCCCAAGCTGTGCTCGGGGTTGGCTGCCTAAGTGTGAAGATGCTCCTTCCCTTTCCCCCAAGTGGTGTCCGCCCCCCAGGTGGTTGTCTAGTGACCAGGAAAGTCCCATACTTCGTGATGGCCACCTTCCTATCTAACCAAGGCCATCCCCCTGATGGGAAAGCACCTAACTGTGTAATTTGTGAATGTGAGAAACACTAGCGATTAACCCCTTCTTACCCGGGATGAGTACTGCACCTTAAGTGAGATGCAGTACCCTGTGGCGATTGAAGCCTCAGGGGTGCCACATACCTCCACAGCAAATCAAAGCACTCTGGGGCTACAATACAACAGAATTAGAGTACCACAATTTTTGTTATATCAAGAATATTTTCTCTTTATGGGATGCAGCATCACATTAAACATTTCCAGCTGATATCGGTTAACAAGATGATCAAGTGCAACAAGGAAAACAAACATCAACATCTGCATAGAAAAACAGTTATTCTTGCTTGGCTGCTGTGAGGCCAGAGGGCTGGTCCCAGCCCCCTCGCTATGGACACTCAAGGGATGTCCTCTAGCAAAATGTCCTGCTTTGTTACAACAACGACATTAGCATGTCTATGGTGTCAGGAGCGGGTTTCTCCTCAGGAGCAGCCCTGGTAAAACATTCTGCAGAGGCTGGATTTCAATTACCTCAGTCTTTCCTCCATCACAGGGTTCTAGAGGTTTATATTGGAGAAAGCAGGGAATCAAAAGTCCTGGACAAAAATATTCACGATATATAGGAAAATGGCACAATTGTGAATATCGAGTTAAAATATAACTTTTAATTATTCAGTTAAAACCTAAAGTGCCTAGAAATACATACAAATTACCACCGGATTACCCTAGTGGACATACAAGCAGTGTCGTCCTAGATAGGTCATTCAAATCTCTAGTCTGCCCAATTCAAACAAACTACGCAGGGGTATAAACCCCAAGGGCAAGGGTGCTCAGAAAAAATAGACCGGATTGTTGTAACTCATATAATAATCATCACTAGTAAAATGATCCAAATACTGTATATAAATCCAAGACAGTGGTCGTAGACTATTACATATGCTTGGGAAAAACATGGGGAAACCTAAATTATGACATTGGTACATTTTATTTAGTCATATACATAACCCCCATGTCCAAATATACAACATATTCATGAGCAGCAAACAAAAAGAAAGATCTCACCCGATAAGATGATCTCGATGCCCGTCATAGCATTCTTGTCACATAGGCGGAGTGAAAGGGAAGGTTCTTAAGCCTGCTTTACACGTTGCAATATGTTGTGCGGTCGCATTTGCGATTGCACCTGCTCCCATCGTCTGTGCGGCACGAGCAATTTGTTGCCCGTGTCGCACAATCCTGCAACCCCCGTCACACGTACTTACCTTCCAAACGACCTCGCTGTGGGCCGCGAACATCCACTTCCTGAAGGGGGAGGGACGTCACAGTGACATCAAACAGCGGCCAGCCAATAGATGCGGAGGGGCGGAGATGAGTGGGGCGTAAACATCCCGCCCACCTCCTTCCTTCCACATTGCTGGAGGGACGCAGGTAAGCTGTGTTCATCGTTCCCGGGGTGTCACACGGAGCGATGTGTGCTGCCTCGGGAACATTGAACAACCGGACGCTCGATTTTTAGAAAATGAGCGACGTGTCAGCAATGAACGAGAAGGTGAGTATTTCTGCTCGTTCATAGCTATCACACGCTACGATATCACTAACGATGCCGGATGTGCGTCACTTACGATGTGACCCCCGCCGACATCTCGTTAGATATATCCTTGCATCTAAAGCCCGCTTTAGTCTGTTCAAAACTAGCTTACCCTAAACCCCAATAACACCCACCCTTACAAGAATGGTTCACAGCTAACACCTGGCTACTGTCCTTGAAAAACTATGCCTTTCAACGCGTTTCATCAACACACGTGGCTCATCAGGGGATTTGCATAAGTTCACGAAGAAAAGGGGGGTAAAGCTGGTGAAACACTATCCAGTGTAATGACGCCACTTGCCAGGAGAAAAAGAGTAGCAGATGTGCTTTGCTCTATTGGTTAATATTGGTGTGAGTGCAATGTGATTTTTTTTTCTCGCATTGCACTTGTAGCACCCAGGGATATGGGGTACTTGGTTTCGGGCAGTGTCTCTCTTGTTATGTGACGGTGGTGGCCGTTACCTGGTTCCGTGCCATGGGCCCTTTTTGTAATGGGGATATTTATAGGGGAAAATTTGATAATGTTCACTTGTGACACCACTTGCGGTGTTGCGGTTAAGTGTAGGGGGCTGCCGCTGCAGAATGTCTCTACTGGGGCTGGTGGTATTGGCAGCTAGAATGGTAGTCCCTCCACAAGTAGGGTTTTGCCCCAGAGGGTGTATGGTGCAGTGGGCGTTGGAAGAAGGCAGTCCACACAAGTATTCCGTGCAACTGGTTTACTCACTTTATGCAGATATTAACTGGTTGCCCGAGGCCGACTGGTTTCGCCTTCAGGTCCCCTTCATCACAGTGCCAGTTTGGTTCTCTGGTACCTTCTTTCCCTGCACCTGTCTCTGGTAAGTGGGTCCCCGTGGTATAGAACACTGGGGGTCCTTGTTTTGTGGTTTGTCCACTTCTGTCCGCCTGATGGTAGTGTGCACCCTGTGGGGTTGGAGTCTCTGTGACACCCCTGGACTATCGGGTCGTCACAGGGTATTGCACAATCAGTATCCACCTGCTTCTTGGTTTTGGGTCCCTAACCATATTGTGTTGCCTACATCAGCTAATCAAATCCTAGATACACCCTGCACCACACCCACCAAACACACCAGTGGACGGCTTGAGTGGAATCGAGTAGTTTACCTGTGGGGTTGGGGAGGGGAGGTGAGGAGTGAAAGTGAGAGGAGGTCGGGAGCGGGGCTCCTGGAACACTATCTAGGTGGCAGATGGTGGTCTGAGCCTAGAGAAGTCGGACCCCCAGTTGAAGGGGATTGTGGTAAGGGGTACGGGTTTGTCGAGGAGGACAGCCGGCGGCCTTGCACCATCACCGGTCCGGGTTTGAGGCACGACGGGGTACGTGGACCCTAGGTCAGGGAGTAGCTTCAGGCAACCCGATAATTTACCGGCGGAGAATGGAGCCTTCAAGATTCGTTCCCACCCAAAATCGGGGCACTAGCGGAACGAGGGGGATAGGATAGGACTTTCCAATCCAAAACGGTCCAGAAAATCCCAAGCGTGAGCCCTGAGAGAAAGCTCCCACACTTAGCCATAGTGGGGAGCGGGACCCGGAAAGTTTCACACTACCGGGACCACCAGAGAAGTAAACTCAAGAGGCAGGTCACGGATCACCAGGCAGCACCATTGGGGACGGGACCCGAACTAGCTCCCCTCAGCGGCACCGGCATCCAGAGACTTATTTTACCAGTTGTTGGTGTCTGTTTAATGGACTGAGTGAGTACTAAAGTGACCCCCTTGCACCCAATGGCATTCCCCTCAAACACCGAGTCCCGCGGTATTCGCCCCTACCCGTGAAGGGTTCTAACACCTGGCTGCCCCATTCCATCACCCCCGGGTACTCCCAACTGCAGTGGTGGTACTCCTAATTACCACATACCACGGGTGGCGTCACAAACTCTATAATATCCCTTGTAAATACCCCCTTCATTTGAGTGTCCGGAGACCCTCGAGCCACTGAGAACCCGGATCCAAGCAGCTCGGCTGCTGACACAGGAACAGCCCATGTCCACCTCCACCGTACTCCACCGGCAACCACTTCTCCTGAGAACCAGGTCACCATCAACCTGAGCCAGCACGTCACTTCTCTTTCACCTTTACACTCCTGCTGTCAACTCTCAACTCCACTAACTACTCTCCACAGTCTGCCCCTCCCACCTTTTCAACTAGGGATCTGAAATGGCACCACCTCTAGGCGGCCATCCATTGGTCCCACCCTAGCTGGGTACCATTGTATGGGGGATTGTTGGGGAAAACTGGGATTACCTGGGGTTTTGTTGGTACTGGCACTGGGGTTCTAAGTCCCTAAGGGGGTTGGCCCTGCATCCTTGTGGGGATGCAGAACCTTGTAGCACCCTGATGGTCTAAGGGGTGTTACATTCCCCCTTGGTTAATTCCAGCAGGTCCTTGGGTTGCAAGGTAAAACTGGCTACACTTCTGTTTTTTTTATTTTCACGTAAACATAACAGGTGTTCCCACACAGGTTCAACACTTTAAATGTTTCAACCTGAGGTATCCCTTCCTGCACCCACCACCCAAAGATCCTGGTCCCAGAACCCTTCTAAGGAGGAAGGCCACTGGTTTCACTAGCGACCAGGTCCGGACCATCTCTGTCCTGAACCTTTCCTGCATCCGACCTCCCCTGGTGGTGATGCTCACAGCAATATCCTCTGGATGGGTGTACCCTGGTGGGGCACAACCGGTGCAACTTTTGTACAAGACACAAGTTTGTGTTGGCTGCTGCCAGTCCGGCATCCTGGGTCCATTTTTATATCAACACATCAACTGGTAACTTTTTTCAATCTGGAACAGTCCAATGTTCAAACAACAAAACAATAAACAGTATTATTGGTAGCATATCAGGTCATGGCAACCCAGGTGCTGGGTAGGGGCCATCAGGTTCACTTGGCCTCCTGGTAAAGCACTCCAGGAACAAACACAACACATCCCTGGAGTCCGGTCCACAACCGGCGATGGAAGCGGTGTTGCCGGCGATGGTATGGCCTCGGGAAGCCGGGCTGGCTGGTGCTCCTAGACCAGATTGGAGATAGGTCCCCCCTCCGGGCGGGTCAGTAAAGTAAAGACGGTCTGCGTTCCTTCCTCCTGGCACTGCTCTGCGTGCACGACCCGGTTCTCGCGGGCCCACACTGCTGCCACCATTCTCCGCACCTATTCTTTCTAGTTCACGACCTGTTGAAGGGACTGTACCCGCACCCGGATGCAAAACCAGGCTAATTCTCCTTCCAGCCAGGCAGCGGTTCCCGGTACAGGACGGCTGGACTCCCAATCGTCTGGAGCAGCCATCCTGTTTTTCCTAGTGTCCAGAAACTTCTTGCGTCCCTGCACCAACGTCCGCTTTTACATCCTTGACGCTCCACTTGGTGTTCCTCACCACTCTCTCGCGGGACTTGAGCATCTCTGGGAACTTCCGGGTCAGGTTACTGCTTTCTTCTGCCCGCGCTTACAGGAGTCGTGGGTGGGATTTCTTTTCACGCCTTTTGGTCTGCTGTGGCGCAATTATTTTTCACAGCAAAATGGTGGCGTTTTTTCAGACAATAAAGTTCAGTCAATAAAACACAGTTTTTAAGGCACACGTCACCCGGTTTGACCGGGTCCAGTTCAATCCTGTTCGTGACGCCAGGAAAAAAGGGTTTTAGCACCCAGGGATATAGGGTACTCGGTTCTGGGCAGTGTCTCTCTTGTTATGTCACGGTCGTGGCCGTTACTTGGTTCCTTGCCCTGGGCCCTTTTCGTAATGGGGATATTTATAGGGGAGAATATGATAATATTCACTGTTGAGAATAAGTTTTCCAGTTTGGGGCTCTCTCTTGTGGTCAGTGCTGGCGGTGCAGTTGATTTGTGGAATGAAAGCCACATACCTGTGAAAGACTGGCAATCAGGGTCAGATTGGACTTTTTAACTGAGTAGTTTTCTCTTGTTATTTGCCGCTGCTCAATGGTCTTCTGTGTGTTAAGGACCTTCTGTAACCAGCTCTGCTCACTTCCAGATATCCTCTCAGATAAGTGGTCTTTGTACCTCTGCTGTTTGTTTTCCACTTTCTTGTTGTTTTTTTCTGCTTTGATACCAATGCTTGATTCCTATTTTGTCTGTGTGGAGTTCTTGGTGGAATGGGATCATTCAATGCTGGAAGTGTCTGTATACTTAGCTCCATGATTCTGCAAGGTATTGTGTTTGTTATGCTTGCTATTAATTCAGTCCCTAATCTATATTAGTGTTTTTGATATCACAGTAACTTCAGAGTGCTGATACAGTGGGGGAGAGGTTGTGTGACCTCAGGATTTTACCATATCAGAAGTGCTAATACTAGCGCCTTTTGGTCTGCTGTGGCGCAATTATTTTTCACAGCAAAATGGTGGCGTTTTTTCAGACAATAAAGTTCAGTCAATAAAACACAGTTTTTAAGGCACACGTCACCTGGTTTACAGTTGCAGACAGTGCTCCTTCCTATCCTTTCCTATAAAGATAGTTTGGGCCTCACCTTTGCTGAATCTGTTGTTTCTAGCTTTGTATTGTGTTTTTCTACATCACTGTAGCCTTTACATGTGATGGGCTATATATCTATCTTTGGGGACTGCTCCGAGGCAGATTAGCTTTCTTATATCTCTATCTGTGAGAATATTTAGTTCTCCTGCTGTGTCGAGATGACTAGGTCATCCTAGACTCGTCCCACGGCTACTTCTAGTTGTGTGTCAGGATTAGGTCTGCAATCCATTAAGGTTCCAGCCACTCTGTTACCATTTGGGATTCCGCATTTTTTGATCCTCCTCGGTCCCTGAATCATAACAGTTCACTTGTGACGCCACTTGCAGTGTTGCGGCTAAGTGTGGGGAGCTGCCGCTGCAGAATGTCTCTACTGGGGCTGGTGGTATTGTCAGCTAGAATGGTAGTCCCTCCACAAGTAGGGTTTGCCCCAGAGGGTGTATGGTGCAGTGGGTGTCAGAAAAGAGTAGTCCACACAAGTATTCAGTGCAACTCATTTACTCACTTTCTGCAGATGTTAACTGGTTGCCCAAGGCCGGCTGGTTTTGTCTTCAGGTCCCCTTCAACTCAGTGCCAGTTTGGTTCTCTGGTACCTTCTTCCCCTGCACCGGTCTCTGGTAAGTGGGTCCCCGTGGTATAAAACACTGGGGCCCCCGTTCTATGGTTTGTCCACTTCTGTCCACCTAATGGTAGCGTGAACCCTGTGGGGTTGGAGTCTCTGGTCCTGTCCCCGGTTCTCTCTTTGCTACTGAGTCTTCAGATTCTTTAGGGTCAGCAAGGTCCTTGATGGTCCCCTTTGCTGTGCAGGTGTTAACAGGTCATCGTGAAGCTCTTTCCTGTCTTAGGGTCCTGTACCCTGTCGGTGCATAGTTCCAGTAGTACTCCACGGTACTCCACCGGCAACCACTTCTCCTGGGTACCAGGTCACCGTCAACCTGAGCCAAGACGTCACTTCGCTTCCACCTTTACACTCTTGCTGTCAACTCTCAACTCCACTGACTACTCTCCACAGTCTGCCTCTGCCATCTGGTCAACTAGTGGACTGGAGTAGCTCCACCTCTAAGCGGCTATCCATTGGTCCCACCCTAGCTGGGTACCATTGTATGGGGGATTGTTGGGGAAAACTGGTATTATCAGGGGTTTTGTTGGTACCGGCACTGGGGTTCTGGGTCCCTAAGGGGTTTTGCCTTGCATCCTTGTGGGGATGCAGAACCTTGTAGATTTTATTTAGTCATATACATAACCCTCATGCCCAAATTTACAACATATTCATGAGCAGCAAACAAAAGGAAAGCTCTCACCCGATAAGATGATCTCGCTGCCCGTCACAGCATTCTTGTCACATAGGCGGAGTGAAAGGGAAGGTTTTTAGTCTGTTCAAACTTAGCTTACCCTAAACCCCAATAACACCCGCCCTTACAAGAATGGTCCACAGCTAACACCTGGCTACTGTCCTTGAAAACTCCCCTTATGCTTCCCAACGCGTTTCATCAGCACACGTGACTCATCAGGAGATTTGCATAAGTACAAGAAGAAAAGGGGGTTAAAGCTGGTGAAACACTGTCCAGTGTAATGACGCCAGTTGCTGTACTTAGCCAGCCTCTCAGACTGAAACCAATAGTCGTCATTGAGGTCAATGACCGCCGTGTTCTCACATCAAGTATCATGAGCGCCCACAACGTCACCACAAGTCACAGTCACGGGCTGTTAAAAACGCATGTCTATGCGCAGTCTGTGTGCCGTGCGTTTTTCTTGCACCCATTGATTTGTTTGAAGAGGTATGGAACCACTCGCAGCATGCTGTGATTTGTCCTGCTGCAGAAGATTTCAGGAGATAAAAGTAGCAGATGTGCTCTGCTCTATTGGTTAATATTGGTGCGAGTGCTATGTGATTGTTTCTCGCATTGCACTCACAGATTTTATACATCTTCTCTGTGTTGATATAAGCGTGCCGCAGACATGTGGCCCCGTCTTCATTGCTCTGAGCACCTCGTTTGTTGTTTTCCCACTGCTCTGTTTACTCTGTACCTACAGCTGTATAGTAGAGAAGCATTCATAGGGCTCACCAATGTCATAAAAAGCTGGCAGACTGGAATTCCAGCTCAAAAAGTATTAACCCCAAATTTCTAAAAAAATTCTCCTTTATTATATCAAAGCTAAAAAAGACTCATAGACATAAATACAAACAATGTCTCAACTGGAATCAGCCAATACAGGGGTAGATACATAACAATAATTCATCCTTCAATCACAGATCAATATACATTTCTCCTCCTAAACAGTTCCTCAGAGAGAAAAATTGCAATTTTTCAAGGATTTATATATGTTTCATACCGTTGTTCATATAAGATATTTTTAGAAAAACAACTATTAAACTCACCGTCACACAGTGGTTTAGGAGCTGAATACAGAGACAAAAAGATATTTTGTCTATATATCTAGTTCCAACCCCTATCCAGTTTTAGAGACCATATACCCACAATGATACAAGTGTCATCCCTGATAGCTCCTTTTGATGTATTTAATGACCGCTATTCAACATCCGGATCACATCCACAGCTGGTCGATTTTACAGAGGAGAAAACAGGGATAACTTTAAAACTAGGCACATCCTGGAATACCCATATAGTGTACATTCATCTACCGAACTGTTATTTTAGATGCCATGCACCTTATAGAATGCCAAAAGGTCATTCTCTACAGAACAGAGGCCTAATACTGGCTCAACGCCATCATCTGAACTGTTAGAAAAAAGATTTTTTTCAGCAAAGCAACAAACACATATATGCTAAAGATTACACAGAATAAGTCCAATAACCATAATTTGTTCCTTGATAAAATTCTTGATAGATGAGATATTTATCACATATGCCCTTGAGGTTAAAAAATAATATTCCTCTTCATAAAGATAGTTGATTTCAGACACATGATATGTCACAGGTTCCCTCCGGCAATGGCCACACACTCCGCGCTTGATAGCTTCACACTCCCGGCACACACCCTACACCTTACACCTCATTTCAGACACATGATATGTCACAGGTTCCTTCTGGTAATGGTTAGACCTCTGTGCTTGATAGCTTCACACTCTTGGGATACGCTTTACACCTTACACCTCGACGCGTTTCCCCTCTTGTATGATAGAGCCAAAGGGTTCATCAGGAGGTTTTATTGATCCATAAGTTCAATATCAATATTCAATATGGATCTAAAAGAGGAGGAGAGAAATATATACAATCTCTCAATAAAGGTGAGATACACTTCCTAACATATATATAAGAAGACTACACCATCAGGGTTTTACTCAAAATGAGGCTATAAATAGTCCCACTAGATACAAATTGCCCTATTCAATATACATATTCCCTACATCGATATAAGTCTACTCCTTACAAACAGACTGGAATTCCAGCTGCAGTTTACAAAAAGAGCTAAAGAGTTAATAATTTACAACGGCAACAAAGATCATGAGGAGCTGAAGAGGTAAAGTGGCTTGTCACAAGGGAAAAGTTCTAGGAATACACATTTCACTTTACAAATAAAGACCTTAGTCATACCAACTGTGTATGATATAATCCAGCTAATGTTTAATTTACCAAGATCATTTATGTCAAGAATAATTGGCAAATGTACGGTCATTGGTAAATTGCCAGGATGCACTTGCAGTGTAATGTCTGCCAATATAAATTTAAAAATCTATTAAATGTACCATTCTATGAGTAATACAGATGAGTAACAGTCCACAAGCTGAAAGATGGTCACATTATTTACCAGAAATTGACCCTTAAACTGTATGACTTGGGTCAAACGTCTTGGATATCCTTCCACAAGTTTCTCGGAATAGTTAGTAGGAATTTGAGCCCATTCCTCCTGACAGAACTGCTGTAACTGAGCCATGTTTGTAGGCCGCCTTGCTTGCACCTGCCTTTTAAGCTTGGCCCATAAATTTTCAATAGGATTGAGATAGGGGGTTTGTGATAGCCACTCCAAAACATTGACTTTGTTATTTTTAAGCCACTTTGTAACCAGTCTGCAGTATGCTTCGGATCATTGACCATTTGGAAGTCCTATATCCATCCAAGCTTTAAGTTCCTGGCTGATACCTTAAGATGTTGCTTCAGTATTGCCACATAATCTTCTTTCCTCATGATGCCATCTATTTTGTGAAGTGCACCAGTCTCTCCTGCAGCAAAACAACCCCAACAACATGATGCTATCGCCCCTGTGTTTCACAGTTGGAATGGTGTTCTTAGGTTTCAAACCTTCTCTCTTTTTCCTCCATATGTAACAATTCTCGTTATGTTCTAACAGTTCAATTTTAGTTGTATCAGACCACAGAACATGTCTCCAAAAATTAAGGTCTTTGTTCCTGTGTCTATTTGCAAACATTAATCAATTAATTGGAGTAATGGTTTCTTCCTGGTAGAGTGGCCTTTCAGCCTATGTTGATACAGTAACAAAATTTTAAGAATTAGAATCATCAGATCCATAATATGCAGTTACAGTGCATATACTATGGTCCCAACCAAAGACTTTACCTATAAATGACTAATAGTTTTTTATATAGAACATCAATTAAAAAAAATAAAAAAAAATAAATATATATATATATATATATATATATGTATATATACAGTGGATATATTTTTATATGATTTTCATATATATATATATATATATATATATATATATATATATATATATATATATATATATATATATATATATATATATACTGTTAGGTCCATAAATATTTGGACAGTGACACAATTTTCGCGAGTTGGGCTCTGCATGCCACCACATTGGATTTGAAATGAAATCTCTACAACAGAATTCAAGTGCAGATTGTAACGTTTAATTTGAAGGTTTGAACAAAAATATCTGATAGAAATTGTAGGATTTGTACACATTTCTTTACAAACACTCCACATTTTAGGAGGTCAAAAGTAATTGGACAAATAAACCAAACCCAAACAAAATATTTTTATTTTCAATATTTTGTTGCAAATCCTTTGGAGGCAATCACTGCCTTAGGTCTGGAACCCATGGACATCACCAAACGCTGGGTTTCCTCCTTCTTAATGCTTTGCCAGGCCTTTACAGCCGCAGCCTTCAGGTCTTGCTTGTTTGTGGGTCTTTCCGTCTTAAGTCTGGATTTGAGCAAGTGAAATGCATGCTCAATTGGGTTAAGATCTGGTGATTGACTTGGCCATTGCAGAATGTTCCCCTTTTTTGCACTCATGAACTCCTGGGTAGCTTTGGCTGTATGCTTGGGGTCATTGTCCATCTGTACTATGAAGCGCCGTCCGATCAACTTTGCGGCATTTGGCTGAATCTGGGCTGAAAGTATATCCCGGTACACTTCAGAATTCATACGGCTACTCTTGTCTGCTGTTATGTCATCAATAAACACAAGTGACCCAGTGCCATTGAAAGCCATGCATGCCCATGCCATCACGTTGCCTCCACCATGTTTTACAGAGGATGTGGTGTGCCTTGGATCATGTGCCATTCCCTTTCTTCTCCAAACTTTTTTCTTCCCATCATTCTGGTACAGGTTGATCTTTGTCTCATCTGTCCATAGAATACTTTTCTAGAACTGAGCTGGCTTCATGAGGTGTTTTTCAGCAAATTTAACTCTGGCCTGTCTATTTTTGGAATTGATGAATGGTTTGCATCTAGATGTGAACCCTTTGTATTTACTTTCATGGAGTCTTCTCTTTACTGTTGACTTAGAGACAGATACACCTACTTCACTGAGAGTGTTCTGGACTTCAGTTGATGTTGTGAACGGGTTCTTCTTCACCAAAGAAAGTATGCAGCGATCATCCACCACTGTTGTCATCCGTGGACGCCCAGGCCTTTTTGAGTTCCCAAGCTCACCAGTCAATTCCTTTTTTCTCAGAATGTACCCGACTGTTGATTTTGCTACTCCAAGCATGTCTGCTATCTCTCTGATGGATTTTTTCTTTTTTTTCAGCCTCAGGATGTTCTGCTTCACCTCAATTGAGAGTTCCTTAGACCGCATGTTGTCTGGTCACAGCAACAGCTTCCAAATGCAAAACCAAACACCTGTAATCAACCCCAGACCTTTTAATTACTTCATTGATTACGAGGGAGACGCCTTCAGAGTTAATTGTAGCCCTTAGAGTCCCTTGTCCAATTACTTTTGGTCCCTTGAAAAAGAGGAGGCTATGCATTACAGAGCTATGATTCCTAAACCCTTTCTCCGATTTGGATGTGAAAACTCTCATATTGCAGCTGGGAGTGTGCACTTTCAGCCCATATTATATATATAATTGTATTTCTGAACATGTTTTTGGAAACAGCTAAAATAACAAAACTTGTGTCACTGTCCAAATATTTCTGGACCTAACTGTATATACAGTGCCTACAAGTAGTATTCAACCCCCTGCAGATTTAGCAGGTTTACACATTCGGAATTAACTTGGCATTGTGACATTTGGATTGTAGATCAGCCTGGAAGTGTGAAATGCACTGCAGCAAAAAAGAATGTTATTTCTTTTTTTATTTTTTTTTTTACATTGTGAAAAGTTTATTCAGAGGGTCATTTATTATTCAACCCCTCAAACCACCAGAATTCTGTTTGGTTCCCCTAAAGTATTAAGAAGTATTTCAGGCACAAAGAACAATGAGCTTCACATGTTTGGATTAATTATCTCTTTTTCCCGCCTTTTCTGACTAATTAAGACCCTCCCCAAACTTGTGAACAGCACTCATACTTGGTCAACATGGGAAAGACAAAGGAGCATTCCAAGGCCATCAGAGACAAGATCGTGGAGGGTCACAAGGCTGGCAAGGGGTACAAAACCCTTTCCAAGGAGTTGGGCCTACCTGTCTCCACTGTTGGGAGCATCATCCGGAAGTTTAAGGCTTATGGAACTACTGTTAGCCTTCCACGGCCTGGACAGCCTTTTAAAGTTTCCACCCGTGCCGAGGCCAGGCTTGTCCGAAGAGTCAAGGCTAACCCAAGGACAACAAGGAAGGAGCTCCGGGAAGATCTCATGGCAGTGGGGACATTGGTTTCAGTCAATACCATAAGTAACGTACTCCACCGCAATGGTCTCCGTTCCAGACGAGCCCGTAAGGTACCTTTACTTTCAAAGCGTCATTTCAAGTCTCATCTACAGTTTGCTCATGATCACTTGGAGGACTCTGAGACAGACTGGTTCAAGGTTCTCTGGTCTGATGAGACCAAGATTGAGATCTTTGGTGCCAACCACACACGTGACATTTGGAGACTGGATGGCACTGCATACGACCCCAAGAATACCATCCCTACAGTCAAGCATGGTGGTGGCAGCATCATGCTGTGAAGCTGTTTCTCAGCCAAGGGGCCTGGCCATCTGGACCGCATCCATGGGAAGATGGATAGCACGGCCTACCTGGAGATTTTGGCCAAGAACCTCCGCTCCTCCATCAAGGATCTTAAGATGGGTCGTCATTTCATCTTCCAACAAGACAACGACCCAAAGCACAAAGCCAAGAAAACCAAAGCCTGGTTCAAGAGGGAAAAAATCAAGGTGTTGCAGTGGCCTAGTCAGTCTCCTGACCTTAACCCAATTGAAAACTTGTGGAAGGAGCTCAAGATTAAAGTCCACATGAGACACCCAAAGAACCTAGATAACTTGGAGAAGATCTCCATGGAGGAGTGGGCCAAGATAACTCCAGAGACCTGTGCCGGCCTGATCAGGTCTTATAAAAGACGATTATTAGCTGTAATTGCAAACAAGGGTTATTCCACAAAATATTAAACCTAGGGATTGAATAATAATTGACCCACACTTTTATGTTGAAAATGTATTAAAATTTAACTGAGCAACATAACTTGTTGGTTTGTAAGATTTATGCATCTGTTAATAAATCCTGCTCTTGTTTGAAGTTTGAAGGCTCTAACTTATTTGCATCTTATCAAACCTGCTAAATCTGCAGGGGGTTGAATACTACTTGTAGGCACTGTATATATATATATATATATATATATATAGATACAGTACTCATTTCACTGTGGATAATGACACTTACTTGCCAGCTTCCACCATTATCTTCACAAGGTCTTTTTCTTTTGTTCTTGGGTTGATATCCACATGTCTGACCAAAGCACATTCATTTCTGGTGCACGGAACCCATCTCCTTCCTGAGTGGTATGATGGCTGCACATTCCCATCTGTTTGTATTTGCATATAATTGTTTATACAGATGAACAAGGCACCTTCAGGTATCTGGAAATTGCACCCAAAGATGAACCAGTCGTCCACAATTCTCTTCCTGATCTTGGCTGATTTCTTTTGACTTTCCCATGATGCTATACAAAGAAGTGGTGTGTTTCAGGTGTGCATTAAAATACAGCCACAGGTGTGTCTCTAATTAACTCACATCTTGCCAATAAACCTTACACGAAGCTTACAAAGACATGACATCATCATATGGGCTGTCCCATATTATTTAAAGGCATTGTAGGCTAAGTGTATGTAAACTTTTGACTTTGAAGAAAGTAATAAAAATGCCTGAAAACATTCTCTCTCTCTCTCTCTCTCCCGTTATTCTGGCATTTGGCAAATATAAATATTTTTATATATAATATATATTTATAAATAATATAAATTATTTTGTGTAATCATAATTGATTTAAACGGGAAAGGTTTATTCTGATTTTATGTCAGATAGTAAGAAAAACATGCTATTGTGTCTCTTTATATAGTGTATGTAAACTTCTGGTTTTAACTGTAGATAGCTAGATAGGTTGTACAGCTATTTAGCTGAGTTAAATAATTTAACGGGAAAAAAAAAGTGGGGTTTACTCTAATTTTCATAGCCAGCAAAGGTAAAGCAATAGTTGTGGGCTGCAACCCTCGGCTGTTAGCTCTACCTTGGCTAATTTGGAAAAATATAGGAGATCCCAAGCAAATTTTTTTAATGATTTGTAAAAATAAATAAAAAAAGGCTTCCCCCCATTTTTTCCAAAATCAGCCAGGTACAGCAGATAATGGGGGGCTGATATTTTTAGGGTGGGAAGATCCATGTTTCTTTGACCCTTCCCAGCTTAAAAATAGCAGCCCACAATTACTCCATCTATTAGATGCATCAAATCTGGTGCTGTACTCAGTTCTTCTTATTGCCCTGGTGCAGTGGTAAATGGGGTAATATATTGGGTTGATGCCAGCTGTGAATTGCCAGCAAGCATCAAGCCTAGGAATTAATAATCTAGCAGACACCTCCATTACTAATCCAGTGGAAATATTAGAAAAATATTTTATTTGAATAAACACCCCCTGACTACAGCCCTGGTTCACCAATTTCATAAAAATTTATTTGAAAAAAAAATATCTGCCATAACCCAAGCAAATGTCCCAAGACATTCCTCAAAAGCGAACCTGAAAGACATAAAAAGAGAAAATGATTAAAGAAATAAAGACCAAAGACACCCTCATTCACCAATTTAGTTCCCTGTAAAAATCCTAATGCACTGTCCGATTTAATCCAAAAGGGGGTACCACTACATTGCAAGACTCACTGTTCCAGCCAATGAAGAACAGATGGTTCCTCATTAGCAGGGAGAATAGTTACTCATGCAGTTTCATGCACTACTGTGTGAGAATCACTACGGTGAACTGATATGACCTCAGGAGGTCACTCCAGGTCACTGCAGCGGGTCACACAGCAGTATGTGAACAGACGCGGGCAAACAGGTGGACCCCACATCATTTTATTCCTAAAATTAGTAATTAATTCTGCTAAACAGCTGTCTAGCTATCTCTCTATCTATATAACTATCTATATCTATTCATCTATTTTATGTATTATTTCTATCTATTCCATCAATTCTATTTCTCTCTATCTAGCATTTATCTTTCTTTTTTCTACATTTGCACATCTTTTACACAAAAAAAACATTTATTACAGTAAGATCCATTTTTTCCCGGTCGGTCTCACTTGGATGTCCCATGGATGCCATCCGTGTGATGCCTGTATTTGACCCATGCTGCCATAAAAAAAAAACTGACTTCTCTCAGTGTAACTCACCGGACACGCAGGTGTTTCACATTCACACATGGCCCATGTGAAAACATGGAGGTACAGTACAAAGATCTGTATTGACTTTAATTAGTTTGCGTGTGAACGTACCGCCGGCAGTTGTCAAAACGGACACCACTGAGACCGGAGACACAGAGGTGTGAAGGAGTCCTAACATGGTGCTCCATCTTGCTGGAAAAAGCATTATTCATCACCAAATTGCTCCTGCATCGTTGCGAGAAGTTGGTCTTGGAAGATACTTTGATTCCATTCTTTATTTATGCCACTATTCTTAGGCGGGCTTTGCACACTACGATATCGCAGGCCGATGCTGCGATGCCGAGTGCGATAGTGCCCGCCCCCGTCGCAGCAGCGATATGTGGTGATAGCTGGCGTAGCGAAAGTTATCGCTACGCCAGCTTCACACACACACTCACCTGCCGTGCGACGTCCCTGTGGCCGGCGACCCGCCTCCTTGTTAAGGGGGCGGGTCGTGCGGCGTCACTGCGACGTCACACGGCAGGCGGCCAATCAGAGCGGAGGGGCGGAGATGAGCAGGATGTAAACATCCTGCCCACCTCCTTCCTTCCGCATATCCTACGGAAGCCGCAGTGAGGCCGGTAGGAGACGTTCCTCGCTCCTGCGACTTCACACACAGCGATGTGTGCTGCCGCAGGAGCGAGGAACAACATCGGACTGTCGCGTCAGCGTAATCATGGATTACGCCGACGCTGCATCGATGATACGATTACGACGCTTTTGCGCTCGTTAATCGTATCATCCAGCCTTTACACACTGCGATGTCGCCTGCGATGCCGGAAGTGCGTCATTTTCAATTTGACCCCACCGACATCGCACCTGCGATGTCGCAGTGTGCAAAGTGCCCCTTAGGCTAAATTGAATAAGGGATCCCACTCTGTGCTAAAATAGGACAAAAATTACAAGCATACCTCAAAGTTCACCTAGATTTGCATTCAGAAGAAGCCTTGGAAGCTTATTGAGTGGTCTTCACAGTCACCTTTCACATTGAAAATCTTTGATGTGGTTTGAAGCAAGCAGTTGCAGCACAGAAACAAAAAATATTAGTCAACTGGAGGCCAAGGCTGATGAGAAATGGGATGCGAGTCCTCAGGAACACAACCAAAAGCTTTTTCTGGTTGTTCATTATATTTGCAGCAGGTTATGAAAGTCTTCAATCTTAATTTAGGGGTACTTTGCACGTTGCGACATCGCTACTGCGATATCATCGGGGTCAAATCGAAAGTGACGCACATCCGGCACCGGTAACGACGTCAGAACGTGTAAAGCCTAGATGCGCCTATAAGCGATCGCAAGCGTCGAAAATCGGTGATCTGTGTAGCGTCGGTCTGTGTGTGAAGCCGCAGGAACGAGAAAATCTTCTTACCTGCCTCCACCGGCTATGCGGAAGGAAGAAGGTGGGCGGGCAGCATACGTTCCGCTCATCTCCGCCCCTCCGCTTCTATTGGCTGCCTGCCGTGTGATGTCGCTGTGACGCCACACGACCTGCCCCCTTAGGAAGGAGGCGGGTCGCCGGCTAGAGCGACGTCGCAAGGCAGGTAAGTGCGTGTGAAGCTGCCGTAGCGATAATGTTTGCTACGGCAGCTATCACAAGATAACGCATGTGCGACGGGGGCGGGGACTATCGTGCTAGATGTTGCTAGCGATGTCGCAACGTGCAAGTACCCCTAAGTGTTAAAGAAAGACACTTTTCATGAAGGGGTTGAATAATTCTGTAACTGCAGCAATGGTATTTTGTGATGCATTTGTAGAAAGCACTTATTTATTACTTATGTTCAGATATTTAACCCCTTCTGGACCAGGTCATTTTTCATTTGTGCACTTTTTTCTTCCACTTCTTCCATGAGTCAAAACTTGCTCAGTTATTTTTTTGTTGCCCTAACTATATGAGGGCTTATGATTTTGCAGGACAAGTTGCAGACTTGAATTATAACTTTTACTTTTCCATAAAATGTACTGAAAAAAATTCTCCAATCATTACTCTTAGGGGTACGTTACACACTATGACATCGCAGGTGCAATGTCAGTGGGGTCATGTCGAAAGTGACGCACTTCCTGCGTCGCTCTCGACATCGTAGTGTGTAAATCCTAGATGACACGATTAACGAGTGCAAAAGCGTCGTAATCGTATCATCAGTGCAGCGTCGGCGAATTCCATAATTACGCTGATGCGACGGTCCGATGTGTTCCTCGCTCCTGCGGAAGCACACATCGCTGTGTGTGAAGTCGCAGGAGCGAGGAACATCTCCTACCTATGTCACGACGGCTCCCGTCGGCTATGCGGAAGGAAGGAGGTGGGCGGGATGTTTACATCCCGCTCATCTCTGCCCCTCCGCTCCTATTGGCCGCCTGCCGTGTGACGTCGCAGTGACGCCGCACGAACCACCCCCTTAATAAGGAGGTGGTTCGCCGGCCAGAGCGACGTCGCACGGCAGGTGAGTGTATGTGAAGCTGCCGTAGCGATAATATTCGCTACGGCAGCTATCACAATGATATCGCAGCTGCGACAGGGGCGGGGACTATCACGCTCGGCATCGCAGCATCGGCTTGCGATGTCGCAGCGTGCAAAGTACCCCTTAATCTCGTAAATGCTTTTATCAATCTCTGACAGCAGCATTCTAGGTAAAGTGTAGTGATGGTGAACCATCTCTTCCATCCACATGCTTCCAAGCTGCACATAAGAGACCATCATTTTAGATATATGGGACCTAGTGGATGAGGCCTCTACTTTTTGTGTTAGAATATACATTTTTCTTTCTCTCCTATGGTAGGACTCATTCAGACATTAGTAACTTTTCCTGTACACCAAAAAAAACGATCCAAGCTTTATTATTGTATTTGATCATAGTGTCATCAGAGTTTGGTCAGTGCGCCAGTTTTTACTATCAGAATTTGGTCAAGGTTTCATCAGTTTTTTCCAACAACAACAAAAAAAATAAAATATGAAGGTCTTTAAAACTTCTTATATCAGTCTGTGAAAATCAGACAGCACACAGATGGCATCCCGGTGATGTCCGATTTTTTGCGGACTGATAATCTTACATGAGTGATTCTGATCCGAGATTTGGATCTAAAGTGGACATTTCATTGTGATTTTACAGCGACCACTCAGTCTATAACTTACAAAAATGGTAAAATTCCAGCATCCAGATCCAGTAGATTAAAAATTCTCCTTTATTCCAAAATTTGGTAAAAAACAATACAAATCTTCATCATGATGGAGAGCGCATCACATAAGCGTGTTACATTGGACGTGTTTCGGACAAAAATTGTCCTTAATCTAAGACAACATTGTATTAGAAGCATTATAATTTACCTGAATAATTTGAAGGTTTTTGTGTTCCATCTCACTTTTTCCATAGTGATTTCCTGGTAATGTCCTCTCCATTGAATGATAGCAACTCTCAGAGGTGTGATTCTAAAAGCGACAGTCCTCCATCATATGAAGAAATTACCGGTCCAGCAGTATGGCCCGTTCCTCATGGCCCATGCTATCATCATGAATGGAATTACAACTCCTTACCATCAGCTTATCATACCTACAGCAATATACCATCTCTGAATGTTCCTCTGCCGGCATCTCAGCATAATAGTCCAGCTACTGTTGACCAATGGAGCACCCAGACACCCAGACCTATGAGTAGTAACCACCCAGTTTCTCAAGCAACAGTTGTCTACAATCAACCATCTAATACAGAAACACCAGCATCTACCTATAATAACATCTCCACCCCCCCAAATTGGGCAGATGGCATTCATACTCTAAATTTAGCCACCACAACCACCCAATCTGTCATTGCCAAAAGATTTCAGAAAGGAAGACCAAAAGTACTTGGGGTGAGTAACGAATAGAATTGGAAATAGTCCTAAAAAAAATCATAAAATTAAGCTCATAAGACGAAATTCAAGAAATGTAAAAGGAAATTTTATTTTAAATAAGCTACTGTGTATGTGACAACAAACTATTTGAGGATTTGAGGTGTATATATGACTTGTATTCTTCATATGCCACCAGATGTTCCCTCCGCATCCTTGGTATCTATTTTGCAATTCACTCCAAGCTGCTATGATACATTAAATACATTAACCATAACAAATGAGGAACTCCTGCTCTTTTTCCCTTTTGTAGCACACAGAAGCAACCGGGGCACCCACAGCAGTTTTTAATTGCAATGAGATGACACACCGTTAGGGTCACAGAGCTAGGGACCCCAATATAGAGATATACCTTGACGAGGTTTTGGGGCTCAGTTACATTGATCAATGCGATTGCTAAATATCTCCTTTTTCCTAATATTCATGGCAGGTATGCAATTCATTATTCACATGTTCAAGTTAGCAAGCAGCATTTTGCATTGTATTTTCCAATATTTTTCCATATGCTTGAGGCATTATACTATTATCTAAGTTTGATGTGCAGCCTTATCCTTATTGAAAAAATGACCAAGTGTGGAATGGACAAGGCAACTGTTAGATGGATTTGTAACTGGCTTAGTGATCGGAGTCAAAGAGTGGTCATAAATGGCTGCACATCCAGTTGGAAGACTGTTTCAAGTGGGGTACCACAGGGCTCTGTCCTGGGCCCCGTGTTGTTTAACATTTTTATCAATGATTTAGATGAAGGTAATTAAGGGTAAAATGACTAAATTTGACACAAAGTTAGGAGGAATAGCGGAACAATGGACAGCAACTAATAGAATAGTTTTTAACAGGGAGAAATGCAAAGTTATACATCTTGGCAAGAATAATGAAAAGAGCATATACAGCATGGGAGTAATAGAGCTATCCAAAAGCATGTGTGAAAAAGACTTAGGTATACTAATAGATCACAGACTGAACATGAGTCAACAGTGTGACGCAGCAGCAAAAAAGGCAAACACCATTCTAGGATGTATTACCAGAAGCATACAGTCTAGATCACGTGAAGTCATTATCCCCCTTTACTCCTCTTTGGTCAGAGCTCATCTGGAATACTGTGTCCAGTTCTGGGCACCACATTTTAAAAAAGACATCAACAAACTGGAGCAAGTTCAGGGAAGAGTGACCAGAATGGTGACTGGACTGAAAACCATGTCCTATGAGGAACGGTTACAGGATTTAGGATTGTTTAGCTGCAAAAGAGAAGACTGAGAGGAGAATTAATAGCTGTCTACAAATATCTTAAAGGTGGTCACACTGTAGAGGGATCAGTATTATTCTCATTTTCACAAGGAAAGACTAGAAGCAATGGGATGAAACTGATGGGGAGGAGACACAGATTAGATATTAGAAAAAACTTTTTGACAGTGAGGGTGATCAATGAGTGGAACAGGTTGTGAGTTCTCCTTCAATGGAAGTCTTTAAAAAGAGGTTGGACGGACATCTATATGGGATAATTTAGTGAATCCTGCCTTGAGCAGGGGATTGGACTAGATGACCCAGGAGGTCCATTCCAACTCTAATATTCTATGATTCTATGATTAATGGTAAAATGAGTAGATCTGTGGGATCAGATTTATTACAAAGTCTGTTATATTCACTCGTACTTTTCAGTTATGGAAAGTTTCTTGAAGGCACATCTCGCACCCCAGGGCTATGGGGTACTCGGTCCTGGGCCTGGTTTAACTGGGAAGGGTCATGGATGTAATGGCTGGTGCTCGATTCCGTGACCCTGGGGGTCACTTTTACAAAAATGGAGTATTTACAGTGATGATTAATTAAGTTTTTGCCATGTTACTACTTGCGGGTTGCGGCTATAGAGATGGAGCCGCTGCTGCACAGTCTCTCACTGCTAGGGCTGATATTAATGGCAGCCTGGATGTTGCGGCCCTCCGTAAGTAGGGCGAGGCCCCAAGGGATAGATAATGGTGGGGCGCGGAAAAAAGGTAGGCCACACAAGGGATTGCAGGGTAACTGGTTCTTTACTCACAGAGATCTTGCTACCCAATGGAGGCTGGTCCTCACCACTGGTCCCCTTTGTTCCAGTGTCGGCGTGGTGACCTGGTGGCTTACTTCCCCTGCACCCTTCTCTAGTTGGTGGGTCCCCGTGGCATGGAGCATCTGGGGGGTCCCCTCCTGGTTGTCTCTCAGTCTTAGTCCGTATGGCAGGTAATTTGAACCCTGTTGAGACAGGTCTTTGTTCTCGTTCCCAGGCTCTCCCGTCGTTACTGTCCCTCGGACTTTACGGTCGATGAGGTCCTGGATGGTCCCCTCACATGCAGATTTTATCAGGTCTGCCTGGAGTGTTTTCCTGACCTAGGGCTCTGTACCCTGTCGGTGCTATGGTTTCGAGAGTACTCCCCCGTACTCCTTCGGCAACCACATGCCTAAGCCTGACAGGTCATTGTTACACTCTTCCTGTCAGTACCGTTACGTCCGACCCCTTTCACCTCCACTTACTGACTGTCTGGCCCCGCCTCCCTGGTTGTCTTCTAGTGGACTGGATCAGTTCCACCCCTAGGTGGCCATCCATGGGGTCCAACCCTTGCCTGTCACAAGTTTTTTTTGGGGGGGTAAAACAGGGATTAAAATGAATATTTTGGTGTTACTTGCACTGGTCTTCTGGGTCCCCGGGGGTAGGCCCTGCATCTCTGACAGGATGCAGTTCCCTGTAGCTCCTGATGGCTCAGGGGCGCTAGACACAGTCCCTTTTAAACGGTATCAGACATTCTGTCTGCCATAATCGCCACTTTGGTGAGCTTAAAGTGTACTTATTTATGCAACTTCCTTGAGTAAGTATGTGAATCTTAAGGCTATGTTCACACAGGGATTTTTGGGTAAGTTTTTTTCCTGACCAAAACCTGATCTTGTGGTAAGAAATCTCCTTTGAATCATCTGCGTTTTTTGTTGCGTTTTTCATGCGTTTTTTTAGTGGCTTTTTTTTGCAGATTTGGTGCAGATTTGCTGCTTTTTTTTACAAAATGGGTTGTATCAATGAAAAAACGCAGCAAACCTGCAGCAAAGAATTGACATGCTCAGTGTTTAAAAACCTGACCAAAAACGCAGGTATTTGAGAAAACAGTGAGGAAAAAAACCTGATGTGTTTGTCTGTTTGTGTATGTGTGCAAGAGATTTCAGAAATCTCAGACTTTGCAGGGACTGTAAAAAGCAACGTTTTATTAGCATTGATTTGTATAAAACCAAGGCAAATCTGCAGCTAAAAAACACAGCAAAAACGCCCAGTGTGAACATAGCCTAAAGCCTACCTGATATTTCAGGTGATTGCTCACAGCAGCTATCCTGTGGGTGGAGTAACCCTGTATTTCTCACAAGTTTAATTGGAAACAGGTAGGAACTGATTCATTGATTGTGATTTATTGACGTCACTTTCTTTTTTTGCATTGTGTTATTTCTTGATATTTTTGGTGCACAAATTCTTTAAAAATCTGCACATGGTTCATGAATTTGGTGCAAAATGAAAAATACCCTTCATTTACATCTGTTACCCTTTTTTGTGACTTTATAAAACCAAAAGTAAATTTAAAAAAAAAAAAAGTCATCTGTCGCTTTAAAAATGGGTCAGATTGAAAACTCCTTGAGAAACCTTACTCCAGGGGGGACTGGAATCAGCTGCACCCCCAAAAATATGACATTTGGTAAAAGTCACAATTCATTAATCTGTCTAAAACATCTAGATAAGCAAAGTTATAGAGATAAAGTAACAAAAAGACTTAAAGGGAACCTGAACCCAGATTTTGGTATTCTAAATCAAAACTAGCACCTTAAGCAGTGCCTGTGCTGCATTCTGTAAAGGTGCATCTTGTGCCCTAAATCCGGTTGTAGACCCCACAAATGCCTGTACAATATCTCCCGCCATGTATGCAAATTCGTGGGTTCCGTCCGATGGGCGTCTTATTTTGCGGCTCTTGTTCCTCCTTTCAGCGTTGATTGCCATTCTCTTTTCATGATTGACGTGAATGATGCCTTTGCTGCCATCCACATAGCTGGGCAAAATCTCGCTGCTGCGCAGACACATTGCCGGCTTGAGCAGGCACAGTTCACTCTGCCCTATTGTGGGCAGAGCAGAAAACATAGGTGCACCTACGCCAACCCGGTAGGTTCTCTGTGCAGCCATGAGATTTTGCCTGGCAATGTGGATGACATCACCTGAATCATCCACGTATCTGGCCAAAATCCCGCGTCTGCGCAGAGAACTTGCCGGTTCACATAGGCACTCTTATGTTTTCGGCTCTGCCCGCAATTATACAGAGCAAAGTGTGACTGTGCGAGCTGGCAATGTCTCTGCGCAGGAGCGAGCTTCTGCCAGCTACGTGAATGGCGCAAAGCGTCACCCACGTCAATCATCAAAGGAGGACAGCGATCTGGAGGGACAGTAGCCGCGATATAGAATGCCCATCAGACCGGACCCACGAATTTGCATACATGGCAGAAGATATTATAGAGGTGTTTGTGGGGTCTACAGGAGGAGTCAGGGGACAACATACATCTTTATAGAATGAAGGCTATTTTAGACTCATACTTGTCCTTTCTGGAAGAATTTCCAGCAGGCTTATCATCAGAGGCAGGGTGAAAATGATAGTACAGTGCCTTGCGAAAGTATTCAACCCCCTTGAATTTTTCAACCATTTCCCACATTTCAGGCTTCAAACATAAAGATAAAAATGTTAATCTTTTGGTAAAGAATCAACAACAAGTGGGACACAATTGTGAAGGTGAACGATATTTATTGCTTATTTTAAACTTTTTAAAAAATAAATAACTGAAAAGTGGGGCGTGCAATATTATTCGGCCCCTTTAAGTTAATACTTTGTAGCGCCACCTTTTGCTGCGATTACAGCTGCAGTCTCTTGGGGTATGTCTCTATCAGTTTTGCACATCGAGAGACTGAAATTCTTGCCCATTCTTCCTTTGCAAATAGCTGGAGCTGAGCGAGGTTGGATGGAGAGCGTTTGTGAACAGCAGTTTTCAGCTCTTTCCACAGATTCTCGATTGGATTCAGGTCTGGACTTTGAGTTAGCCATTCTAACACCTGGATACGTTTATTTGTGAACCATTCCATTGTAGATTTTGCTTTATGTTTGGGATCATTGTCTTGTTGGAAGACAAATCTCCATCCCAGTCTCAGGTCTTTGGTAGACTCCCACAGGTTTTCTTCAAGAATGGTCCTGTATTTGGCTCCATCCATTTTCCCATCAATTTTAACCATCTTCCCTGTCCCTGATGAAGAAAGGCAGGCCCAAACCATGATGCTGCCACCACCATGTTTGACAGGGGGGATGGTATGTTCAGGGTGACGAGCTGTGTTGCTTTTACGCCAAACATATTGTGTGGCATTGTGTCCATATAGTTCAATTTTGGTTTCATCTGACCAAAGCACCTCCTTCCACATGTTTGGTGTGTCTCCCAAGTGGCTAGTGGCAAACTTTAAACAACACTTTTTATGGATATCTTTGAGAAATGGCTTTCTTCTTGCCACTCTGCCATAAAGGCCAGATTTGTGTAGTGCACGAGTGATTGTTGTCCTATGGACAGACTCTCCCACCTCAGCTGTAGATCTCTGCAGTTCATCCAGAGTGATCATGGGCCTCTTGGCTGCATCTCTGATCAGTCTTCTCATTGTTTGAGATGAAAGTTTAGATGGACGGCCGGGTCTTGGTAGATTTGCAGTGGTATGATACTCCTTCCATGTCAATAAGATCGCTTGCACAGTGCTTTTTGGTATGTTTAAAGTTTTGGAAATCGTTTTGTAACCAAATCCAACTTTAAACTTCTTCACAACAGTATCATGACCTACCTGTTGTGTTCCTTGGTCTTCATGATGCTCTCTGTGCTTTAAACAGAACACTGAGACTATCACAAAGCAGGTGCATTTATACGGAGACTTGATTACACACAGGGGGCTTATATTTATCATCATCATCAGTCATATAGGACAACATTGGATCATTCAGAGATCCTCAATGAACTTCTGGAGTGAGTTTGCTGCACTGAAAGTAAAGGGGATGAATAATATTGCACGCCCCACTTTTCTGTTATTTAATTTTTAAAAAAGTTTAAAATAAGCAATAAATTTCGTTCAACTTCACAATTGTGTCCCACTTGTTGTTGATTCTTCACCATAGCATTAAAATTTTTATCTTTTTGTTTGAAGCCTGAAATGTGGGAAAAGGTTGAAAAATTCAAGGGGGCCAAACACTTTCGCAAGGCACTGTATACACCTCTATTTGCAGCTAATAACACAGGATCCATCAATCACAATAGGTGACATCACAACTGACCTTGCTCACTTCCCTTTATAATGCCAATCGCACACACTTAGATGCTTCAATACATAAGATACTGTATTAAGATACTGTAGTGTTACGAGGGGGACCCGGGGAAGCGTGCCAAGATGGTATAGGACAGCTTCCGCCGGTCAAGGTTCACTGTGCGGTGTAGGGAACCGCTGCTATGGTTGATGAAGAGTGAGTGGGTTGCTGCTGGTGATCGTCTGTTACGTCACAGACGATCTGCGTACACCGGCCCGCCCTAACCCGTGAGGGTTGAATGGCATGGGGCTCATGGCTCGGTATACCTGTTGCACGAGGAAGCACAGTGGAGCCCGCGCACGTGTGCCAGAGTAAAGTCACGGAATTGTGGCACGAGGGTAGCACAGCGGTGCCCACGCACGTGTGCTTCAAGAACCAGGTGAGTTCGAAGGAGTCTCGAGGAGCTCACCCAGGACAGGGACACGGCCTGCAAACAAGATACTGCAGGAGCAGCAAGGGCAGGAACACGGCCTGCAAACATGGCACTGCCGGGGCAGCAAGGGCAAAGCCCACAAGAATACAAAATGACTGCACAGCAGCGTAGCAGCACACTGCCAATCATCCAACAATAGAGGACGGTCACGCGCCGCCATATTGGCAGGAGGAGCTTTTAAGGAGGCGCAGCTCCACTCAAGGGCGGGCGCGAGGTGGACATGACGGACTTGACCCAATCAGGATCACCGACGCCCCAGCCCGGCCAGTCAGGGTTCACCACATCACCAGTCTCGTCATCAAGCCGTGTGACGTCAATGGGCGAATCAGGACATGCCACGTAGTGCACATGTTCATCTTCCCGCCTCTCGGTTTCACAATGTGCAGAGATGAGGGAAGTCTTGCTGCTTCCCTGAGCAGATAACCTCTGCACATTGTGTAGTCTCTCGGACCTTTGGCGCTGCTGAGCAGGAGGACCCATGGCAGGCAAGGAATGGGAGACCGCCTCATTCCTTGCAACAGGAGAACCACAAGATGCCACACTCCTGCTGCCTCTCTGAGCAGGCATCTCCTGCATATTGCGTAGTCTCCCAGACCTTTGGCGCTGCTGAGCAGGAGGGCTCATAGCAGGCAAAGAATGGGAGACCACATCATTCCTTGCAACAGGAGAGCAACGAGGTGTAACACTGTAGGGTCAGAGTTTATTCATTGCTGCTGCTGCTGATGTACATGTGACGCCCTGGACCACATTACACACACACCCCCATCCCTTGTGAGGACACATCAGTCACCCGAAAGAGAGACCTAATGCCTCCCTCAGGGCCAGTAGGGCACACCAGGTAGGTGGAGTCAGGTGGAAAGGCACGCCCACCGAGGAGACTACTGTCCTGAGGCAGGAAATACAAACAGTCTAGTCAGGAGATTAAGTTGTACAGTGACAGGAGGTGTGGAGGAGCAGGGCTGTCAGGGACCCGGGTTGGAGCCTGGGATCCCCGTAACATCAGGCAGGCAGCTGTCATAGGGTTATTTGGACTGCCTATCTATTGCCTATGTGGTGACCGCCTGCATGAGTACCGGTATAGCAACCGGCGGAACTGTAGGGACTGGGCCAGGGTTAGAGCCCGCCAGCCCTGAACCAGGGAGTCAACCGTTTACCGGAGCACCAGAAACTGGGTACTCAGACCCCGTCCTAGCTTAGAAGCCACTGAGTATAGGCAAATTAACTGATTGCAGTCTGGACCTCATGGGTTCATCCTCACCCAAAGTCCCGAAAGAAGGCAACAGCCCACCGATACCGGGTGAGAGCCACCGCCAAGGGCCAAACATCTGACAGGCCGGCGCCTTCGGGCAACCGAGGGCTCTTCCGGCAGCTAAACGCCGGGGAGCGGGCTACCACTGCCCAGGCAGGGGAGCCGAACACTACAACAAGAGGTGCAAGGGAAAGGGGCCACCATCAGCCTCACAAGAGACACAAGCAGCTGGCTGTGGAACCCGACCATACCCAAACTTTGGTTTACCAGTGACTCTGAGTGTGAATTAATAGTGAGTACACCAGTGCCATCCGGGCACAACACCACACCGCAGTACGGCACCTTGCACCCCGACAACATCATCGCCCGGGCCCCGGGACACACCACCCCTACCCACGGAGGGGCTGACATCCAGGCTGCGCCTTTAACACCGATCCCGGGAGCCCCCTTTACTCCAGCCGCAGCGGTGGTGCATCCCTTCAGAACGACCCGTGGGTGGCGTCGTACGACGACAACGCGAACCTCATCTCACACCACCACCCCACTGCCTCCCCTTAACAGAGCGATGTTGCCCCCGGTCCGGAGGCGCTCGTGCCCCCGATAAACCAAGCCCGGCCCTCGAGCGGCTCAGCCCAAGCAGCGGAGCGGCCGAGCCCCTCTCAGGGCGGTACATACATGTAGATTTCCAGAAACAACAGAAAAAAAAATATATTCAAAGTGTGAAAATGGCAAGATTTCTAATGTTCTTTTAAATAAAAATTTTAATGCAGTAAAAAAAACATTGCCATTAAAAAAAGTATATACATTTAGAACAAAATTCCTAATTCAAACAATAGTTCATTTTCTGATTACTCCCCCTTTAAGTCAACACAATTGCATTGTCATTATTAATAAATGGCACTATGTAAGAGAGTAAGTGAAAAATGTGTCACACATTATATTATGTTTGGTTTAAACAAGGTTTTGTCTTTTAGGAAAAATGATAAAAAATCCTATTCTTATTTAAAAAAAAAAAATAAATGAAAATTAAAATTGTGGAAAAACTATAGCACAAATGCCATGTTTAAAAAGGCAGAAAACACTATGAATTAAAGGGTTATTTTAATCTCTAAGATCCTATCACATTATGTAGTAGAGATAATAATAATAATAATAATAATAAAAATAATAGCAAATACCTCCAGTTAAAATTGTAGTATAGTTCTCCTGATTAGCTATATCTCTTACCTCATGTGCAGGGCATTACAGCTTAGCTATCAATGATTACAAACACGAACAACTAACTAACTGTCACTATATGTGTGGACGTAACCATGGATAGCTAAGCTGTAATGCCCTGCACATGAAACATGGCTATATCTGGAGAAAAATTCTACGTTGGAGGACTTTGCTATTACTATTATTATTATTATTATTATTATTAATAATAATAATAATAATAATATCACACCTACTACTTATTGCGATAGGATCTTGGAGATGGGAATAATCCTTTAATTTGGCTTGGCTGCAGCTTTCTGACTACTAAAAAAATATTTTAATAATGCCCTGATATGTAAGCTTTCCTACATTGTTTCAATTGGTTCTCGATCACGATTCCTTTGAGATTGTTTTTGTAAGATGTCATGAAGCCAAAAATAACCTCTCAATTTGGGAAATTGTTATGATTAGTATGCTTTGTGTTTATGAGAAAGATTGCTGAAATGGAAACAGCTGTTTCTCATCTATGTCAAATTCTGCCCTCATTTCCCTCTCTAAAATCACTTACTAATAGAGCCTTTTGGTAACATTTGTACTGAAAATGATAATCTAAATATTGGAAAAGCATTATTCTAAGAGAATTTCAGGTGTTATATTATAGGGGAATCTGCCACTTGATGCATGCTGCCCAAACCACAGGCAGCATGGTTACAGCCAAGTACAAGTTCATCTCAATAAATTAGAATGTCATCAAAAAGTTAATTTATTTCAGTAATTCAGTACAAAAAGGGAAACACATATATTATATAGAGTCATTACACACAGAGCGATCTATTCCTATATATTATATACAGTAGAGTCATTACACACAGAGGGATCTATTCCTATATATTATATAACATCATTACACACAGAGTGATCTATTCCTATATATTATATAACATCATTACACACAGTGTTCTCCTATATATTATATAGAGTCATTACACACAGAGTGATCTCCTATATATTATATGGAGTCATTACACACAGAGTGATCTCCTATATATTATATGGAGAAATTACACACAGAGTGATCTCCTATATATTATATGGAGTCATTACACACAGAGTGATCTCCTATATATTATATAGAGTCATTACACAAAGAGGGATCCATTCCTATATTTTATATAGAGTCATTACATAGAGATCTATTTCAAATGTTTATTTCTGTTAATGTTGATGATTATGGCTTACAGCCAATGAAAACCCAAAAGTCATTATGTCAGCTGCAGGTTGTAAGTATACGTTTCTCTTTTTAGACTGGAGTCACACTTGCGTCTGACTTGGGCCAGGATCACATCGCTCTGCCTGGACTGGCCGCCTGTTCTTTGGACAGGAGAGTGCCAGCTTCATGTATTTCTGCAGCTGACCTGCTCCTGTCAGGAGATCTGCCCGCCAATCTGAGCAGTGCGATGTGATCCTTGCTCAAGTCACACGCAAGTGTGACGTCACCCTTAGGAAGGGGTTTTCTACTAAAGCACAACCCCCTGTAACCACCGCCAGTTGCTCTAACGTACCACTTTCAATATACCTATTCCAACTCATAGCCTTCAGAAATTAGTGACTGGAAATTTACATAATAACTTTTTAAAACCTTGTCCCAAATATATGCCAGATGAGTCACTGAGTAGGGAAACACTGAAAAAAAAATTACTTGATGGCAATTATGTGTGGAGCACAATCAATGTAGAAGCCTCTACAAAAGCTTGTTTTAATGCGCCGTGTCCATGGTTAGTCCAGTGTAAGAAACAATGGCAATCCCAGATAGAATAATTCCTTTACGAAAATGAGATTGCGTACACAAAGCATGACAAGCTGTGACTTTTTTCACAGCACAAATTTTACTCCGCTCAGTGACTGTGTACCACCCCAGCGTCATAGCCGGGCTGCTGCTCAGATCCGGATCAGCGGTGGCTCGAGGGATCTCCAGAGACAGGGGGGAGGGGGGGGGCGCGGACACCCGAAATAAAAGGGGGGTATTTACAAGGGGTTTTGTCGTTAGAGTTTGTGACGCCACCCACGGTGAGTGGTAAGGTGTGATACCACCGCTGCTGTGGAGAGCGCCCGGTGGCGATGGGATGGCAGCTAGGTGTTTAACCCCTCCGTGGGTAGGGGAAGAGTGCCCCAGGGCTTGGTGGTGGTGAGAGGGGAGTTCCGTTGGGGAGGAAAGGGTCACTGCGTACTCACTCAGTCCAATAACGCTGACACTGACAACTTGTAAACCGGAATTCTTAGCTCCGCTGTAGCAGGGAGGGAGCATGCTGGGATCCCGTGCCCGATGGTGTTGCTTGTTAGCCTGTGACTTTTTCCCTGGCACTTTCTTTACTGGTTGGCCCCTGTAGGAACGTAAAACTAGTCGGATCCCGCACACCCGTATGGCTAACGGAGTGAGCTTGCTCTCAGGGTTCACGCTTGGGATTTTCTGGACTGTGTATTGGGAAAGTCCTATCCCCCTCGTTGCGCTAGTACCACAATTTTGGAGCGGGTGGAGAACAAATTATGAAGTCTTCGCCTTTGTCCGGTAAATTACCAGGACGTGTAAAGCTACTTCCCGGCCTAGGGTCCACGTACCCCGCCGTGCCCTGGCCCCTGCCCGGAGATGGCTCAAGACCGCCGGCTGCCCTGCTTGGTAGTTCCGTACCCCTTGACACGATGCCCTGCAACCGGGGTTCCAACTCCTACCAGGCCCAGACCAACATTTGCCACCTAGTACTAAGGAGCCCAGCTCCTAACCTCCTCCAACTACTTGTGACCTCTCCTCTCGAGAGTCACCACTCTACTGACTTGCTCCTGACACTCTTGACCCTCCCTTACCAACCCCCCAAGTAGGCGGCCCTATTCCCTTCAGGCTACCCATTGGTGTGTCTGGTGGGTGTGGTGCAGAGTGTTTCTAGGATTTTTGACTGGCTTGTTCTCAGAAACACCAAAGGCCAGGGACCCGTAACCAAGGAGGAGATGGACACCATGCAGAAGGGCAGATTGCACAATGTCCTGTAATGACCTGATAGGCCAGGGCGTCACAACTGCAGTAAGATGTCAGACGTGGCGCACATCGGCGTCTGACTCCAGCACGCCCCCTCATCAAGACCGGCAATAAAATCAAAAATCTTGATGACTCTCGGCATCACGCTCCTTGATTGGAGTGGATTCACTTTGGGCACCCATACACGCAGATGAAGTCCTGGCAGAAGGCCCAGACGGCAGATTCGGCCATCTGATCCCTCGTGGGTGTCACGACCACAAACTTAGTGAAGTGGTCCATAATCACCAAACAGTATTTATAACCACTGCGGGATGGAGCAATCAGCTGGTAGTCAACCATTAGTATCTCCAGAGGTTCAGATGTTCTCAACACCTATGTGGTGGCCCGTTGTTCAGGGGACTTGGCCAATTCACATTATCAACATGTCCGGCAAACGTGCTTAACTGCCCGACGTAACTGAGTCCAATATACCAGCCGCTGCAGCCACTGGAAAGTCTTTTCCACTACGAAGTGTACCCCCTTCTCATGAGCTTCTTTAGCCAGGCCCGACACTATTCCTTCCGGGATCACCACTTAGTAGGTGGACCAAAACTCCCTCAGCAACTGGATCCACATATAGTAGCCCATTCTTATTGTCAAGACGCTCCTACTGACCAAGGAGTTGTAGAGCCATGACTGAAAGGCTCTCTCTTTCCTGCCAGCGGTGTCATTGGTTAAGGGTCACCCAGGTACGTATCTTGGTCAGCTTGGGGTCAGCCTGCTGTAAACGCACCCACTCCTCCCTAGGGCGTCCCAAGAATTGGGTAGGCTGTATTCGTCCAAATACCATAAAACCCTAACTAAAACTTAACATTTATTGATGTTATTAAAAGGTAAAATACCACATTTCAAGTGAATAAAATGACTTAGTGCACAGAGGAGAGAGGGAAAATCAATCCCTACAATATCCACTCCCTCCTGTGTCCTACCTAACCGTGGAGGTTGGCACCCTAAAGATACGTAATGGCGCCCCCACTCCTCGACGAATGTCCCTGCTATATCCCTGTGAACCCCTAAACACAAAGATAAGGTGCAGTGTGTCGCGGGCTGGGAGGGGACGCTGCGCTCACCACGCTCGGGTCCGGCGCTGCTGCTGCTTCGCTTGCTGCTTGGTGGCTCGAGCGGTGGGCCGGATCCTGGGGACTCGAGCGGCGCTCCTCGCCCGTGAGTGAAAAGGGGAATGGTTTTGGGGATTTATTGTCCGTGAAGCCACCCAGGGTTGTGGTGAGGTTGTGACACCACCGCTGCGCTGGACGGGGATCCCGGGAGCGATGACGGGGAGCAGCTTGGATGTTGTTCTTCCCCTCTGTGGGTAGGGGGATTAGTTGTCCTGGGGCCCGGTGAGGGAGGAATGGCAGGCGGATTACGGGGCCTGGTGAGGTGCAGGGTCGCGGGGGCAGCGCGGTGCCGCACGGCACAGTGGTACTCACTCAGCCAATGATGAATGCAAAGTCTCCGGTAAAACAAACGACTGCGTGGACGGGTCCCACAGATGGCTGCGGTTGTTCTCCCGGTAGGTTGGTGGTGACTGCCTTTCCCTGCACCTGCGTTATGTTCTCGGTTCTGGTGGCTTCCCACCGGTAACCCGCTCCCCAGCTTGGATGGAGGCTGAGGGAGCCCCTTTTGCCCGCAGGCTCTGGCCCTGGGAACTGTAGCCTTGGCGGTGACTGTATTTCCCTTCACGGTTTGTTGCCTTCAATCGGGTCTTGACTGCTGGGAAACCCCGGAGGTTCCCTTCGCTAACAGATTTTACCGGTTTTACGGCGACTCCTAGCCTGGTCGGGGTCCGTAAGCCCTGCCGAATGGTGCTGGCTTCTCTTTGCTCCCCGATCCGGTACCGGCGGGCCACCGCCAGTCCCCGGTCCTTATAGTTCATGTCAATCAGCCCCTCCTGCAGACGGTCACCACCGTCTGCCAACCTTGCTGTATGTGCCCGGGCCACGCACCCGGACACGGTCAGTCTCCTCCACTGCCACTTCACTTCCCCACTCAACTGCACTCCTCACTTCAACTGCCTTCCTTTTCCCGCCTCCAGGACTGTGAACTCCTCGGTGGGTGGGGCCAACCGCCTGGCTCCACCCCCCTGGTGTGGACATCAGCCCCTGGAGGGAGGCAACAAGGATTTTTGTTTGACCTCGATGTGCCTAGCCGGGGTGTGGGGTGTGTTGTTGCAGTACCTGTGACGTCCTGGCTTGTCCAGGGCGCCACACAGTGCGCATAATAAGGTGCAGTGCATATACATAAAGTGATAATGTGCAAATATGGAGTTCACAAATAACCTTAAAGGAGTTGTCCGACATTAGCTTAACAAAAATTTTTGAGTTTATCTGTGCTGTATTGTCATATAAATCACACCTACATTGTTATTTTTTGTTTTCTAACTTTTGTTCCTCTTGAATTATCCCTTTATTCTCTGCAGCACCTTGTTTACATTCAGCTCCAGCAAACATGACCACTTCCTGTGCTGAACCTCAGTCAGAGCTGTCACCACCCACCCCAGTGTCCAGCCTCGCCCTCTGCCAGCCCCCTGCACACACACATTTCCTGTCAGTATATTCTGCCCCAGCATCTGACCTGGTATCACTACAGCATTGCAAATAACAGCTCCACATCGGGCTCTGCACCACACACGCACACATATGGCTCTGCACCGCACACGCACACATATGGCTCTGCACACGCACACATATGGCTCTGCACCGCACACGCACACATATGGCTCTGCACACGCACACATATGGCTCTGCACCGCACACGCACACATATGGCTCTGCACACGCACACATATGGCTCTGCACCGCACACGCACACATATGACTCTGTACCGCACACATATGGCTCTGCACCGCACACGCACACACATGGCTCTGCACACGCACACATATGGCTCTGCAACCCCCCCATCTCCATCCCCATCCCCATCCCCATCGGGAACACATGTGGAATACATACTCACCCTTCCTCGGTCCCCGCCGCTCCTGCACGTTCGCGCGCTGTCTGTGCTCTGGCCATATCAGCACAGTAGCGACGTCACTGCTGTGCTGAAGAGAGCACAGACAGCGGGAGGGACAGTGATGAGAAGCAGCGCTGCGCACTTCAGCACTTTCAAATGTGATCTGTGATGCCGGTACATTTGAATGTGTGATCCTGAGCAGGGGGCCCGGTGCTGGAGCTGACACCATGGCAGCTGCCGCCAGGCCCCGCCCCCAGGTCACGGACCCCACAGCAGTGCAGGGGGAGGTTACTGGAGAGTAAAAGAGGTGCGGGGAAATGTGTGGGAGGGTGCAGGGAAGGGGGCGGGGCTCATCACACTGTAGACACCCAGCAGGGAGGCGACATGCTGTTTCCACATTTGCATGTCAACATGGCCCTGCCCATGTTGACATGAAATGACCGGAAGCAGCAAAATCGCGGCAGGAGCGGTCACATGACCGCTCTGAGCCGGGGGAGAGGGGCTGACAGCAGGGCAGGTAAGTAATCTCTATCTACTTACCTGCCCCAATGTTGCCCAATAGGGAAATAAAAAAAAATGTCAAAGAAGCCGGATAACGCCTTTAAATATCAGGAGGTCACAATCGTTTTCAATTATAGCAGGTAGATTAATACTTAGCTAAAAGCTGCCTCACGCCTACGGCTGTATTTGTCCCCAGATTCTTGGGCCTTCACCAGTGCCGCTGTGAAGCACTTAAAGTTGGGTGTCTCATCTCCTTCCAGCTATTCATCAATATCCCGTGTCGGTCACCCCAGGGTCATTCAGGACAATGCATCAGCATGTGTGTTTTCATCTTTCGACTGTTAGGAGATTTTATACCGGAACCTGGACATTCTGCCAACCCAGCGTTGTTCCAGGGTACCCAGTTTTGCATTCTCTAGGTGAGCGAGGGGGTTGTTATCGGTGCGCACTTGGACGTTTGTCCCTGACAGGTATTTGGCAAATTTTTCAATCATCGGCCATACCAGGGCCAACAACTCTAGCTTGAACGAGCTAAGTTGTCAGGATTCTTCTCCGAGTCCCACAGGGAATGACTGGCATATGCTACGACCCTCTCTCATCCCTCTTAAACTTGAGCCAGCACTGCTCCCAGCACATAGAGACTGCCGTCCGGGTACAATACGAACGGCTGGTTGAAGTCTGCATGGGCAAGGATGGGGGCATTAGTTTGTGCCATTTTGAGGGCCCAGAGGGCTTCTTCTTGTTCAGGGCCCCACTGGAGAGGCCGATTTCGGGCATTCCCCACCGTCCCTCTCAAAAGTGCATGCAGAGATGCTGCAATCTTGGCAAAGTCCTTGATGAACCTTCTGTAATACCCGGATAGGCCTAGGTAAGTCCGAAGAGCTCTCAATGTCGTGGGGGTCTGCCATTTTTGCACTACAGCGACTTTTTCTGAAGTTGGGTACGGCCCCTCACTGGATACACTGTGCCCGAGGTATTTAATTTCTCTTTGGAGCAGGCGGCACTTCCAGAGTTTGACCTTCAGTCCAGTTAAGATGTTTCTCAAAGGTGGAAGAATAAATAATAAGATCGTCCAGTTATATCAAGGTTGACTTGAAGTTCAGGTGAGCTAGGCACCTCTCCATCAGGCACTGGAACGTCCCCGGGGCATTGGTCGGCCCAAAAGGCATTCTGTTAAACTCTAACAACCCCAGGGCGAGGATAAAGGTTTTCTTCATCCTGTCGTTTTCAGCCATGAGAATCTGCCAGTACCCACTTGCCAGATCTAGAGAAGAGAAGTATTTTGCCTTCCCCAAGGCCAGTAGGGATTCTTCTATTCTCGGTAAGGGATAGGAGTTCCAGGTGGTGCAGATATTGAATGGTCTGTAATCCACACAGAACCATAACGTCTCATCCTTCTTCCTAACTAAGGGAATTGGGGCCGCCCAAAGGCTCTGGCGCTCCCGGATCACCCCCTTCTGCAGCATATGCAACAACAATTATTTCACTTCCTGGTACATACTTGGTGAAATCTGTTGGTACCTCTCTTGGATGGGGGTGGTGTTCCCTATTGAAATCTCATGTTGAATCTCAGTGGTGCACCTAAAGTCATGATCATGTTGAGAAAACACGGGTTGGTACTGCCTCAAAATTTCCTCCACTTGCCTGACTTGATGGGAGAAAAACTCAGTCAGATCCATCTCTGTTCTAGGAGGGTGCATCCACTTCCCACGTTATAACTCTACTCTCTCTGAGTGAGAGCCACAGACAGGGTCCACGGGTCTCCCCTGATGGGAACCAGCTCCACAGATCTTGCTAGTGTAAGTGTCTCAGGCATTATGGAGATCTGAGCCACTTCTCTCTTCGAGACAAGCTGCACACTTTCTCCACTCATGTTAAGGCACCTCACCAGCACCAGGGGCTGTGCGACCAGCAGGCCTGGAATCGCCTCCGCCTCTTCTGGAGGTTCCACTTGCACATCGACTCCTTCCACGGGCAATCGCACCTGAACCAGCATGATGAGCACCATCTGCCCTACCGGCAAAGTCAGTGCAGTACGTGGGGGCACCACAACCTTCCCTAAGTAGTGGGAGGCCGCAGGGAGCTTCTGAATCTGGCAAACCTGAATGAGCTGTTGGAGAGTACTCCCAGTCGAGCTTTGCTGGGTCTCTTGGGTCCAACATCTTCCCTGCGGATGCTCAGCTAGGAACTGTCTTACTTTCCTCAGGACTTTGATTCCCAAGATCACGGTAGGTCGGTCCTAAACAGGGCCATTCATCAAAACAATCACTTTCCTTCGCAGGTCTTTTCCACACACCCATATCTTCATCCATACCCCTACAGCTATGGGGATAGGGAGATCGTTGGCAGCAGTCAATTGAAGAGTGACTGCTGCGCTGGAGCGGACAACATGAGCGAAGTGCTGGCGAAAAAACTCTTCAGGCATGGTGGTTACCTGGGACCCGATATCCATCAAGCAATAGACTCGCTGCCCTTCAAGTTCAGCCTAGGTGGTGGGTCGATCAGCCACCAAATCTTCGGAGCCTTGTTCTTGTCCTCTCATGAATTCGGGCCCCCCGGTATTCTCCTCTACCATAGGGCCAGCTTCGTTAACACCTGCCCATGCGGTGTGTTTGTTTGCATGGCGCAGTTCTAGGAAGACACAGTGGTGACGCAAGAAGATTTATTAATACACAAGCGAGGGTTGGGAAATACAGAGGAAGCTTATCACAAGTGAAGAATTACAATCTTTTAGTTCTCAACAACACAGCAATCAATAAAGGCTCAGTCTACTGAACTTCAGGGAAGGATCACTCCCTCTAATAACTCGTGGCCCACATTAACTACTAGGGGGAAGAATATGGACCAGTCTGGGCCTATGTCTGTAGTCCTAAGCCACTAAACCTATGAAACTATGGGTTACAGTAGCTATATGCTGTGACAAAGTAGCTTAAACAATTATCAATACAATCCCTGCATGAAGTACCGCATGGCCGGAGAGGAGGCAACAGCCTGGCATATTTGGGTCACCCACGGCTGGCTATCTTGCCTGGTGATGTTTGCAGCTTGATCATGTAGTCTGGATCGGGGGCCTCGACCGGCGTAGCAGGGGTCTCGGTGATCTTGACTGGCGTAGCGGGGGGTCTTGGGGGTCTTGACTGGCGTAGCAGGGGCCTTGGGGGTCTTGACCGGTGAAGTGGGGGTCTTGAAAGCTGTTTTCAGGGGGTTTTCTGGATGGTGTGGGGGTCTTGCAGGATGATGCGATGATCTTGGGGGTCTAGAGGGATGTCTTCAGGGGCTTGCTGCTTGCTGGCCGATGCTGGTGTCTTGAAGGTCCTGTGGGACGGTGCGAGGGTCTTGACGACTGTCTTCAGGGTCTTGCTGTATGGTGCAGGGGTCTTGGGGGTCTTGCGAGATGGTGTGAGGGTCAGCTCCTGGGCACTTCTTCCCTGTTCCACTCTTACTCCCTCTTCCTAAACTAGTCCTTCTGTGACAAGCTTCCCCCTGGAAACAAACTGCGAGGCTTCGATGCTCTAGGTGAGTTTTAATTCCGAGTCTATTGTTCTTACTTCAGCCAGCAGAGGGCAGTGTCAAATCAATAATCTTTCCAGGTGTCTCCAATACAGACTGCTGCGTGCACTTTCCTACATATGCAAACCACTTGAGTGAGCACCACTATGCTCGGTGCTCAGCCCAGTGTGAGCTGCTTGCAGTGTTTGAATGGCTCACACTGGGAGTAACGACAACATGATTGGATGTAGTGTGCACAAAAAAAGAAATGAAAAAAACCCACCCCCGGAAGTGATCTGTTTATGGCTGACTGCATGTGGGTGGAGACTCAAACTGCCCAATTATTGACTTCCACTGAGATTCTGGTCAAGTCTGAGTCCCAAACCAAACTTTATCTAAATAGAGAATATAAAGTGAGTATCTGCACCTTAACTAAACACCACATAGAGAGCACAAGGATGCTGCCATCAGGGCATTACTACTGGGACTCCTGTACTGGGCTAGTTGAGCAGCAGGCAGGAGGGTGGGCTAGTTGAGCAGCAGGCAGGAGGGGGGGCCCCTTTCATTCCTCAGCTCACCGGGCCCCAGGGGCAGGGGGCGTTGACAGTACATTTCACAAGGCGGGCTGGTCGTGCAGTGAGCAGGAGGCTGGGCCCGGACACGCCGACAGCCCGGGCCCCTCCCCTTTCATTTCTCTGCTCACCGGGCCCCATGGGCAGGGGGCGGGGACATTGCACTGACAGCACCTGCAGTCGCACAGGGTCCCCAAGTGGGAGCGGGCCCCTAGAGCCTGAAAACGTGTTAACCCCTTAGCGACCTATGACGTACTGGGTACGTCATAGCTCCCTGGTACTTAAGGCGAGATCATGGCCCTGGTAGCTGCGATCGGTTTGCAAATATCTTAGATTCGGGGAGGAGGGGCCCTCTGCCTGACCTTAGGAGGGGTGGTGTCTGCTCCCCAGACCTACGGAGGCTGTGATTGGCTGACAAATGCTGCTCAGCCAATCACAGCCACTGTAATGTTTCAGCCATTGAAAATGGTTAAAACATTAAAACCCAGCAATGTTCAGTGCAGCTGTAGCACCGATCGTTGGCTGGAGCTGGGTGACCTCAGTTTCATCCGCCCCCAGCTCTGATTGGAGATACCGGCCTTGTGACCGATCTCTCCAATCACTGTGGATCTGGGGCCGGTGACCATTCCTCCCAGCTTCACTCCGGCGTCTGTGGAAGGTGAGGAGAGTCATCAGTAAGTTTAAATACACTGTCTCCTTTCAGCCGCCGCCATTGCCCCAGCCCCCACCCATCAGCCGCCGGCTGCAGCAGTCACTGCCCCCGATCCACCGTCACTGAACCCATCTGCTGCGTCCCCTCCATCTGCCATCTGCCACCACTCTCCCTATCAGCCGTGACCCCCACCTGCTGTGACCCCCACCTGCTGTGACCCCCAGCTGCTGTGACCCCCCACCTGCTGTGACTCCCCCACCTGCTGTGACTCCCCCACCTGCTGTGATCCCCCACCTGCTGTGATCCCCCACCTGCTGTGATCCCCCACCTGCTGTGACCCCGCACCTGCTGTGACTCCCCCACCTGCTGTGACCTCCCCACCTGCTGTGACCCCCACCTGCTGTGACCCCCCACCTGCTATGACCCCCCCACCTGCTGTGATCCCCCCCACCTGCTGTGATCCCCCCACCTGCTGTGATCCCTCCACCTGCTCTGATCCCCCCACCTGCTGTGACCCCCACCTGCTGTGACCCCTCACCTGCGGTCACCCCCCACCTGCTGTGATCCCTCCATCTGCTGTGATCCCCCACACCTGCTGTGACCCCCCACCTGCTGTGATCCCCCACACCTGCTGTGACCCTCCACCTGCTGTGATCCCCCCACCTGCTGTGATCCCTCCACCTGCTGTGATCCCTCACACCTGCTGTGATCCCCCCACCTGCTGCTGTGATCCCTCCCACCTGCTGTGATCCCCCCACCTGCTGTGACCCCCCCACCTGCTATGACCCCCACCTGCTGTGACCCCCCCACCTGCTGTGACCCCCCCACCTGCTGTGACCCCCCACCTGCTGTGATCCCTCCACCTGCTGTGATCCCCCCACCTGCTGTGACCCCCACCTGCTGTGACCCCCCACCTGCGGTGACCCCCCCACCTGCTGTGATCCCTCCATCTGCTGTGACCCCCCACCTGCTGTGATCCCCCACACCTGCTGTGACCCCCCACCTGCTTTGATCCCCCCACCTGCTGTGATCCCTCCACCTGCTGTGATCACTCACACCTGCTGTGATCCCCCCACCTGCTGCTGTGATCCCTCCCACCTGCTGTGATCCCCCCACCTGCTGTGATCCCCCCACCTGCTGTGATCCCCCCACCTGCTGTGATCCCCCCCACCGTCTATCCGTCCCTCTGTCTACCCGTCCCTCTGTCTACCCGTCCCTCTGTCTATTTGTCCCTCTGTCTATCCGTCCCTCTGTCTATCCATCCCTCTGTCTATCCATCCCTCTGTCTATCCGTCCCTCTGTCCATCCGTCTCTCATCTATATGTAGCACCCACGGGGCAGGGGTTAAATGTTACTCGTCGCCGGGCCGGTGATGTCAGGTCAGGGGGATGTCACAGGTGGCCCTGCCCGGCTTCGTGTCCCCGAGGTGTACAATAAAAGGGGATTTGGATGATGGTGGGGGAATGATGAGGATTATAGTCTTGTGACGCCACCTGTGGTATGTGGCCAGGGATTAGCCGCCGCTGCTGTCGCTGTGCTCCGGGGCGGATGGTGTTGCAGCAAGGATGGTTCTGCTCCCCACAGGTGGAGCGGGGCCCTGGGGAGGATGATGAGGAGAGTAGTGGCCGTTGGCGCCGAAGCAAGGGGCGACGGCACTCAAAAGGCTGAATCAGCTGCTGTGGTTCCAGCCGTGATAGGCCCCAGCCGATCTCAGATCCGTTGGAGGTTAGAACCGGTACGGTAGTCGATGGGCTCTTCCTTCTAGCGCCTTTAAAGATGGATCCCAGTGGCCTGATGCTGCTTTGGGACCCCGGTTTGTGTAGTGTTAGCTCCTGTCCCGTGTGTAGGTGACGCGGGGGCGCTGTGGGGCGTGACTGTAATCACAACTCCGGACCCTATGTGGCACTGTGCTCTGGGATCTCGTGGTGGTCAGAGGGACATGCAATCCACCTGTCCTGCAGATTCTGGTGATACAACGTGAAGTCTGTTCCAGCCTAAAGGCCACTTTACACACACAGATAAATCTGCGGCAGATCTGTGGTTGCAGTGAAATTGTGGACAATCAGTGCCAGGTTTGTGGCTGTGTTCAAATGGAACAATATGTCCATGATTTCACTGCAACCAGAGATCTACCAGAGATCTGCCAAAGATTTATCTGTGTGTGTAAAGTGGCCTTAAGGCTCTGCACCCTGAATCGCACTGGTCCCACTTGTGTTCTCTAACTGTTGTGTAAGCTCCTAACTCCCCCTGGTGGCTGCTCCTCCCCCGGTTCCCTGTCACTAGTGGGTGGCTGCCCCCCCATGTTTGGTGACTACCTTAAGACCCGACCCTAGCCTGGTCCCCAAAGGGGAGGGCAACCTGGTTGTGTGTTACGAGGGGGACCCGGGGAAGCGTGCCAAGATGGGAAATGGACTGCTTCCGCCGGTCAAGGTCCACTGTGCGGTGTAAGGGACCGCCGCTATGGTGGGTGAAGAGTGAGCGGGTTGCTGCTAGCGATCGTCTGGAATGTCACAGACGATCTATGTACACCGATCTGCCCTAACCCGTGAGGGTTGTATGGCACAGATCTCACGGCTCGGTGTACCTGTTGCACGGGGAAGCACAGAGGTGCCCACGCACGTGTGCCAGTGGAAGTCACGAGAATATAGCACGAGGGTAGCACAGAGGTGCCCACGCACGTGTGCTTTCAATAACCAGGTGAGTCCAATGGAGACTTGAGGAGCTCACCTGGGACAGGAACACGGCCTGTTGACGGGGGTACTGCCGGAGCAGCAAGGCAGGAACACGGCCTGCAAACGAGGTACTGCCGGAGCAGCAAGGGCCAAGCCCACAAGAGACAGTAATGCCTGAGCAGTGGCGTGGCAGCACGCTGCCAGACATCCAAACATAGAAGGACGGTCGCGCGCCGCCATGATGGCAGGGAGAGCTTTTAAGGAGGTGCAGCTCCACCCGAGGGCGGGCGCGAGGCGGAGATGACGGACTTGACCCAATCAGGGTCCACGACGTCCCAGCCTGGCCAGTCAGGATTCACCACGTCACCAGCCTTGTCATCAAGCCGTGTGACGTCAGTGAGCGAATCAGGACCCACCACGCATTGCACATGCTCACCCTCCTGCCTCTGGGAAATAGAGGCGGGATCCTCGGTCTCACAATGTGGAGAGATAACGGGAATCTCACTGCTTCCCTGAGCAGTAAACCTCTGCACATTGCGCAACCTCACAGACCTTCGAGGCTGCTGAGCAGGAGGAGCTGTGGCAGGCAAGGAATGGGAGACCGCCTCATTTCTTGCAACAGGAGTACCACTAGGTGTCACCTTTGTGCTGCCTCTCTGAGGAGGTTTCTCCTGCACTCTGCGCAGTCTGGCAGACCTTCGGCGCTGCGGAGCAGGAGCACTCGTGGCAGGCAAGGAGACTGTCTCATTCCTTGCCACAGGAGAGCCACGAGGTGTAACATTTCCCCCCCGTCTAGGCCCCCCCCCTGCCCGTGCTCGAAGGCTGCTATCAAACCCGGGGCGTGGATATGATCCTCCAATTCCCAGGATCTATGCTCCGGACCACGGCCGACCCACTCCACGAGGTAGTACCTCCTGCCCCGTATAACTTTTGTCTCCACAAGCTTTGCCACCTCAGAGTCGTCGGGCGGGGAGTCAGTTTGAGGCGTCAGGGACCCCGAGAACTTATTAAGTCGTACGGGTTTCAGGAGGGACACGTGAAAGGTGTTGGCTATAGCCCAGCGTGGAGGGAGCTGGAGTCGGTATGCCACCGGGTTCACCTGCTCTAGCACTTTAAACGGACCCAGGTACCTAGGGGCGAACTTGGCTGCCTGTACCCGTAGGTTAACATTCTTAGAGGACAGCCACACTAGGTCACCAGGGGCGAAGGATGGTGCAGGGCGGCGGCGCTCATCAGCCGTTGTCACCATCCGGTCTTTAGCCCTCTTAAGGGCCTCTTGGGTGTTATCCCAGATCTCCCGGGCCTCGGTCGCCCAATCCTCCACTCTAGGATCGGGTGACGTAATGGGCATCGGAACCGGGATTCTGGGATGTTGTCCGTTATTGAGCAGGAACGGAGTCTGACCAGAGGATTCATGGACCGAATTATTAATGGCAAATTCGGCCAAAGGAAGGAGGTTAGCCCAGTTGTCGTGGTGCGCGGAGATAAAATGGCGGAGGTAAGTTACCAAGGTCTGATTGGTCCTCTCTACCAGTCCATTGGTTTCGGGATGGTATGGGGAGGAGATGTTCAGCTCTATCTGCAGGAGCTTACAGAGCTCTCTCCAGAAGCGAGACGCGAACTGGGGACCCCGGTCGCTCACCACCTTGTCAGGCATGCCATGCAGCCTAAATACATGCCTAATGAATAAGGTGGCGAGAGCACGTGACGTCGGGAGTCGTGGGAGAGGCACCAAGTGGACCATTTTAGAGAAGTGATCCGTGATGACCCACATGACCTTGTGACCTGCTGACTTGGGCAGATCTCCCAGGAAGTCCATTCCCACCACTTCCCAGGGACGATCCGGCACTGGCAGTGGGTGAAGAAGACCTGCCGGTCTCTGCCGGGAAGGCTTATTCCATGCACACGACATACAGGCTCCCACATACTCCTGTATGTCCTGGGGTAGTCTCGGCCACCAATAGTGCCTAGTCACAAGGTCTCTGGTCCTTTTGACCCCAAAGTGACCCCCGACCTTGGAGGCATGGGCCCACGATAGCACCTCATTCCGTAGTTCAGGGGGAACGAGGGTCTTGCAAGGTGGCACCTGGTCCAAAGAAGTGGGAGTGACCATCCTCAAGCTGTCCGGGGGTAGTATAAGACGAGGCTCCTCCTCGTCCTCCTCCAACACAACCATACAACGTGACAAGGCATTGGCCCGTACGTTCTTCTCACCGGCCAGGTGGCGGATAATAAAGCGGAACCGGGAGAAGAACAAGGACCAACGGGCCTGCCTTGGGTTCAGGCGTTGTGCTGTCTGGAGGTATGTGAGATTTTTATGGTCGGAAAATACTTCAAATGGATGCTTCGCACCCTCCAGGAGATGCCGCCATTCCTGGAATGCTAGTTTCATCGCCAGTAACTCCCTATCCCCTATGGAGTAGTTCCTCTCGGCCGGAGAAAAGGTCTTGGAGAAAAAGAAACAAGGATGCTTCCTTCCTCGTTCGTCTTTCTGGTACAGGACTGCACCAGCACCGACCGAAGAGGCGTCTACCTCTAGTAGAAAGGGTTTGGAGATGTCTGGACGATGAAGGATGGGAGCTCTGGAGAAGTAAGTTTTGAGAGTGTGAAATGCCTCTACCGTTTCCCGTGTCCATGCTTTGGGATTAGCGCCCTTGCGGGTAAGGGCAATGATGGGTGCTGCCACCGTCGAGAAGTTGGGAATGAACTGGCGATAATAATTGATAAACCCCAAGAATCGCTGGATCGCTTTCAGCGAGCGGGGCTCAGGCCATTTCATCACTGTCTCCAACTTCCCCGGATCCATTGCTAACCCCTGACTGGACACGATATACCCCAGGAACGGCAAGGATTCACGTTCAAAAACGCACTTTTCTAGCTTAGCATATAACGAATGAGTGCGGAGCCTCTTAAGTACTCGGATGACATCCCTGCGATGGGTGGCAAGATCGGGGGAGAAGATAAGGATATCATCCAGGTATGCAACCACGGAAAGATACAAATCCCGGAAAACATCATTCACAAAGTCTTGAAATACGGCGGGGGCATTGCAGAGTCCGAAGGGCATTACGAGATACTCGTAGTGACCGTCCCTGGTGTTGAAGGCGGTCTTCCACTCATCGCCCTCTCGGACTCGCACTAGATTATACGCCCCGCGTAGATCCAGCTTCGTGAAGATCTTTGCCCCGCGGAATCGATCAAATAACTCCGTAATGAGGGGCAAAGGGTATTTGTTTTTGATCGTGATTGCATTTAATCCCCTGTAATCGATACAGGGGCGTAGATCCCCTTCCTTCTTTTGCACGAAGAAGAACCCCGCACCGGCCGGTGAAATAGACTTGCGAATGAACCCTTTTGCCAGGCTGTCCTGACTATATTTGGACATAGCCTCCGTCTCTGGAGCAGAGAGGGGATACACTCTGCCCCTAGGGGGCTCGGAGCCTGGCTTCAGGTCTATTCGGCAATCGTATGGCCGGTGGGGAGGAAGGGTATCTGCGGCCCTCTTGGAGAAGACGTCCCTGTAGGCCTCATAAGGTGTCGGTAAACCTGGCTCCCCTGTATTCCCTGAGGACCCAACCGACCTAATGGTAGCGGGTGGTTCGGTAGTCACGAGGTGCTCCCTACAGGATCCTGCCCATGATGAGATCTCCCCTGTTGCCCAGTTGAGTATAGGAGCATGCTGTCTCAACCAGGGGAGGCCCAGTAGGATCTCATCCGTCCCCCCTGGAAGCACCAGGAAGGACACCTGCTCATGGTGTCCTGGTGGTACTTCCATCCTGAGAGGGATGGTGATCTGGGTGATGGGATCGACTAGTAGGGACCCGTTGACTACCCGAACCCTGAGTGGCTTGGGTAAGAGAACCAGGGGAACTGAGTATCGGGTTGCCAGGGAGGTCGAAATGAAATTGCCATCAGCGCCTGAGTCCAGGCAGGCCAGAGCAGAGAAGAGAGTAGTGCCAAACTGCAACTGGGCGCTGATAGTCAACCTAGAGGGAGAAGCAGCGTCTAGTAACCCCCCTCTGATGGAACCTAGACGCTGTCTTTTCCCGACGGTTTGGGACATCGGGTAGCTATGTGTCCCCTCTGCCCACAGGAAAAGCAGATGACACCAGACCGAGAACCTGGGGTAGAGGAGACCGCTTTGGACACCTCCATTGACTCCACGGAGTCGCCTACAGAGCTGACTGGGAGACCTGTCTGGTGGAATACGGGAGCCAAACGCTTTTTAGGCCGTGAGGACGTGGGTGCTGAAGAGACCTCGAGCCTCCGCTCCGCCTGGCGGATGTCTATGCGAGAGGCAACCACAATCAAGGACTCTAAAGTAGCAGGCACCTCACGCGTGGCCAGTGCGTCTTTGACGAACCCTGCCAGGCCCCCCAGAACACAGGGACAAGGACCTTATCGGGCCAGTCCAGCTCTGCGGCAAGTGTCCTAAAGTGTACGGAAAAGTCCCCGACTGAAGCGGACCCTTGCCGAAGTCGTAGGAGGCGCAGCGCGGAGTCGTGGGTGACTTGAGGCCCGAGGAACACCATTCTCATGGCCTCAAGATAAGATGCTAAGTTATTCACCACCCGATCTCCGCGCTCCCACAACGGCGTGGACCACTTCAGCGCTCTCCCTGTGAGCAGGGACTGGACGAAGGCTACCTTCGCCTTCTCGGTAGCGTAAAGAGTCGCGGACAGCTCTAAGTAGGTGGTAACTTGGTTTATAAACCCACGGCACTCGGAGCTGTCCCCGCTAAAGCGCTCTGGAAGCGCAAGGCGAGGAGACCTTCCGCCCAATAGCACAGCCTGGGTAGCCGCCTGGGTGGCGACTGTCGTCAGAGCAGTCTTGTCGGAGGAAGACTGCTCCACTGCTGCCAAACGTGACTCCAACTGCTGCACATAACGCAGCAACTGCTGCTGCTCTTCAGCCATAGCCAGACCTTTGGCGCGACCGTAATGTTACGAGGGGGACCCGGGGAAGCGTGCCAAGATGGGAAATGGACTGCTTCCGCCGGTCAAGGTCCACTGTGCGGTGTAAGGGACCGCCGCTATGGTGGGTGAAGAGTGAGCGGGTTGCTGCTAGCGATCGTCTGGAATGTCACAGACGATCTATGTACACCGATCTGCCCTAACCCGTGAGGGTTGTATGGCACAGATCTCACGGCTCGGTGTACCTGTTGCACGGGGAAGCACAGAGGTGCCCACGCACGTGTGCCAGTGGAAGTCACGAGAATATGGCACGAGGGTAGCACAGAGGTGCCCACGCACGTGTGCTTTCAATAACCAGGTGAGTCCAATGGAGACTTGAGGAGCTCACCTGGGACAGGAACACGGCCTGTTGACGGGGGTACTGCCGGAGCAGCAAGGCAGGAACACGGCCTGCAAACGAGGTACTGCCGGAGCAGCAAGGGCCAAGCCCACAAGAGACAGTAATGCCTGAGCAGTGGCGTGGCAGCACGCTGCCAGACATCCAAACATAGAAGGACGGTCGCGCGCCGCCATGATGGCAGGGGGAGCTTTTAAGGAGGTGCAGCTCCACCCGAGGGCGGGCGCGAGGTGGAGATGACAGACTTGACCCAATCAGGGTCCACGACGTCCCAGCCTGGCCAGTCAGGATTCACCACGTCACCAGCCTTGTCATCAAGCCGTGTGACGTCAGTGAGCGAATCAGGACCCACCACGCATTGCACATGCTCACCCTCCTGCCTCTGGGAAATAGAGGCGGGATCCTCGGTCTCACAATGTGGAGAGATAACGGGAATCTCACTGCTTCTCTGAGCAGTAAACCTCTGCACATTGCGCAACCTCACAGACCTTCGAGGCTGCTGAGCAGGAGGAGCTGTGGCAGGCAAGGAATGGGAGACCGCCTCATTTCTTGCAACAGGAGTACCACTAGGTGTCACCCTTGTGCTGCCTCTCTGAGGAGGTTTCTCCTGCACTCTGCGCAGTCTGGCAGACCTTCGGCGCTGCGGAGCAGGAGCGCTCGTGGCAGGCAAGGAGACTGTCTCATTCCTTGCCACAGGAGAGCCACGAGGTGTAACAGTTGTGTATATGAGTTTCTGTTGTGGAACTGGTACCGACCTCCTCTGGATCCAGGATGAGTACTGCACCTTAAGTGAGGTGCAGTACCCTGTGGTGACTGAAGCCTCAGGGGCGCCACGTATCCATATATCTATCTATGATTCTATCTATCTAGCCATCTATCTATGATTCTATCTATCTGCTGAAAGAGCCTTAAAGTGAATCTGTCAGCAGGTTTTTGCTCCCCCATCTGAGAGCAGCATAAAGTAGAAACAGATATCCTGATTCCAGCGGTGTCACTTACTGGGCTGTTTGCTTTCATTGTGATAAAATCAATGTTTTCTCTGCTGCAGATCTAGCAATTATACAGAGCTCATGAATATGCTGGACTACCTGCAGCATGACAAGTAGCCCTGTAATGATAATCTCCTGCTGATTAACCAGTTACATAGTTACTAAGGTTGAAAAAAGACCTAGGTCCATCTAGTTCAACCTTCCTCCACCAGTTCTACATTTGGTCACAAAGTCATTTATAACCAACAATGTTGTGTATATTGAGGAAATCATCCAGCTGTTATAGTATCTGCCATTACTACCTCTTGTGGTAGGGCATTCCACAATCTGACTGCTCTAACTGTAAAGAACCCTTTCCTATTTAGCTGTCGGAATCGCTTTTCTTCCACTCGCAGTGAATGCCCCCTGGTCCTGAGTATTGTCTTCGGAAGAAATAAGTCATGCGCCAGTCCTTTATATCGACCACACATGTATTTGTTAGGGCCAGGTGGACGGGCAGACCCAGGAGGTGGATCCACTGGGGCCGAACACCTTCCTGAAGGTAAGGGGTCCGGTAGCCGGAGCACTACAGGTAGCAGGATAGTCCGTGCAAAATAGTGGAATGTAGAAGTCCCTGGGACCACGGAGTCACTGATGGTAGTCCGGGTGACGGAGCTCAGGTTCGGAGGCCAAGATGTTGTCAGGCGGAGTCCGGAACCGATGGAGCGAGAAGACGGGTCACCACAGGGATCAGAGATGGTACGGACTGACGGGATGGCAGATAGTCAGCGTTCGGGGTTCGGGAATCGGCAGGACCGGATGGCAAGGCAGGAGCGGCTCTAGAAGAGAGAGAGGTGAGTATATCAGAGAGACAAGGAGACCTGACTCCTAGCTTAGGAAACACGAAAAACAGGCCCCGCCCACTTGGACATTAAACCCCTTTATACCCTGTACCTGTGTGTTCAATATCCTGTCTGTGGACGCTGGCCCTTTAAGAAAGGGTCAATGACCGCGCGCGCGCCCTAATGCGCATGCGCGAGGCCCAGGTGCCAGAAGCCAGGGCAGGGAGCGGCGAACAGGAGGCAGGGGAGTCGGGCTGGAGCGAAGCTGACAGCGGACGCTGGGAGCGGGGACCGGTACGCCTGGGGATCCTAGGTGAGGAGGCCTGGAGGCTGTGGAGCGGGGAACGCCGGATAGAGGAGCCGGGGGGCGAGCCAGGGAAGCCAGGGAGCGTGGCAGGGGAGCCGGGGAGCTGGACAGGGGACCCGGGGAGCGTGACAGTATTTATACACATAAATGAGATCTCCTCTGAGACGTCTTTTTTCTAAGCTAAACATATCTAACTTTTTCAACCTGTCATCATATGGGAGGCCTTCCATTCCTTGTAGTAGTCTAGTTGCCTGCCTTTGAACTGACTCTAACTTCTGAATGTCCTTTTTAAAATGTGGAGCCCAAAACTGGATCCCGTATTCCAGATGTGGCCTTACAAGTGATTTATAGAGGGGTAACAATACGTTGGGATCACGGGATCTAATCTCTCTTTTTATACACCCTAGAATCTTGTTTGCTTTAGCAGCTGCTGCTTGACATTGAGTGCTGCTGCTCAGCTTATTTGTAATAAGAATACCCAAGTCCTTCTCCTGTTCTGTAGTCCCGAGTTTACTTCCATTTAATGCATACGCAGCTATAGGATTACTCCATCCTAGGTGCATTACTTTACATTTATCAACATTAAATCTCATTTGCCAAGTATCTGCCCATTCTGACATCTTATCCAGATCTTATTGTAATATTATACTATCAAGGTCAGTTTTTAATATCCTACATAGTTTGGTGTCATCAGCAAAGACTGACACTTTACTATCAATCCCATCCACAAGGTCATTAATAAAGAGATTAAAAAGAATTGGTACTAGCACAGATCCCTGCGGCACCCCACTGCTGACTATAGCCTATTTAGAGAATGTACCATTTATGACTACTCTTTGTTTCCTATCTTTTAGCCAATTCCTTACCCAGTTGCATATAGTTTCCCCTAGTCCTTGCTTCTGGAGCTTTAGTATAAGGCTATTATGTGGTACAGTATCAATGTTGTTCTCAAAACTATACTAAGAAGCCCAAAAAGTGACAATCACTGGAATCAGGATCTCTTCCCCTATGTTGTGCTGCGCTCAGATTAAGTGTTAAAAACCTGGTGACAGATTCCCTTTGAAGGGGTTGTCAGGTCTAAATCCACAAGTTAGTATTATTACAATTTGGTTTCAATTAGTTTAAAAACTGTATGTGACACATCCCCTTAAAGAAAAAAAAATAGATATACCAAAAATAAATATATAGCAAAGAAGTTAGATTTAAAAAGAAAAAAAAAAAAGTTAGAGTAGAGTAGGGCCCGGCCAAAAGAGTCTACCTTGTTGTGGTGGAGGCTTACAAAAATCTTTTGGCCAAAACAAAATCTGATGGCTGTGTGTGTGATACGGTGTTCAATGTGAAGGGTTAATGTGTGATTGGTGAGGTTGTAGTGCAGAAGTGAAGTTTTTCCAAGAGTGGCGGTGGGACTGTGGAAGATTCGCGTGGCGGAGGCGAAGCTGGGGCTGTTAATTAGAGATGAGCGGATCCGTGGAAGTTTGGTTTGGCAGGCTCAGCCGGACTTTAGATAAAGTTCAAAGGATAAAACCGCTGCGCAGATTGCTCTCCTCCTGGGGTCAGACACAAATCAAATGAACTAATGAACAGTTGAGCATCTTAAAGAGGATAGACCCTCACAGTACCCCGCACTGAGGAGCCATACCAAGGTTGGCGCACGTTTAAGCAGATATACTTGTCAGGGCCGGGCGGTCGGGCAGACCCAGGAGGTGGATCCACTGGGCCGAACTCTAAGATGGTGGTAGGGAGTCCGGTAGCTGAAGCACTGATGGGCAGCAGAACAGTCCGTGCAAGTGAAGGTAGCGGAGGAGTCCCTGGGACCACGGAGTCACAGATGGCAGTCCGGGTGACGTAGCTCAGGTTCGGAAGCCAAGATGATGTCAGGCGGGGTCCGGAACCTTTGGAGCAAGATGACGGGTCACCGCAGGGATCCGAGATGGTACGGACTGTCAGATGGCAGACGGACAGCGTGCGGGGCTCGGGATTCAGCAGGACTGGATGGCGTGGCGGGATCAGCTCTAGAAGAGAGATACGTAAGTATGGCAGGAAAACACAAGGAGACCTGACTCCTAGCTCAGAAAACACGAAGATCAGGCCCCGCCCCCTTGGACAAGAACCCCCTTTATACCCCGTACCTGTCTAACCTCATTTCCTGTTAATGGGCGCTGGCCCTTTAAGAAAGGGTCAGTGACCGCCAGCGCGCGCCCTAATGCGCATGCGCGCGGCCCGGGTGCCAGAAGCCAGGGAAGGAGGCTGAGAGGAGGACGCAGGGGAGCCGGCCAGGGCCTGGGAGGCCGTCGGGCGCCGGGATCGGCGGCCAGGGAGCCTAGGAAGGACGGGCACAAGAGGCTGGGACGCGGGGAGCGTGGCAGGTGAGCCGGGGAGCGGGACAGGAGACCCGGGAAGGGGAGCCGAGGACCCGGGGAGCGTGACAGTACCCCCCTCCCCACGCCCCCCTCCCCGCAACCGGGACATGAAGGCACGGATCAGAGGAGAGCCCACGTTCTCCCTGGGTTCCCAGGATCTATCCTCAGGACCATACCCCTCCCAGTCCACCAGGAAGAACTGCCGGCCACGAACAGTCTTCATGGCCACGATATCCCTTACCGCATAGATGTCGTCCTCAGCAATAGGAGGAGGAGCCGGACTGGCAGCAGCGGAGAAGGGACCAAGGAACACCGGCTTGAGTAGAGAGACGTGGAAGGAGTTGGGTATTTTCATCGTGGTCGGAAGCCTCAGTTTGTAGGAGACCTCATTGATCTTGCTGAGGATCTTAAACGGCCCGATGTAGCGAGGACCCAGCTTGTAGGAAGGTATCTTCAGTCGGATGTACTGGGAAGCAAGCCAGACCAGGTCACCAGGAGAGAAACACGGAGGGTCTAGACGCCTTTTGTCAGCGTGTTTCTTCATCCGCTGGGAAGCGCGCCCAAGGGACGCCTTGACAGAGTCCCAAATAGTAGCGAAGTCACGGGCTACAGTATCAGCAGCAGGGACATCCGAAGAAGGGGATATAGGCAACGGGACGGAAGGCTGCAGTCCGTAAACGACATGGAAGGGAGATTTGGAGGACGACTCACTGACGTGGTGGTTATGGGAGAATTCAGCCCAAGGCAGAAGCGTGGACCAGTCGTCGTGATGGGCGTTGACATAGTGACGTAAGAAGGAGGTCAAGATTTGATTGACCCTTTCCACTTGGCCATTAGACTGAGGATGGTAAGCGGAAGAAAAGTCCAGAGTCACTCCCAGATGTTTGCAGAGAGCCCTCCAGAAGCGGGAGGTGAACTGAGTTCCTCTGTCGGACACGATGTGGGAAGGAAAGCCATGCAAGCGGAAGATATGTTGTATATAGGCTTCCGCGAGTTCCTGAGCAGAGGGCAGTCCGGGCATAGGGACGAAGTGAGCCATTTTGGAGAACCGATCCACCACGACCCATATGACTGTGTGTCCGGATGATACTGGCAAGTCCGTAATAAAGTCCATCGCTATGTGTTGCCATGGAACTGAGGGTATCGGCAGAGGCAGAAGACGGCCATAGGGCAGGTGTTTGGGCGTCTTGTTCCTGGCACAAGAGGGGCAGGCAGAGACAAAGGCGGCAACGTCCGTGCGAAGGGATGGCCACCAGTAATGGCGTACAATCGCACCCCATGTTCTCTTCTGGCCTGCATGGCCGGCTGTTTTCGAGGCATGACCCCAGTGTAACACTTTTTGCCTGTCGGTCTCAGAGACATAGGTCTTCCCGCGTGGTATCTGGGCCAGAGTGACAGGGGCCACCGGAACAATCTTGCTAGGAGAGATGATAGGTTGGGTAGTCTCTTCCTCCTGCTCCAGAGGCATGAGAGACTCAGACAAGGCATCAGCGCGTATATTCTTGTCTGCGGGTCGGAAGTGAAGCTGGAAGTCAAACCTGGCAAAGAATAAGGACCACCTGGCTTGTCGTGGGTTCAGTCGCTGAGCGGACCGCAGGTATTCCAGGTTCTTGTGGTCCGTGTAGATAATCACAGGGTACACTGCTCCTTCCAGGAGGTAGCGCCACTCCTCCAGAGCCAGTTTGACCGCCAATAGTTCTCGGTCACCGATGGTGTAATTACGTTCAGGTGCTGAGAAGCTTTTAGAGAAGAAACCGCAAGTCACCATCTTCCCGGAGGAGGATTTTTGCATGAGCACTGCTCCGGCTCCTGAGGAGGAGGCATCCACCTCTAAGGTGAACTGGCGGTTTAACTCCGGTCGGTGGAGTACAGGAGAGGAGGCGAATGCTCGCTTCAGGGAGCAAAACGCGGCGTCGGCCGCAGGTGACCAGTCCTTTGGATTAGCCTCCTTTTTGGTCAGAGCGGAGAGAGGGGCAGTCAGGGCGGAGAAGTGAGGGATAAACTGGCGGTAGTAGTTGGCAAATCCCAGGAACCGTTGGATTGCCTTCAGTCCAGACGGGGGAGGCCAGTGGAGGATGGAGGAGACCTTCTTTGGATCCATCTGCAGCCCAGTACCCGAGATGATGTATCCCAGGAAAGGAAGAGAAGACTGCTCAAAGACGCACTTTTCATATTTGGCGTAGAGATGATTCTCTCTCAGTCTTTGTAGAACCAGCTTTACGTTCTCTCTGTGGATCTGGAGGTCCGGAGAGAAGACAAGGATGTCATCCAGATACACTACTACACATACGTAGAGGAGGTCCCGGAAAATGTCGTTCACCAGTTCTTGGAATACGGCAGGAGCGTTACACAGACCGAAGGGCATCACGCAGTATTCATAGTGCCCATCGCGAGTATTAAACGCGGTCTTCCATTCGTCTCCAGAGCGGATACGAACTAGGTTGTAGGCACCCCGAAGATCCAGTTTGGTGAACACACGGGCTCCTCTGAGCCGATCGAATAATTCGGGGATGAGCGGTAGAGGGTACTTGTTTTTTATGGTAATCTGATTCAAGCCCCGGTAGTCAATGCATGGGCGTAGGTCACCCTCTTTCTTCTTAACGAAGAAGAAGCCTGCTCCCGCAGGAGAGGAGGATCTCCGGATGAATCCCTTTGCCAGGCTTTCCGTGATGTAGGTGGACATGGCCCTGGTTTCGGCTGGAGACAACGGATATATCCGTCCTCGAGGTGGTGTTGTTCCTGGGAGCAGGTCGATGGCGCAATCGTAGGGACGGTGTGGCGGAAGTACCTCGGACTCCTTCTTGTCAAAAACGTCCGCGAAGGACCAATAGGCCGAGGGCAGACCCGGTAGGTACTCAGGAACCGGAGGTCGTCGGACTGGTTGTATAGACTTTATACATCTTTCATGACAGGCAGAGCCCCAACGGGTGATTTCGCCAGTACCCCAGCTGACTGATGGTTCGTGTGTTCGCAACCAAGGAAGTCCCAGCAGGATTTGATGGGACATGTGTGGAAGGACGTAGAGAGAGATGTTCTCGGTGTGCAGAGCACCGATACGCAGTTCCACCGGCTTGGTGATCCAGGAGATGGTATCAGAGAGGGGTCTCCCATCCACCGAGGCAATCAGTAGGGGCTTCTCGAGTAGAGTAACAGGCAGCTGGTATTTGTCCACCGTGGCCTGCTGGATAAAATTGCCTGCTGCTCCGGAGTCGAGGTATGCCTCAGCCGTGAAGCGCGTCTCTCCTGTTGATACTTGTACCGTCCACATAACTGGGTCTGAGAGAGTCCCAGCACCTAGGGTGGCCTCTCCTACCAACCCTAGGCTTTGGAGTTTCCCGGCCTTTCCGGACAGGAGCGTAGGAGATGTGTGCCCTCTCCGCAGTAAAAGCAGAGGCCCTTGGCGAGCCGCTCTGCTCGACGTTGGTCAGACTGTCTTACTCGGTCAACCTGCATGGGTTCGTGGACAGGAATCCCAGCTGTTGATGACTGTGGCACAGAGGATTTCTGTGGCGGGGAGGAGTGCCGTACCGCACGTCGCTCACGAACCAGCTCCTTGGAGCGCTCCTGAAAACGAATGTCCACTCGAGTGGCTAGGGCAATCAGGGCATCTAGGGTGGAGGGCACGTCACGACCCGCCAACTCATCTTTGATGCGACTCGAAAGTCCTTCCCAGAAGGCGGCTGTCAGGGCCTCATTATTCCACCCGAGTTCAGAAGCCAAAGTGCGGAAACGGATGGCGTATTGGCCCACCGTCAGTGTTCCTTGACGTAGGCGGAGAAGTGATGAAGCAGACGCAGAGGCGCGTCCCGGCTCGTCAAAGGTACTGCGAAAGGCCTGCAGGAACTCTTGAAGATCCTTGGTCATGGGGTCCTCCTTCTCCCACAAGGGGTTCATCCACGCCAGTGCCTCGCCCTCCAGGTGAGACATGATGAAGGCGACCTTGGCTTGGTCGGAGGCAAACAGATGTGGCAGCTGCGTGAAATGAAGGGAACATTGGTTTATGAAGCCCCTGCAGGTCTTGGGATCTCCAGCATAACGAGGTGGTGACGCCAAACGGAGTCGGGAGGCATCCGACGCGGCTGCCACTGGTGCGGGAGCCGTGGATTGCCTAGTGGGGGACCTGGTTGCCGCAGGCGTCATTGATGCTTGTAACGTGTACAGGCGGGTGTCCACGGAGGTCATAAATTGCAGCATGCGGGTCTGGACTTCACGCTGGCGTTGGAGTTCCTCTTGCAGGGCCAATAGTGCTGCAGCGGGATCCATGGCCTGATCTTACTGTCAGGGCCGGGCGGTCGGGCAGACCCAGGAGGTGGATCCACTGGGCCGAACTCTAAGATGGTGGTAGGGAGTCCGGTAGCTGAAGCACTGATGGGCAGCAGAACAGTCCGTGCAAGTGAAGGTAGCGGAGGAGTCCCTGGGACCACGGAGTCACAGATGGCAGTCCGGGTGACGTAGCTCAGGTTCGGAAGCCAAGATGATGTCAGGCGGGGTCCGGAACCTTTGGAGCAAGATGACGGGTCACCGCAGGGATCCGAGATGGTACGGACTGTCAGATGGCAGACGGACAGCGTGCGGGGCTCGGGATTCAGCAGGACTGGATGGCGTGGCGGGATTAGCTCTAGAAGAGAGATACGTAAGTATGGCAGGAAAACACAAGGAGACCTGACTCCTAGCTCAGAAAACACGAAGATCAGGCCCCGCCCCCTTGGACAAGAACCCCCTTTATACCCCGTACCTGTCTAACCTCATTTCCTGTTAATGGGCGCTGGCCCTTTAAGAAAGGGTCAGTGACCGCGCGCGCGCCCTAATGCGCATGCGCGCGGCCCGGGTGCCAGAAGCCAGGGAAGGAGGCTGAGAGGAGGACGCAGGGGAGCCGGCCAGGGCCTGGGAGGCCGTCGGGCGCCGGGATCGGCGGCCAGGGAGCCTAGGAAGGACGGGCACAAGAGGCTGGGACGCGGGGAGCGTGGCAGGTGAGCCGGGGAGCGGGACAGGAGACCCGGGAAGGGGAGCCGAGGACCCGGGGAGCGTGACAATACTACACTCTGAGCACTCAGTAACTGGAGTTCACGCGGGCACAGACCTGTGATTGCATTCCTGCAAGTGAACGGTTTGCAACCAGCCTCACTATGGAGCCCTCCTGATTTGTACCTCCGGTTACGTATGGTCACAGCGAGTGCCCCCTTGGCTGAGAAATATATGTATTGTCCTTGATACACCTCTTTAAGATGCTCAACTGTTCATTAATTCATTTGATTTGTGTCTGACCCCAGGAGGAGAGCAATCTGCGCAGCGATTTTATCCTTTGAACTTTATCTAAAGTCCGGCTGAGCCTGCCAAACCAAACTTCCACGGATCCGCTCATCTCTAATTAACAGAAAGCTGCCAATCAGTGGTAGTTGTAGAGTTACACTCAGCTCAACATTGCAAGCACTGCTATATCCACAGCAAAGAAAATTGTCATTTTATCACAACTGATGCACCAAGTAAATTAAGTGTTACATTGTTGGACTCAGGATCTTTGCCACTACAACCTGCGCTATCAGGTTACCTTTCAAAAACCTGCTGACAAATTCCCTTTAAATGAATTTGTCACCAGGTTTTTGCCACTTAATCTTAGAGAGCTTAATGTAGAGGCAAAGACCCTGATTCCAGTGATGTGTCACCTACTGGCCTGCTTGTTGTAGTTTTGATCAAATCATATTTTTATCAGCAGGAGATTATCAGTAGTAGACCTGCCATATAGTCCTCCATATTCATGAGCTCTGTATAACCCTACCCTACAGCTTATTGGCACCTATATGTCTATGAATAGGACATATAGAAAGCTGCCAACTGGATTGAAGGGCCGGCTTATACAGAGCTCAGCATTCCGAGAACTGCTAGGTGTGTGCAGAAAAATCTGTGATTTTATCAAAACTGCAGCAAGCAGCCCAGTAAGTGACACATCGCTGATATAGTCTTTGCCCCTATATCATAATACTCTCTGATACAATAAAAAAAACCTGATGACAGATTCCCTTTGTGTCTGTGAAAGTAAAGGTTCATTTTTTTATAGTAACACTAGCAAATTGTTCTTTTTCTTAAACTCTTATTTGTTTTTATTACCTAAATACCTGCATCCGATATCTGAAATCAAATAGCTAAACCCACTACTACGGACAAAAATAGTCATTAAATTAATAATGAGACAGCACTGTGAAATTTTACACAGATAAGTATTAGTCCTTAGTGTTGATGTGCAAATATATTGATTTGTATTATTTTATTTTCAGATTTTGATGATTCTAGCAGCCATTGCACAATTTGGAGTGGGTGCAGTATTGCCGTTTAATCAGTCTAAAAGTTACTCTAAATCCCTGTCATATGGTATTCCATTCTGGACCTCAGCAATTGTAAGTATTATACATGCAAATACCTATGGAGTGAAATTATATATGCATACATCTAATGTGCCGCCCTGGCAAAACCAGGGTGTCACAGAGGTCTGCATCCATGTTTTTGGTGCAGATCTCACGCTCCCTTGGGGAGGTTCCCACACAGATACACACCAGCCAATCAGGCCCCACTCGCCCCCTCCTCAGGAAAACGGGAGGGGGAGAGAGGAGCTTAGAAAGAGCAGAGCAGAGTGTAGTTTCAGGCAAGTCTGCAGGAGGAGAGAAGTCTGGAAGCCGCCCCTGTGTGGGGCTGGGGAAAGTGGTAGTCAGGGCCTCAGGAATAGGCCAGCTGCTTGTGGGACCCGAAGTGGACCGGGAGAGGGTAGTGGCCCCCCCCCGGTGCCAGCTGTCGGGACCCTGTCCGGAACAGTGTGCAAAGCAGACGCAGACCTCGGACAGGAAAAGAGCACCTGAATTACACAGCACCCGTTGAATTACACAGTGAGGACCCATCCTCACAGCAGCCGTGGGCACCAGTTACCAGCAACTTGGTTAATTCTTGGACTCATGTCAGTTATTGCCTTATACTGTGAGTACTCCTGCACCACCCGGTCCAAGCCAAGGACTGCACCCGTCACTCCCCAATCCATCACACCGGGGTCCCGGGATATCAATATCCTAACCATGGAGGGAAAATTACCACCTTGCTGCCCATTACCATCCCCGGGATCCTGTAACCGGCAGCGGTGGTGCTCCATTACTTCACCGCACACCACGGGTGGCGTCACGGAACATAGACTACCAAATCTCCCCCGTATATAATGCCCCTTTTGTTGTGGTGCCTGGGATCACAGACCAGGTCACGCCACCATGATACCTTCAGAAGTGACCCCTTGGCCCCGATCTGAGTCCCCCTATCCCTGGGCGACACACTAACCTTTTATGAGAAAAACTATGGGAAAAGTTGGCAGTATACATGAAAAAAGACCTATAGTTACATATCAGGGTGGCACGGTGGCTCAGTGGTTAGCATTGCAGTCTTGCAGCGCTGGGGTCCTGGGATCAAATCCCACCATGGACAACATCTGCAAGGAGTTTGTATGTTTGCGTGGGTTTCCTCTGGGTACTCTGGTTTCCTCCCACACTCCGAAGACATATTGATATGAACTTTAGATTGTGAGCCCCAATGGGGACAGTGTGTATGTATATAAAATGCTGCAGAATATGTTGGCGCTATAAAAAAAAAATACAGTATAGGAACAGGGAATCAGGTCATTCGAGATTGCATTTATATATATATATATATATATATTATCTGGTGCTGCCGTTTTCCCTTCTTTTATTTTTTCTTTATGAGAAAGTTAGGTACTAACCCACCAGTAGGACATCCAAGAATACCAAAGCACCAGAGAATAATCTTTAAAAAGTTATCATCATACCTGTATTTTGAAGTTTGAGGCATTGTCTTCCTATTGTTGTGATTTTTAATACTATGGAATAAAGATTTTACTTTTTATGGATTATTCTCTAGGATATTCTACTGGCAAGCCCCATTGAGCAAGTGTAAATGTGTCGCCCGGGGACCAGGGGGGTACTCAGATCTGGGCCACGAGGTCACTTCTGTGAGTATCACGGTGGCGTGACCCGGTCTGTGATCCCAGGCTCCACAGTAAAAGGGGGTTTGGTAAGGGAGATTGTCCGTGACGCCACCCACGGTTGTGGTGAGGTTGTGACACCACCGCTGCTCTGTATGGGGAGAGAAGATATGCACACCAGTGACTATGTAAGGGGAATACATGAAATAGCAGAAACTGCTGTGTGAATACTGACTTGAAAAATCCAATAGCTATATGTAAAGAGTGAAAATGTGAAAAATGGAATCTGCATTACTGCCATGAACATATGAATCAAGAGAAATTTAGCTACTGAATTGATCAATGCAATAGAGCCCCAACACTACGCCAAAGTATTTCTCTACGTTGGGGTCCCTAGCTTGTGTGTGTCCTCTCATGCAGTTAAAAAACTTACCGTGTATGGGAAGCTGAGACCCAGGCTATTTATGCGTATGATATGGATTGGCAATAGGTGTGGTTGGGGTGGGTTCACAAACGAAAAACTACTATCAAATAGTAATAACGTTTGGAACACCATTCTAAGTCTTAACTGGGTGCAAAAACCTAAAAATACATCACTATGGGGAGATAAGGTATGCACACCAGTGACTATGTAAGTTTACCACCGCTGCTCTGGACGGGGATCCCGGGAGTGATGGTATGGAGCAGCTAGATGTTAGTTCTCCCTTCCGTCGGTAGGGGGTTGGTTGTCCCGGGGCCCGGTGAGGTAGGTGGATGGGTAGCAGGCGGGTTATGGGGCCTGGCGAGGTGCAGGGTCGCAGGGGCAGCACTGTGCCGCACGGCACGGGGTACTCACTCAGCCAGTAATCACGACACAGTCCTTGGTAAAACACTCTGCTGGATGGACGGGTGCCCACAGACGGCTGCGATTGTTGTTTCTCCCCTGACCCAGTTTGGTGGTGTAAGTCCTTTCTTCCACCTCCGTGCACACTCCACCTGCGCTCCGGCTTCCAGCTGGCTCCCCGGTTCGGTACCGGTGGGCCACCGCCCAGCCCCGGCTACCTACGGTTCCACCAACTGTCTCCCTGGCTCCCTGCAGACGGCCACTACCGTCTGCCTGACTCTCTGCTGCACGAGGGCCCTAGGCTCCAATTCTAGGCCCCAGTCTGCGTCTGCCTCTCTGCAGACCTCCTCTCTCTTCCTCTGCCTGAACTTGACTGGGCTTGTTTCCTCCCTCGGCCAGCCAAACTCCTGGGTGAGCGTCTCCATCTCCTAACTCCGCCCACCTGGTGTGTCTGTCTGAGCCTGAGGAAGAAAGCAGGTCACTTTGGGGATGTCTGCTGTGAACTGCTGGGGGGGGGGTGTGTGTGTTGTTATCTGTGGCCCTTGGCTTATCCAGGGCGCCACATAAACAGGTGCCAGGAATGCAACACCCAATAAAGGCGACTCAGTGGTGCCTCCAATGTGTGTTTTTTATTGTACGGGAATGGGGAAATAGGAAACGGACGGGTAAGTAGAGGGTGGTACAGAAATTCAAATCAGACAATAAAATCATAGGTGTGAATGTAAAAAGTAATAATCGACTGCTCATTTGCATACAATGACTTAAAATTCTGGTTACATTCTACAAGCAATAACCCAATCCAGGTCCTTCTCTCAGGGGAGTGTCAGTGTTGGCCTACTTTAATCACATTATTCGATGTATGTAAGCAAATTTAAGTTCTATATAAGTTTATCTAATCTAACAGCACACTACACTTGGCACCGTACTCGTACAATTCACTAAATCAACAGTCCTGCATTGGTAGTTATTCTCACTTAGTATCGTACACCAGGACGGGAAGTACCGGTTCGGTTCACTTGGACACTGCACTGGAATGAATGTTCATTTCCTGGTCTCCAGTTCTTGGTGTTTGACCTCATAGTCTGGTCCTCCCCTGGAAACGGTGCTCAGATTATTGACTTCAGGGCTTGACCACACATACAGGTCCTCCTTTGGGACCGTAGTCAGTATTTGGTCTTCCTGTCCTTCTGGCAATGGTATTAGGAATTCGGGTTCCTCTGACAACGGTATTCGTCTTCGGGTTACTCTGATGACAGTAGGGCTCAGGTCTTTCTTGGACTCAGTACACTTCCAGATGCTTCCATTACAGAGAACATTGGCCTGCTCTGCTTTGCATGTGTCTGCTCCCCTTGCATGTGCCAACTCTTGCCTTCTTGCTACCGGCCTGGCGTATTATAAAATACTGGGGGACGCTGGATATGGGTGTGTTCTGTTTGCCAACCCCTTACACAAGCACATAATTTATCAATGGTTTTTGGAACTTAGACATTGGATTAATAACCCCTTTTTGATCTCTGCTGGGATGGGTGTCCATAATTCATTTTTTTATTTGATAACCAGCCGTTTGCATGGAACGATTGAAGTTTTTCAGTTATATCATTCAATTGATTACCTGAACATGGCAAAATCACACTAAATATACAGAACTACTCAATAGGATGGGAATGGGATATTAGTACAAATACCCAAGAAGGAGAGGTATGTAGCAGAACATTGCAAAGGGCAGGCTACAACTGCAGATCATAAGGACATGACTTGGTACAAGTTAACCTAAGCTATTGAAGGGACATGCTTCTTGTCGACTCTTGTCTCCCATGTAATCAGCGCCTGTAGATGTGAAATTAACAGCAATATAATTTATAGGGTTCTTAAAGGAACCAGTCATGTGGAAAAATGCTATTAACCTGCAGATATGGGGTTAATCTGCAGGTTAATATGAGCATTTTGAACCAGTCCGGTGGCTACACATTAAACCCCGTTGCTGGGAGGAAATTAACTTTAAGGCTCCTTTCAGATTGCGTTTTTCCCTACGTCCATAGGTCCCGTCAGAGCATCCATCCGAACTGCCCCTCCCCCACTCTGCAAAGTGTGTTCCGGACGCATGCGCCTGGCAGGGCCATTCACTGTAATGGAGCGCACTGCGTTAGCGTGTGCTCTGTTTTGTGCCATTTTTGCACATATACGTGTGACGCCCTGAACTAGCCAGGTAGTCACATACATACCAACATACACACCCCCCACCTTAGACAGTTACAACAGTCAGACGAAAATCCTTGTTGCCTCCCTCCAGGGTCTGATGTCCACACCAGGTGGGGCGGAGCCAGGCGGTTGGCCCCACCCACCGAGGAGTTCACAGGCCTGGAGGTGGGAAAAGTGTCAGATCAGTTTTGGAGGTGAAAGTGAGAGGAGTAAACACTTCAGGTCTCTGGGTAGGAGCCCAGGCACTGACAGCAAGGTTGGTAGACGGTGGTGGCCATCTGCAGAAGTTGGTGGAACTCCGCAGAGCTGTAAGGACCGGGGTCGGGCGTCAACCCGCCGGTACCGGACCGGGGAATGGAGTGAAGCTAAGCACACAGGCAGGGCCATCGGACCCCGACCAGGCTTGGAGCCGCCGTCAATAGTCAAATCCGAATGTGACAGGAACCCCAGGGGTTTCCTAACAACCAAGTCCCGATTGAAGGCAACAGTCCACCCAGAGAGAATATACAGCCACCGCCACAGGCTAGAGATCCAAGGGCCAGCGCCTGCGGGCAAAACAGGCTCCTACGGCACCTATACGCCGGGGAGCAGACTGCCGGTGGGCAACCACAGGAGTCAAGAACATCTTCACAGGTGCAGGGAAAGACAGCCACCATCAGCCATCCGGGGAGAGCACAACAACAACACTGCAGCCGGCTGTGGGACCCGTCCATCCGGCCGTTTTTGGTTTACCAACGACTCTGTCAGTGATTGTCTGAGTGAGTACACCAGTTCCGTCCGGCACCGCGCCGCGTAGTCCCTGCACCCCAGCCATCTGGCCTCCCCGTTGCACCACCGGGCCCCGGGATCCCCAACCCCCCTACCCACGGAGGGGACAACATCCTAGCTGCACCCTACCATCTCTTCCGGGATCCCCGTTACCAGCAGCGGTGGTGCCATCATCACCACATCCCTTGGGTGGTGTCACTAACAATCTCCCTAAACATACCACCCCCTTTTCACTCACAGGTGAGGAGCGCTGTTCGAGTCCCCGGGTGTGGTCCACCGCTCGAGCCACCGAGCAGCAGCAGCAGAAGCCCCGGACCCGAGCGTGGCGAGCCCGTCCCCTCTGCCCCGCGACAACTGTTTTCTGCAGACGGACACCAGAACTTAGTCCACTACGTTCGGGTGTCCGTCTGCAAAAACGTATACAGTGCCTACAAGTAGTATTCAACCCCCTGCAGATTTAGCAGGTTTACACATTTGGAATTAACTTGGCATTGTGACATTTGGACTGTAGATCAGCCTGGAAGTGTGAAATGCACTGCAGCAAAAAAGAATGCTATTTCTTTTTACATTTTTTTTTTTTAAATTGTGAAAAGTTTATTCAGAGGGTCATTTATTATTCAACCCATCAAACCAGAAGAATTCTGTTTAGTTCCCCTAAAGTATTAAGAAGTATTTCAGGCACAAAGAACAATGAGCTTCACATGTTTGGATTAATTATCTCTTTTTCCAGCCTTTTCTGACTAATTAAGACCCTCCCCAAACTTGTGAACAGCACTCATACTTGGTCAACATGGGAAAGACAAAAGGAGCATTCCAAGGCCATCAGAGACAAGATCGTGGAGGGTCACAAGGCTGGCAAGGGGTACAAAACCCTTTCCAAGGAGTTGGGCCTACCTGTCTCCACTGTTGGGAGCATCATCCGGAAGTGGAAGGCTTATGGAACTACTGTTAGCCTTCCACGGCCTGGACAGCCTTTGAAAGTTTCCACCCGTGCCGAGGCCAGGCTTGTCCGAAGAGTCAAGGCTAACCCAAGGACAACAAGGAAGGAGCTCCGGGAAGATCTCATGGCAGTGGGGACATTGGTTTCAGTCAATACCATAAGTAACGTACTCCACCGCAATGGTCTCCGTTCCAGACGAGCCCGTAAGGTACCTTTACTTTCAAAGCGTCATGTCAAGGCTCATCTACAGTTTGCTCATGATCACTTGGAGGACTCTGAGACAGACTGGTTCAAGGTTCTCTGGTCTGATGAGACCAAGATCGAGATCTTTGGTGCCAACCCCACACGTGACGTTTGGAGACTGGATGGCACTGCATACAACCCCAAGAATACCATCCCTACAGTCAAGCATGGTGATGGCAGCATCATGCTGTGGGGCTGTTTCTCAGCCAAGGGGCCTGGCCATCTGGTCCGCATCCATGGGAAGATGGATAGCACGGCCTACCTGGAGATTTTGGCCAAGAACCTCCGCTCCTCCATCAAGGATTTTAAGATGGGTCGTTATTAATTCTTCTAACAAGACAACGACCCAAAGCACACAGCCAACAAAACCAAACCTGGTTCAAGAGGGAAAAAAATCAAGGTGTTGCAGTGGCCTAGTCAGTCTCCTGACCTTAACCCAATTGAAAACTTGTGGAAGGAGCTCAAGATTAAAGTCCACATGAGACACCCAAAGAACCTAGATAACTTGGAGAAGATCTGCATGGAGGAGTGGGCCAAGATAACTCCAGAGACCTGTGCCAGCCTGATCAGGTCTTATAAAAGACGATTATTAGCTGTAATTGCAAACAAGGGTTATTCCACAAAATATTAAACCTAGGGGTTGAATAATAATTGACCCACACTTTTATGTTGAAAATTTATTAAAATTTAACTGAGCAACATAACTTGTTGGTTTGTAAGATTTATGCATCTGTTAATAAATCCTGCTCTTGTTTGAAGTTTGCAGGCTCTAACTTATGTGCATCTTATCAAACCTGCTAAATCTGCAGGGGGTTGAATACTACTTGTAGGCACTGTATGTGCAAAATGGCACAAAACAGAGCACACGCTAACGCAGTGCGCTCCATTACAGTGAATGGCCCTGCCGGGCGCATGCATCCGGAACACGCTTTGCAGAGTGGGGGAGGGGCGGTTCGGACGGATGCTCCGATGGGACCTGTGGACGTAGGGAAAAATGCAATCTGAAAGGAGCCTAATCCTCCCGGCAGTGTTTTGATTTCAGTCATAGGGGTGGCACCTGGGTGGGTTCAGTCACCGCTCTCTATGAAGAGCAGCAGGTTTTACTGCGCTCCCCGCCGTGACTGACTGTAATGCATAGCATCTGTCACTCAGTGCGGAGGATGTAGTAACAGTCACTGCTCTTCATAGAGCCATTGACTGAAACCGGAATGCCAGGAAGATTAAAATTAATTTCCCCCTGGCATCGAGGTTTAATGTGCAGTCACCGGGCAGGTTCATAATGCTATTAACCTGCAGATTAACCCCATATCTGCAAGTTAACACTTTCCACATGATAGGTTCCCTTTAAGGCACCACTTCAGCAGGTTTTTTTTTTCCAGCGTTTCGTTGGTGCTTTAAACCAAAGTCCCCTTCCATCTGTCTTATACTCACCTCAAGTGTCTCCACCTTTTTTCAGTGTTTCTCCGGTCCTGTGGAGCCATCTTATAACTGCAACTTCTGACTAAAAAGTTAGAAGTTACATCACAAGCTCTCAGTGCAAGTCTATGAGAGCAAGAATGAGGTTCTCATAGAATTTCATTGAGTTGTGACAGACTGCGCCCCCACCCTCTGTGCCAGTGTCTGATATTGGTTGCAATCACACTAGCTGTCTAATTCCCCAAAGTGGAGTGTAAAAATAATTTGGAAAAATAGCACAGGGTCCCCCATATTTTGATATTCAGCACTGATAAAACAGACAGTTGGAGGCTGCAGCCCCCAGCTATGTGCTTTATCTTGGCTGTGTATCAAAATACAAGGAACTCCATTTTAATTTTTTACATTTATTTAAATACTTTCGTCCTTGGGTCCCCTCAATTTTGATACCCAGCCAAGATAACGTTGACAGCTGGGGGGTGGTATTCTCAGGCTGTGGAGCCCCATGTTTATTGGGCTCTCCCCAGCCTAAAAATAGCAGCCTGTAGCCACCTCTGAATTGGTGCATTGATTAAATGTGCCAATCCTGACGCTTACCCTATTCATCCACTGCAATGGAGTGGTGGCAAGTAGGGTAATATAAGAGGTTAATGATAGCCCCAAAAGTATTACCCTGATTGCCACCACACCAGGGCAATTGGGTAGAGCTGGGAAAAGTGCTAGAATTTGTGCATATAATGGATGCCCCACTTTTGGGGTGGCTGCGGGCTGACATTTTTAAAATGGTTGGGGACAAATAACCATGGACCTTCACACCCTGATAAGACAGGTGGGGGCTGGTATTATTTACCTTGGCTGCTTATTAAAAATAGGGCAACGCCCACGCCTTTTTTAAATCCCGTCTTTTTTTGATAACCAGCCAAGGTAAAGCTGACAGCTGAGGGTTGCAGCCTGCACCTGTTTGTTGTATCTGCACTGGTTATTAAAAATAGGCATAAGGCCACGTCATTTTTTTTCCATATCCACATGTTTGCAGGACAATTGCCCCCATTTTGCTTCCTTGTGCAGCACTCTAAACATTACTACAAACATTTTAAAGCCATTTTACAGCAGAGAAGTTCAGGTCAAGTTTGAAGACCGAACCAAGCTTTTAAATATAGTCCAGCCGAACCCATCGATCCCTAACTTCCACAGCTCTGCTCATCACTATTAGGCCTTGGTTACACTTGTGTATAGCTTCCAATGCAAGAGCATTGGATGCGATATGCTAATGATCCTTGGTTCAGGCTCTCCTGAGAGAGTTAAACCTGCTTTACACGTTGCAATTTCGCATACGATGTCGTATGCGATTTGCAACGCCCCCATCGTATGTGTGGCACGTTCAATTTGTTGAACTTGCTGCACAAACAATTAACCCCCGTCACACGTACTTACCCGTCCATACGACCTCGATGTGGGCGGCGAACGTCCACTTCCTGGAGTGGGAGGGGCATTCGGCGTCACATCGACGTCACGCGGCAGCCTGCCAATAGAAGCGGAGAGGTGGAGCTGAGCAGGACGTAAACATCCCGCCAACCTCCTTCCTTCCGCATCGTGGGCCGGGAGCCGCAGGAGGCAGGTGAGATCTGTTCATCGTTCCCGGGGTGTCACACACTGCAATGTGTGCTACCCCGGGTACGATGAACAATCTGACGTGCAATTCTAGAGCAAGGTACGATGTGTATGCGATGAACGTTTTACCGTTCAATCGCAATTGCAAGTCGCTGTTACACACTGCAATGTACCTTACGATGCCGAATGTGCGTCACTTACGATGTGACCCCTGCCGACACATTGTAAGATATATTGTACCGTGTAAAGCGGGCTTAAGACTAGTGTCATGCGACTGTGATCCGATCTTGCTATTGGATCACCGGTGTGGAGAAGAAGGAGAGAGTGATCCCTCCATCTCCTCTGCTGCCTGTCTGGGCGTATATTTTATATATATTATAGACTTGTATGGTTGTGTGTGAACTGAGACTCGCTGCCAAACGCAATTCTTTAAGCATGCCAATATGGTATGAGAAAAATATAGCAGATGGACACTTCCCCATAGTTTTACACTGGTGGAAATGGATGTTTTACCTGATTGCACTCGTACGTGTAAAACGCAAGTGGAACCGAGGTCTTAGAGGGCGCACCAAATTGACACTGTTGCAAGCTGTACACTGACTAATTTAAATTGTATCAAGACGTCATATCTTCAGTAGTGTCCCATGAAAAGATTTGACAAAATATTTACAAAAATATGAAGGGTGCACTCAGTTTTGTGAGATATATATATATATATATATATATATATGTAGTAGGACTGTAATTCATACATTTACGAATGTTTGTGTTATTTATTTTCTCCCAGGTTATTTTTACCGGGTCCATATTACTGGCTGCCACAAGAAGAACTTCCTCACTCTTGGTAAGTTCATTGATTAAATATTTTTTTTATTATAATTATTTTGATTTCTATTTAAATATTTGTTAATGTAGTTAGTGAAAGTTCATGAAATCATCAGTTAATTCACATTATTGTATTTGGATTTTAGTAAGAGAATTGACTAACAGGTTCTAATAAGAGCGATTCCATTTGAAACAAAATATCATTCCTATACAATATATACACTATATATACAATACATTTCTATGTCCACATTCACATAAACATATAGACACATGTGAGCTTCTTGGACATACTGGCATACTATTCTAAAAACATTTACCAAAACAGCCCCCTTCCATTATCACTTAGGTTAGAGCTACTCTGCAATTTGGCTTTGACACCTGTCGCACCACCAAAGTTTGCTAATGCACAATACAGTAGGAATTGCATTGCAGTCCCCTGAATGCTTCGACTATGAAGAGAAAATCACAAAAAAAAAATCATAAAATATCAGACACAGTTGGACTTCTTGCAACTTGCTTGTCGCGGTAGCAATACCCCTGGCATCACAATGTGACCCTATTCGCTTGTACTACACTGTGATGTAGCATCGACACCTTGCGAACCTTGGTCTCTCAGCAGTAGAGATCAGCGGACCTGAACTTTAACCCCTTCAGCCCCTGGGCACTTTCCGTTTTTGCGTTTTTGTTTTTTGCTCCCCTTCTGCCTCGAGCCGTAACTTTTTTATTTTTCCGTCAATCTTGCTATATGAGGGCTTGTTTTTTGCGGGTCAAGTTGTACTTTTAGATGAAACCCGTAGTGTTCTCATTTTTTGGGATCTATGGCTCAGTGATAGGTTATTTTTTGTGTCTCGAGCTGACGTTTCTAATGGTACCATTTTTGCGCAGATGCTACGTTTTCATCGCCTGTTATTGCATTATGCGTAAACCTTGCGGCGACCAAAAAACTTAATTTTGGCGTTTGGAATTTTTTTTGCCATTACGCCGTTTACCAATCAGATTAATTGATTTTATATTTTGATAGATCGTGCATTTCTGAACGCGGTGATACCAGATATGTGTATATTTATTTATTTTTTAACCCTTTAATTTTCAAAGGGGGGTGATTTGAACTTTTAGGTTTGGTTTTTTTTTTGTTTTTTTTTTTAAACTTTTTTTGTACTTTTTTTTTTTATTTCACTAGTCCCCCTAGGGGCTATAGCGATCAGCAATCCGATCGCTCTGCCCTATCTGCTGATCACAGCTGCACAGCTGTAAACATCAGATACAGTCACTTCCTGCTTCACTGGCCTCCGGGCCAAGTGAAAATGAAAGTGACTCGTCATAGCTGCAGGCGTCATCACATGACCATGTACTACCATGGCAACCACCAAAAGTCACGTGATCACTCACGTGACTTCCGGTGGGGCGACGGTAAGTGGAAATCATGACCGCGCGTATATGCATCTCGCTGCCAGACTTTGGCAGCGAGATTTAAGGGGTTAATGTTGCGGGTGGAATGCGATTCCACTCGTAACATGCAGGCACACATGTCACCTGTTGAAAACAGATGATATGTGCGCGGATCGCCGCATCCTGCCCGCGGCAGGGGGGTGGGGCTTAACGTCACACGCTCCATGATGGATATATCCATCAAAGGTCGTGAAGGGGTTAAAGTTCGGTGTTCGTGCCGACACAGAATTTACAAAAAAAACAATGTTTGAGTTCGGAGTTCGGGTGGTTTACGTATGCTAACCACTCGTGTGAGCAGTGCTGGGGTCAGGTATTCTCGGTGCTCAGCCCAGTGTGAGCCGCTTGGAGTGTTTGAACGACTCGCACTGGGGGTAAAATAAGCATTATCAGATGTAGTGTGCAGGAAAAAAAAGAAAAAACCCAGGCATGCCTCCCCTGGAAGTATTTGTTTTATGACTGGCTGAATGTGTTTCGTTAGAGTCTGGGTCCAGAACTGAACTTTATCTAAACTCTGATTGAACTCACAGAACTCGAACTTCCTCGGGTCCGCTCATCTCTACTCAGCAGGGGTCGTCATCAAAGTTGCAGTAGAACCCAGCCTTATCCACCAATTTAGAAATGATTTAGAGGTGTGTTTCCATAGCTTTCTCTATATATATAAAAAACAAGAAAGCTAACAAAAAATGTGCACTACTGCACTAAAAATTCCAATCTGTACTTATTATTAAAATTTGAGATTTTTGGCAAAAAATTGCAATTTCTTGAGCTACCCCGCCAAGTCACGGCAAATCTCTTTGGCACAGTCCCAGGAAAGGCCCAAGCAAATGCTGCTTGAAATAAATAGCCTGTGGACAGGGCCTGATGGCTGAATGTGAACAGCCACCAATTGCCAAAATCAAGACAGGTTTAATAAATCCCAAATTGGGGTGCACTATACATATATATATATATATATATATATATATATATATATATATATATATACACATATACATATACATATATATATATATATATATATATATATATATATATATATATATACTTCTCTATATATACTATATATAGTAGGTCTATCAACTAACAAGAGCACTAGTGGCCATACAGTCATGACTGACAGTGTTGGCACCCTTGAAATTGTTCCAGAAAATGAAGTATTTCTCCAAGAAATTATTACAATTACACATGCTTTGTTATACACGTTTATATCCTTTGTGTGTATTGGAACAACACAAAAAAAAAACGGAGGAAACAAAAGGCAAATTGGACATAATTTTACACAAAAACACCCAAAATGGGCTGAATGAAATTGTTGGCACCTTTACAAAATGGTGGGTAAACAACTTTGTTTCAAGCATGTGATGCTCATTCAAACTCATTTGTGGCAAGCAACACGTGTGGGCAGTATGAAAATCACACCTAAAACCAGATAAATATAGGAGAAGTTAACTCAATCTTTGTAGTGTGCATCTGTGTGTACCTCATTAAGCATGGAGAACAGAAAGAGGAGAAGGGAACAGTCTGAATACTTAAGAACCAAAATTGTTATAAAATGAAAACAATCTCATGGTTACAGTCCATCTCCAGAGATCTTGATGTTCCTTTATCCACAGTGGATCCCTGGACGTGCACGGCAGTGAAAACTTTATTAAAGATTGCAATGTAGGACAGCCATTATGGTGGGTAAGCAGTCCCAATCAAGTTCCAAAGAAATTCAAGCTGTCCTGCAGGCTGAGGGTGCATCAGTGTCAGTGTGAACTATCCATCAATATTTGAATGAAATGTTATGGCAGAAGACCCAGGAGGACCCCACTGCTGACAAACATAAAAATGATAGACTGCAATTTGTGAAAATGTATGTGAGTAAGACAAAATCCTTCTGGGAAAGCATCTTGTAGACAGATGAGACCAAGATAGAGCTTTTAGTAAAGCACATCATTCTACTGTTTACCAAAATGGATTGAGGCCTACAAAGAAAAAACACAGTACTTACAGTCAAATATGTTGGAGATTCAATAATGTTTTGGGGTTGTTTTGCTGCCTCTTGCACTGGGTGCCTTCACTGTGTGCAAGGCATGATATATTCTGAAGATTATCAAAATATTTTGGTTTGCAACATAGTGCCCAGTGCCAGAAATCTGGGTTTGCGTCCTATGTCATTGGTCTTCCAGCAGGACAATGACCCCAAATGTACTTCAAGAAGACCCCAGAAATGGACAGAAATAAGGGCTGAAGACTTCTGAAGCGTCACCAATGAGTTCAGCTCTAAATACCATTGAACACCTGTGGAGAAATCTTAAAGTTGCTGTTGGGAGAAGGCACCCTTCAAATATGAGAGACCTGGAGTATAAAGTATTTCTCCGAGAAATTATTGTAATTCTACATGTTTTGTTGTACACATGTTTACCTCCTTTGTGTGTTTTGGAACAACACAAAAAAACTGAGAAAAAGGAAAATTGGAAATAATTTCACACAGAACTCTAAAAGTTGGCAGGAAAAAAATTGTTGGCACCTTTACAAAATTGTTTGTAGATAACTTTGTTTGAAGCATGCTCATTTGAATTTAACTGTGGCAAGTAACAACTGTGAGCAATATGAATATCACACATGAAACCAGATAAATATGGGAGAAGTTGATTCAATCTTTGGAATGTGTGTCTGTGTGTGCCACACTAAGCATGGAGAACAGAAGAGGAGAAGAGAACTGTCTGAGGACATGAGAACAAAAATTGTTGAAAAATATTAACATTCTCAATGATACGGGTTTGGTAAAACACATCATTCCACTGTTTACTGAAAACAAACTTAATAAAGCCTACAAAGAAAAGAACACTGAAGTGAAAAGAAATATAACATAAATACCGGAAAATCATTTATTTTTAAATAAAATACACACACCCTCTTTCACCCCTTTATTAACTCCCAAAACACTCTTTTCAGATGTGACGTAGTCCATACAAAGTCCCACGACAATCATCAGTTCTGCTACATCCAGTATGGATTATGTCTGCAAGGGTGTTTTGGGGGTTAATAAAGGGGTGAAAGAAGATGTGTGTATTTTATTTCAAATGAAATATTTTTTCGGTGTTTCTGTTTTATTTCTTTCCACTTACAGGATAAATAATGAGAGTGTCTCATAGACACCTCCCATTACTAATCCAGGGCTTGATTAGTTGTTAATTGTTGACAAATCACAGCTGTCATTAACCCCTCATATTACCCTGATTGCCATTGCACCAGGGCAATCAGAATGAGGCAGGTAAAGCGCCAGGATTGGCACATCTAATGTAATTTGCCAATTCTGGTAACCTGAGTGCTGGTATTTGCTGGGGGGCGGTTCAATATCCTAGCTCCTCTCATCCTGATAATACCAGCCCCCACCTGTGGCCTTTATCAAAAATATCTTCGCTTTACAGTGGATGGGTATCAAGAGTAGAGGGAACCCTACACCTGTTTTTTCCCCTCTATTTTGATATCCAGCCATGACAAAGCTCACAAATGGGGGCTGCAACCTGTAGCTGTTGTTTTACCTATGTTGGCTATCAACATATGGAGGAAGCATTCATCATTTTTTTAAAAGGTATTTATTTCTTTTTACACTACTATAGAGTAAACTGACTGCAACCAATCACAGACACAGACACAGGATGGGGGGGTGCGTGAATAGCCATCTACAACAAATCACAAACACTGGCACAGAGGGTGTGTGGGGGAAGCAGTGAATATTGCTGAACCTTAATTAGCTTGAGCCGGAAGAGAGTCTGACTGCAGCGTGATGATAGTAAAATATCCTTGGCATTACATATCTGAATGCCAGTATTCCTCACCCTTTTTTGTGTGGATGATGATGAGTTAGTGTTTGCCTCATCCCAATTCTAACCTACATGCATATTGATTCCAATAATTGGCCTGAGTGTATGTATCCGAGAAAATGGAATTTGAGAACTGCTCCAGTCCTCAGTGTAAAGCACTATCTTTTATTTCAGGACAATGAGAATAATGGATAATAGATATTATGTAACTAGCTACCCATGATGTAATGATAGCTTGTGATTGTACAGAAACTATGGAGAAGCCATGTTACCTTTGTAATATTTGCATCTGATTTCTGTTGATCTAGGTGAAGACTTCCATTTTCTTTATCATTTTAACATGGATTTCCTGCTCCGTTGCAATTGCATTTAGTTATTTTGACCTTGAGGAAACTAAATGCTATCATGGTTTCTGCCAATCTTATGTAAGTAAATCTGAACTTTGATCATAAGGGTTTGAGAGTGTAGAGGGATTACACATACACAAAAAATGCTGCTGAAGCCATTGCTTTTGGGAGATTATGATTATGGGATATGTTCCCATTAAATCTCCCTTAACCCCTTCACCATCCGGCAATTTTCCATTTTTCGTTATCGTGTTTTCCTCCCCTTCTTCCAAGAGCCATAACTCTTGTATCCTTCCATTAATATAGCCATATGAGGGCTTCTTTTGCAGGATGAGGTGTACTTTTGATTGACACCACTAATTCTGCCCCATATTGGACTAGAAAACATGAAAAATATTCCAAGTGCGGTGAAATTGCCAAAAAAAATGCAAATCTACAATTATTTTGGTTATTTTATTTACCATGTTCACTATATGGTAAAATTGACCAGGCAGTATAACTCTCCAGGTCAGTACGAGTTTGTAGATACCAAACATGTATAGTTTTTTGTTTTTTTTAACTTAAGTGGTGAAACAAAAATCAGAAATTTGTCAAAAAATTAATAGTGATTTTGGCGCCATTTTCCGAGACCCATAACAATCTCATTTTTCAGGATCTGGTGATCAGTGATGGCTTATTTTTTGCATGCTGAGCTGACATTTTTAATTGCACCATTTGGGTGTAGATGTGATGTGTTGATCACCTCTTATAGCATTTTATTACAATGTTGCAGCAACCCAAAAACCTGTAATTCTGTCATTTTGATTTTTCTCATTATGCCCTTTACCGGTCAGATTAATTTATTTTAGGATTTGATAGCTCAAAAGACGTTGATGCCAAATATGTATAATTTTTTTAAATTGTTTGATCTTCAATGGGGCAACAGAAATGCTAATCTCCTGTTCACAGGAACTACATCATGACAATAAGAGGTGAATGCTGGCTTTCACAGGAACTACATCATGACAATTACAGGTGAATACTGGTCTTCACAGGAACTACATCATGACAATAAGAGGTGAATGCTGGCCTTCACAGGAACTACATCATGACAATTACAGGTGAATACTGGTCTTCACAGGAACTACATCATGACAATAAGAGGTGAATGCTGGCCTTCACAGGAACTACATCATGACAATAAGAGGTGAATGCTGGCCTTCACAGGAACTACATCATGACAATAAGAGGTGAATGCTGGCCTTCACAGGAACTACATCATGACAATAACAGGTGAATGCTGGCCTTCACAGGAACTACATCATGACAATAAGAGGTGAATGCTGGCCTTCACAGGAACTACATCATGACAATAAGAGGTGAATGCTGGCCTTCACAGGAACTACATCATGACAATAAGAGGTGAATGCTGGCCTTCACAGGAACTACATCATGACAATAACAGGTGAATGCTGGCCTTCACAGGAACTACATCATGACAAAAACAGGTGAATGCTGGCCTTCACAGGAACTACATCATGACGACAACAACAGGTGAATGCTGGCCTTCACAGGAACTACATCATGACAATAAGAGGTGAATGCTGGCCTTCACAGGAACTACATCATGACAATAACAGGTGAATGCCGGCCTTCACAGGAACTACATAATGACAATAACAGGTGAATGCTGGCCTTCACAGGAACTACATAATTACAATAACAGGTGAATGCTGGCCTTCACAGGAACTACATCATGACAATAATGCTGGCCTTCACAGGAACTACATCATGACAATAACAGGTGAATGCTGGCCTTCACAGGAACTACATCATGGCAATAACAGGTGAATGCTGGCCTTCACAGGAACTACATCATTACAATAACAGGTGAATACTGGCCTTCACAGGAACTACATCCTGACAATAACAGGTGAATGCTGGCCTTCATAGGAACTACATCATGACAATAACAGGTGAATGCTGGCCTTCACAGGAACGATATCATTACAATACCAGGTGAATACTGGCCTTCACAGGAACTACATCCTGACAATAACAGGTGAATGCTGGCCTTCACAGGAACTACATCATTACAATAACAGGTGAATGCTGGCGTTCATAGGAACTACATCATGACAGTCACAGGTGAATGCTGGCGTTTACAGGAACTACATTATTACAGTGACAGGTGAATGACGGCGTTCATATGAAGTACATCATGATAGTGACAGGTGAATGCCGGCGTTCAGGCCTGAAACACACATCCGTTAAAACCACATCCGTGTAAAACGGGCCGTTTTTCGGGTCCGTTTTCCGTTTTTTAGGTCCGTTTTTATGGTATGTGTGGCCTGCGTGTGTATCCCGTATGCTAGCCGTATGTGCGTGTGGAATGTCCGTGTGTGCGTGAGTGAAATAACTGACATGCGTGTGTGTTGCCCGCGTGAAATGTTCCATGTGTGTGTGTGATGCACAATGTCGTTGATACATGTCGGCTGACAGCAGACAGAGTTGTGCGATGAGAATGAACTCGGGTGAACTTCACCCGACTTCATTGTCATGCCGCGGCTCTGTCTGTGTGACGCGTACTGATTAGCGGTCACTCGTGAAGGACTCACCGGTGACCACTAATTCCCTGAGTGACTGAATTGAGCAGCCCTCTCTCATACTTACCGCTCCCTGATCCCCAGCGCGGCGCTGCACGGCTGTTCTCTAAACTCCGGCGGCTTTTCCTCTTTTGAAAAAGCCGGCCGCTCATTAATCAATCTCGTATTCCCTGCTTTCCCCGCCCACCGGCAAATATGATTGGTTGCAGTCACACACGCCCACCACGCTGAGTGACAGCTGTGTCACTGCACCCAATCACAGCAGCCGGTGGGCGTGTCTATACTGTGCAGTAAAATAAATAAATAAATAAAAAAAACGGCGTGCGGTCCCCCCCTATTTTAATACCAGCCAGATAAAGCCATACGGCTGCAGGCTGGTATTCTCAGGATAGGGAGCCCCACGTTATGGGGAGCCCCTGCCTAACAATATCAGCCAGCAGACGACCAGAATTGCCGCATACATTATATGCGACCGTTCTGGGACTGTACCCGGCTCTTCCCGATTTGCCCTGGTGCAATGGCAATCGGGGTAATAAGGAGTTAATGGCAGCCTATAGCTGCCACTAAATCCTAGATTAATCATGTCAGGCGTCTCCCCGAGATACCTTCCATGATTAATCTGTAAGTTACAGTTGAAAAACAGACACACCCGAAAAATTCTTTATTAGAAATAAAAAACACTAACAAATTCCCTCATTACCAATTTATTAACCCCAACAAAGCCCTTCATGTCCGGCGTAATCCACGGACCTCCAGCGTCGCATCCAGCTCTGCTGCATGAAGGTGACAGGAGCAGCAGAATACACCGCCACTCCTGTCAGCTCCACGCAGCAAATGAGGTGAGTAGTGCGATTAGCTGCTGTCAGTCACGTAACTCACGGCCACCGCTGGATCCAGCGGTGGCCGCGGGTAACCTCACTAACAGCTCAGCTGATCGCGCTACTCACCTTATTTGCTGCGTGGAGCTGACAGGAGCGGCGGTGTATTCTGCTGCTCCTGTCACCTTCATGCAGCAGAGCTGGATGCGACGCCGGAGGTCCGTGGATTACGCCGGGCATGGAGGGCTTTGTTGGGGTTAATAAATTGGTAATGAGGGAATTTGTTAGTGTTTTTTATATCTAATAAAGGATTTTTCGGGTTTGTCTGTTTTTTAACTGTAACTTACAGATTAATCATGGAAGATATCTCGGGGAGACGCCTGACATGATTAATCTAGGATTTAGTGGCAGCTATGGGCTGCCATTAACTCTTTATTACCCCGATTGCCAACGCACCAGGGCAAATCGGGAAGAGCCGGGTACAGTCCCAGAACTGTCGCATATAATGTATGCGGCAATTCTGGGTGTCTGCTGGCTGATATTGTTAGGCTGGGGGGCTCCCCATAACGTGGGGCTCCCCATCCTGAGAATACCAGCCTTCAGCCGTATGGCTTTATCTGGCTGGTATTAAAATAGGGGGGGGACCGCACGCCGGTTTTTTTAATTAATTATTTATTTATTTTACTGCACAGTATAGACACGCCCACCGGCTGCTGTGATTGGGTGCAGTGACACAGCTGTCACTCAGCGTGGTGGGCGTGTGTGTCTGCAACCAATCATATTTGCCGGTGGGCGGGGAAAGCAGGGAATACGAGATTGATTAATGAGCGGCCGACTTTTTCAAAAGAGGAAAAGCCGCCGGAGTTTAGAGAACAGCCGTGCAGCGCCGCGCCGGAGATCAGGGAACGGTAAGTATGAGAGAGCGGCAGACAGCGAGTGGGACAGAGAAGTCAGAGACCGACCGACAGACATAGAGAGAGACCGACCGACGGACTGAGGGAGAGAACGAAACAGAAAAAGAAAAAAGACCGACATCACATGAAAAAAGCACAAAACGTACAGGGAGCAAACAGAGATGCGTCCGTGTCACTCGGACGTGCGCACAGACCCATTGACTTTCATTGGGTCCGTGCTGCGTGTTGCGCGCTGAAAACGGACATGCTTCCGTGCAAAACGGAGACACAAACGTAGCACGCACACGGACCCACGGACCTTAATGAAAAACGCACACGTGTCCTCAAACAGTAAATAACATTGGTGCACGTTTGGCCGTGTCTCCGGTATATACAGAAACGGACCAAACACGCACGTTTTCAATGGATGTGTGTTGCGGGCCTCACAGGAAGTACATCATGACAGTCACAGTTGAATGCCAGTTGTGGCTAAATCCCAGTGGCTACAAGGATCTTGGGTGTGGCCAGCTTGAATAGTGGGCATGGCCAGCTTCATTGGTGGGCATGGTGAGGTTTCTTCCCGATCACTATAATTATACAAGGGGGGCTTTGCCCCCCTGCACTCCCCTCATCTGGGGGTCTTACCCCCAGACCTAGCTTCTACTATAATCAACTCTAAGCCTATGTTGACTTAGAAAAATAATGTTGCTTCCTGGTATCAGCTATGTTGGTGGAGGTCCGCCCCTTCTCGTCACATGGGCATGACGTCATCAGAGGTCCCTCTGTCCACTGGGATTTAAACGTTACCGGTGAAAGCCGGCGTTCACATGAACTACATCATGATAGTGACAGGGGACATCAGCTGACCTCTGGTTGTCATGACAACCTATCAGCACCCTGTGATCACATGGAAATGGCGCCCTCCCCGCCGCTGTGCGTTAAAATCTCTGACAGTGGGATTCAATTGTCAGCTCATCAGATCAGCCGAAATTTGTGGATAAATATGCAGGCTCACCATGTGAGCCCGCATTAAAGGGATAGGTATGACCTTGGCCTTACCGGTACATCATAGGTCATGAAGGGGTTAATATTCATATTAGAATTATTTGATTGTGGGTTATACATATTAAGTGACAAGAATTTCTTTTTTCTGTTTCCAGTCCAGTGCTACTCCACTTTACTACGCCCTTATTGGTGTGAACGCGCTGATACTCCTACTTTCCATTGTAGCTGCATTGGTTGGACTCTGTACACTTACATCTCATTCAAAACAAGATCCTCAGGTACGAATGTATTGGAGGTGTAGCATATGGAACCCATAAAGTGCAATTGTTTGGTTGTAATGTAGGTAAGAGCAGTGAGGCTCTGGAACGCTCTTCCTGAGGACGTGGTGATGGCCAACTCACTGAATGAATGTAAGAGAGGAATGGATGCCTTTTGGGTTATTAACAGTATAGAAGGTTATGAATAACATAATATTACAGGTAGATCGTTGACCCAGCTTTAGGAGTCGGGAAGGAATTATTTTCTTATGGGGAAAATTGGCTCCTGCTCTGTGGGTTTTTGCCTTTCTCTGGTTTAACAGCTGCACTTAAATTAGTCTGAACTAGATGGACGTAAGGTCTTCCTTCAGCAATAGAAACTATGTTACTATGTCACTGTGTTACTATGTTATATTAGCTATTAATATATGGAATACTCTGTTGAATCCCTTTGCGGGATGTTAGGAGGCAGCGCCAGTTTCCATATCTGACGAGTTACTTAATAGAGTAATAACTTTGGAATGTCATTACTCATCCAAGTGATTCTACACTGATTTCCCATGCTAGATTGTACTTTGCACTAATAGTAAACTTAGGCTGATTTATTTTTAGAGTTTAAAAATAAATTAATAGAAAAAATGGGAACATTTTGTCCTTTTCACACTTTAAAGGGAACCTGTGAGGTGCAATATAACCACGAGCAGTTCTGGGTGCATATTGCTAATCCCTGCCTAACCGTCCCTGTATACACTAGCATAGATAAAGGAATCTTTAGAGAAGTATTTCTAAAGATCTTTTATCTTATGCTAATGAGCGCGGGGACTAGTCCCCTGGGCGTTATATCCCTCGAATAGTCCGCCCTCTCAGCATGTTAGTACGCCCCCAGGGGTCTACTAACATGCTATTCAAGGCAGCATCACCAGCAGTGATGTGCATACCTGTGTTCACTGTGACCGCACATCTGAATGACGGGCACTTCCAGTCATGCATAGTAGACCTCTCTGAAGCCGGTACGTGTACACCCGGCTACATACTGCGCCTAACCGGAAGAGCGGGGCATTCAGAAGCGCGGTCACAGCAAACAGATACGCACATCACCGCTGGTGATGCTGCATTGATTAGCATGTTAGTACACCCCTGTGGGTGTGCTAACATGCTAAGAGGGCGGACTAGTCGAGGGAAGTAACGCTCTTGGAACTAGTCCGCGCGCTCATTAGTATACGATAAAAAAATTTTAGAAATACATTTTCTAAAGATCTCTATCAATGCTACTAGATACAGGGATGGTTAGGCAGGGATTAGCAATATGCACCCAGAACTGCTCGTGGTTCTATGCATATTGCACCTGACAGGTTCCCTATAAACGTGTCTCACAAACTAGTTGCCGATATTTGCTATATGTTACACGACTTATACGTTTAGCAGCAATTTTTCACATATCCAACTAACCTATTTTTAGGAAGTTAGTTCAATCCTCAAGTGCCTTTGAGGGGGCTATGTATTAGAAACCCCCCCAAATCAGACCATTTAAAAAAAGTTCAGCCTTTAAAGTATTCAAATTAGTATTAAACCTTCAGATGCTGCAAAAAAATTAAAGAAGCTGTCAGGAGCGAAACAATTTATGACGTATTTCATGGGTATGAGATGAATGGGGGTTTGACACATGGCCCATAGATGATCAGCTGAAATGTGCTCCAGCAGATATAGGTGTTCTATAGTACAGTGATAAGCAGCGGCCACTCAGCAATGTATGGAGCCACTGTGTTCGGCCCCATACATAACTTTTACTCGGCTGCTGCTGAAACAGGTTCCGGGTATGGGATTATAATGTGTTAGACTCCCCCTGATCTCATCGATAGTCAATTGTTATGGTTCACATAACCTCTTCAATAGAACGTTTCTCCTAAGTCCTCTAAAAGCAGCATGAAGTAGGGATAGAGACCCTGATTCCAGAGGTGCATTGTGCCGTCCCCACGTCAGCAGTCAGGCTGCTCGGATCCGGATCCGTAGTGGCTCGAGGGGTTTCCGGACCCGGGGGTCGCGCGGACACTCAAATAAAAAGGGGACGTATATGTACGGGGATTGTTGTAGATACTTCGTGACGCCACCCACGGTGTGTGGTAATATGGAGTACCACCGCTGCTGTTGGGAGGCACCCGGGGGTGATGGAATGGCAGCTGGTTGTTAACCCCTCCGTGGGTAGGGGTGGATGCCCCGGGGCTCAGTGTCCAGGATACGGGGAGCGATGTAGGCTGGAGGTGGCGTGCTAGGCCGGACCGGGGAATGTTGGTGTACTCACTGCTGAAGAATTGCACACAAGTCTGTTGGTAAACCAAGGTGTCAGTGGCCGGCTGCCGCGTCCGGGTGTACTCAGGTCCCACACCTGGTGTGTCACTCTGTAATTTTTCCTCACTTTTGGACGACTCCGTCTGGAACGGGGAAAGTCCACTCCTGGTATATTCTGGTTGGGAGACGTGCCCGCGAAAACTGACCCTTGGGATTTCAGTGGGTGTTTGCGGATACCTATTCTCCGCAGTGGGCTGCTATTTCGCTCTATCTGGGCTAACACTTCTGGAGCTAGGCTTGAACCCTCTCCCGGCCCGGTGAATTAGAGAAGGGGCTTGTAACCGTCTTCTAACTACGGTCCAGGTTCCCCGCCTGTGCACGATTTCGGGACCGGATCTCCGGGGTCAGTACCGGCAGGCTCCAACCCTGTCCCGGTCCACTCTGGATCTCCCGTGACCTTACTCCCGTCGCCTTTGGACACGGTCCACTGCTTGCCACCCAGCCAATAGACCATAGCCACTATGCTGGCTACCCTCCACTAGGCACAGCCTTGACCTTGCACTGTCACTTCCACCCCTCTCCACTTGAACTTCACTTAGAAATTACTATGTTCCCGCTCCCGGATCCTGAAGACCCTTAGGTGGCTCCCAATCCGCCTGGTCCTGCCCACTGGTGTGTCCTTCTTACCCTGGGGGGGTGGCTAGGATTTGGTGGCTGATGGAACCCAGTGTGGGATGGTGTTATGTGGGGTGTAGTTTTCTTCTGTGACCACCTGGCGGCGCCAGGGCGTCACAATATTATTTAGTTTCATGTATGCAGCTGATATGATAAAAGTTTTCACAGCTACAGATCTAATCGACCTCAGAATGTTGCTCCTTGTGTAACCCCTCCCTCACCACTGATTGTCACCTTTCTGTGTACATTGTGTACAAAGAGCTGATAATCAGTGATGGGGCATGGTTGGACTAGAAGGTACTAGGCAGCTAGTCCTATACTGATAATCTCCTGCTGATCAAACCCTGATTGTATTGAAGCAGCAAAACACAGCCCAGTAAGTGACACATCACTGTAATCAGGATTTATTCCCCTATATAATGATGCTCTAAGATCACATGGCAAAAACCTACTGACAGATTCTCTTGAAAATAAAGTAGAGTGAAAAAAATGAAAAGTTTCATTTTTTTTTCCATTAAAGTGTTTTTAGCCCAAATTGTTCATTTTCATAATGAGTGTTAAAATAAAAAAATAATACCACAGTTTGTTGCGTAATTATTTCCAAGTGAAGCAATACCACAGTATGGGCACATGACGGGGCTCAGTACAGTGGAAAACTCCCAGAAGTGAGTCACCACACTTAAGAAAATATAAGCCTTAAGGAACATTTTTCCTGCAAAAGTGTTGTAAAAAATGTTAATGCTTAGCAGGTGGCACAGAGTGGACATTTCATTTTTTTCTCCAATTACATTTTTTTAAGGCATTGATTCTGTGGTATAAGTGACATGACCACTGAGGAAGGATTTCCGGTCGTGATGGTTACTATACCCCTTAAAACTTAACCTAATAAATAACACACCGACTGCATGCCACTTGGTTAAACAAATTGGCCACAGCAGCCTTTATTACCTATTATTAACATACTACCACAAAGGGGGCGCCGTCCAACGGGCGACCCCAAACACAGAATAATAGGTAACACATAATAATAAACTGTACATGAAACCCTATGTAGGCCCGGTCCAGAAACCCTTTCCTACACCAATATCCCTGGCCGCAACACTCCGACCCAGAGATGAGGTATTAATCACCCCACGGATTAATACCCCCCAAACTTTGCAGAACCCCGTGCCTGCAATTTCCCGGAACCCAGAGACACCATACCAAGACAGTGCCTCTCGGTCCAGCTACAAATCCCTTCCAACCGCTTCTGGACCAGACCTACCCCCGCCACAGGACAGGACACGTGACACCTTACGTGGCCTGGACCCGCCACACGCCCAAGGCTTGCTCCACACCATCCCGCAAACCCAGGGCCCATAAATCAGAACCAATGTCATTAAGATGAACCCCATCATCTCTCCGAAACTGCCACTTCGCCGATTCCAGGTCCACATGCCTCACCACCACGCCGCCGTTTCTCCGCACGAAACGCGCCACCACCCTGTTCACTTGTGCCCGGGCGCGATTAATCTTCTCAACCGACCGGGCCCCCCTCCACCATAATCTGGCCACAATATCCGACCACACCACTATCAGGCCCGGATACCTTGCCCATAACCGCAGTAGGTCGATCTTAATGTCCCGAATCAGATCGCGGGATGCCCGCGAACCCAGGTCATTCCCCCCCACGTGCAAAACCAACACGTTCGGGGGTCTGTCCATCCTGCAATAGTACTCGAATTCCGGCACGACCCTGCTCCATTCCATGCCCCGCACTCCAATCCACTTGACCGATGCCAGCGACCTGTCCAGACCCAACTGCCGACCATTCGGGCGAGCGTCGGCCCGACGGGCCCCCCAAAAAACGAACGAGTGCCCCAGGATCCAGATCAGACACACTCCTACAATAAAGGAAACAATTTTAACAACAACACCAGCATTCCAGATCGCAACAAAGAACAAGAAAAACCTAACGGCAGAACAAACAACTCCCCACCAGAGCCCTCAACGAGATAATAACTGCGGGCGCACATAACCACGAAAACGAGAGGACTCCCACCGACCAATCCGTCTCACCATGTCATCTCCAAGACCCCAACGAGAAGCCTCGGTAGCCGCCCCAATCCTGAACGAATGGGACCCGTAATCCTCTGGGCGCTCACCCGCCCAGCGCAAACAACTCCTCAGCACTGCCACAAACTGATAACGAGACAACCAAGCCCCGTCCTCGTGACGTAGCAGCGGGCCCGGAAGACCGCCCCGCGGACCACAAAACTGACTCACCACCTGCACCGGGCACAAGCCATCCCCCTGCACCGCATACAACACTACCAACCTGCCCCGACCCATCTGGTCCGTCTTGGACCGCCGAAGCCGACACTCCACTCTCCGTCCCACTACCGACACATCCTCGAATAGCAAACCACCCCCACTCACCCTTGACGGGCTCACCAATTCTCCTATCCGAAAAGCCCCGAAAAAAGCCAACACGAAAGCAGTTTTAAACAACACCGTCTCATACGCTGAGACACAAATGCCCTGCAAACCATCCACCAAATGCCGTAACAAGTCCAACGAAATGGGCCGCCTAGTGTCCCGCACCTTCACCCCTTTCCGAAAACCTTTCAATGCTTGCCGTACCCGAAAGTCCCGTGAAACGTCCTGCTCACCCCTAACCTTTAACCAGAAGGCCACGGCCGCCACCCTAAGCGCCACTGCCGACGCTGACCTCCCAGCCCTAAAATCCTCACTCACCAATGCCAAGAGCGCCAGTAAATAATCCACTCGCCCGTTACCAAACATCTCACCCAGCACTGCCTGCCACTCAACCCACACCTTAGCATAACGGCACCAAGTCACCTCAGTCACCGAATTCCTAATCAAACCCGCAATCACTGCCTCACCAGGCTCCACAATTCCTCTGGGCACACCGCTCCGACCTCGTCCGCCCCCGGCAGTAACTCCCGAAACCTGTGGAACTGAAAACGAGATAAAGCGTCAGCCACCCCGTTATCCACCCCCGGCACATGTTTTGCAACCACATGAATATTCCACAGCAAACACTTGAGCACCAAATGCCGCAAATATGCCACTACAGGTCCAGATTTCGCCGACAAGCTGTTTATTGCATGTACAACTGCCTGATTATCGCAATGGAAGCACACCTTACGTCCCGAAAATTGCGACCCCCACAACTCCACCGCCACCACGATTGGAAACAACTCGAGCAGGGCCAGATTTTTGACAAGGCCACCCTGTCGCCAATCCTCGGGCCACCTTCCCACACACCAATGACCCTGAAAAATGGCGCCGAAACCCGCCGACCCGGCCGCATCCGTATATAGTTCCAGAGCATCATTGGGCACCACCTTCTTCAACCACAAAGTGCGGCCGTTAAAATGTCGCAAGAAGACGTCCCAAACCAACAAGTCTGCCTTGATCTCCCGCGTGACCCGCACGAAATGCGCCGATGACCGTACGCCTGCCGTAGCTGCCGCCAACCTCCTGGCGAAAACACGCCCCATCGGCATAATCCTGCATGCAAAATTCAGCTTTCCAAGCAAAGACTGTACCACCTTAAGCCGCACTTTTTTTGCTGCCAGCATTGCTGCAACCGCACTCCGCAAATCCACAATCTTGTCCTCTGGCAACCTACATTCCATGGCCAGCGAGTCGATTTCAATCCCCAGGAACCGCATAACCGGCGCCGGCCCCTCCGTTTTTTCCTGCGCCAAAGGGATCCCGAACCGATCCGCCACTCTCTGCAAGGCGAACAACAAACCAGCGCATACCATGGAACCCGCCGGACCAACACACAGAAAATCATCCAAATAATGAATAATGGACGACAAGCCGGACACGTCCCGCACCACCCACTCAACAAAGGAGCTAAACGCCTCAAAATATGAACAAGAAATCGAACAGCCCATGGGCAAACAACGATCAACATAAAACTTCCCGTTCCACCAGCAACCCAAAAGGTGCTGACTCTCCGGATGCACCGGCAACAAACGAAACGCCGATTCTACATCCGCCTTTGCCATCAATGCACCGCGTCCTGCCGCCCGTACCAAGTCCAACGCTTTGTCAAACGAGACGTAGTACACCGCCGACAATTCCGGCGCAATGCCGTCATTCACAGATGACCCCTCCGGAAATGAAAGATGATGAATGAGCCGAAATTTATTCGGCTCCTTCTTTGGCACCACCCCCAGCGGGGACACCACCAAATTACTGCACGGAGGGCTCTCAAATGGCCCCCCCATCCTGCCCAGCTCAACCTCTTTACCCAACTTCTCACCCACAACCATAGGGTGGTCCCTTGCCGACCGTAAGTTGCGACAAACCGGAGGCAATGCCACAACCGCCAACGGAATCTGAAAACCGTACAAAAAACCAAACCGCAAAAGGGACGCCGCTGCCCCGTCCGGGTACCTACTTAAAAACGGCGCCATCGCCTCTATTTTCACCGGCGTCCTCCCTTTTTCCAGACCCGTCCCCAGCCTTGCCTCTCCCTTTTTTAAAGCATTTGGACAAGCTATGTCCCCCCCCGCAGCCGGAGCACTCATGCTTGAACCTACACGCTGCGCCAAATTTGCACTGGCCTTCGTTAAATTGCCAGCACAATCCCTTTTTCTGAATCCCCGAGGGCCCGGCTCCCGGTCCCCCGGCACCGCCACGAAAGGGCTGGCTCGGGGCCGCCATTAAGCGCATCCATAAGGAAATGTCCTTATGGTCCCACCGCATGCCGGGCCGCAACGCCTTCCGCTGCCTAAACTGCTCATCATACCGCAGCCATGCCAAACCCCCGTACGTGCGATACGCCTCCCCGATTGCATCCATATAGCCGAATAGAGCCGAGCAGTGCTCCGGCTCCTTTTCCCCCACCACGCTAGCCAAAATTGCGAACGCCTGCAACCAATTGGAAAAGGAACGAGGAATGAGCCTATAACGGCGTTTTTCTTCCTCCTCCTTTTCCTTCTTGGAATCGCTCGGCTTCACCTTGTCTAGGTTAAATTTTTCCAGGGGCAGCAGGGAAAATATATCCACATACTCCCCTTTCCAAATTTTTTCCCTCACCTCTTTTTTGAGGTGCGCCCCTAGCGGTCCCTCAAAGCACACATACACCTCGCTCTTAGCCCTATCATCCAGCCGCACCACCTCATCTTCCTTTTCCTTCTCCTTTTCCTTTTCTCCCGCTTTATCGCCTGCAGTCTCCACTACTCCGCTACCTACACCCGCCCCCACCGGCACCTTCTCGCCGCTAGCCGCCGCCGCGCCATCCACCGCCGACCCTGTCCAGGCCGTCGCTGCCGCCGGCGCTCGCGCTAAACCCTGCAAAAGCCCCAGCAACTGGCTAAGTAAAACTGACCCCTCTGGCGCTGCCGTGCCCGCAGCCACCTCCCCAGCACCCGCACCCCGCGCAGCAAGCAATGCCGAATCCATGGCTAGCTCACCCGACCGTGACGCGGAGACGGAATTCGATACTGCGATGTCGTCCGCCAGCGGCTCCTCTAATTCATCCCCCGACCTGAGGGCTCCTTCTTCCTCTTCGCTGTAGCCGTCCTCCACCGTCCCAGCTCCAGAGGACGCAGCCGATGCGTCCCCTCCACCACAGCCACCCTCCTGGGCAGCCGCGTGGACACTGGCGGTGGGCGTCCGCTGCTTTCTTTGCGGCGACAGCCCACAAGACCGTCCTGTCCCCTGGGCCGCCGCCGACCGAGTCCTCTTCCTGGAGGAGCCTCTCCCCGAGCTCAGGGGGCTCCCCACCGCCGGCTCCCGCCCTCCCGGGCCTCCGACCGAGACCTCCCGCTGGGTCCTCCCCCCCCGAGGGAGACCGCGTCCGCCGGGCGCAGAGCTGATGACCTGAGGGACCTGGCGCGACCAGCGGGGGTCCCACCGTCCCTCCTCTCCTCCGCAGCCGTGCAGGTATCCGGGTGGCGCCTGCCCACGCCGGTCCCCCTGCTGGCTGCCTGCGCCCGGCCCCCCCAACGTCCCCGGGGGGTATCGCTGGCCTCCATCACAAGCCGGGCACGCTCCTGGTCAGAAGCAGCCGCCGGGACGTGCCCCACCGCCGGGGGCCCAGCGTCCAGAGCAGGCCCCAGGCTGGACACGCCCCCTCTCCGTGCCTCCGATTCATGCTGGGCTCGGCCCGGTCCCCGGGCTGCCGCCGGCCTGTTAACTCGAGCCCGCGGCCTGGGACCGGAAGTAGGCCCCAGGCCGGGCCCGCCTCTATCCAGGCCACCGCTGGCCTCATTCCATCGCCGGGCTCGCTCCCGGCCGGGAGACGCCGCTGGGCTCTGCACTCCAGCCCGAGGCCTGATACAGGAAGAAGGCCCCGGGCTGGCCACACCCCCTTCTCGGCCGTCGCGGCCGCGTCGGAGATTCCTCCCGGCGGCCGGAGCGGACGCAGGGAGCTGCCGCTGCCCGCCCCGCCGCGGAGGGTCCCGGGGGGGGCTCTCACTTGGCCTCCTTGCTCCCCCCGCACCCGGAGAGTACCGGACAGGGGGCCTGGAACGCCGCCCACGGCGAGGGGGGGAACAAGGGGCAGGTGCCGACGGGGACACACAGGCAGCCCTGACGTGGGATTGCACTGCCTGGACCCCGTGCACCGCCATCGCCGCTCTAATCAGCCGATTCAGCTCCTGGAGGTCCGCCATGCTGGTCCTTGTGGTCCTGGTCCTGGGTCTCTAATCTGTCGCCGTCCGGAGTCCAAAAGGGGAGGTAAGACCCTCCCTCATCGCTTTTATACTCCCCCCCCCCTCCCCTACAGGGATCCTTTCTCCACCAATCCCCTATACCTTCCCATAATGCCCCTCATTATAACTTTATTAACCCCTCACTCCCTCCCTTCCCTCTGGTCATGTCGCCCCTCCCCCCTATGGGGTCCATAGCTTTCTTTACCTTTATTCTGTGGTTCATTCCAATATGACACTAATATATTCATATAGGTTTATTATACTCTGTTTTCACAATAAAAATAATTTTTTGTCAAATTCTAGGAGCTATAATTTTTTTTATTTTTCTGACGATGAAGGTTTTTTATGGGGTTCACTTTTTGGGATAAATAGATGATTTTTTAGGTTAGGTCTTTATGGAAATGGTATTTAAACATGTGTAGAGATTTTTTGTAGCTTATTAATTTTTTACAATAAAATCAATAAAACTTTTTTTCTTTTTGCCTGGTTCCACTTGATCATTTACCAGTTTGATGGCTGATATAATACGTTGTAGTACTTCTATATTGCAGTGCATTATGAATGTGAGCTTCACACTGACATACAGTCTATAAGTCCCTCCGGTTATCAGGGCCTACTGGCATTCCCCTGTTGGCAGACCTGCAGTCCATTAGCACTCATGTTTGTATAGTAATCCCTGGCACCTCATCAACACATCACAATGGGAGGGATAGAAAAGGTAAAGGGAGCCTTCTCGCTTTTTAATAATTTAGCTCCCATTGCAATTATTCACCGCAGCATCTGGAGGGTTAAATTGATTGTATCAGAGCTTTACTTAACCCAGTGAGGTATCAGTTATATACTACAGTTGACATCTCAATCCACACCAGGGACAGTAGGCGACTGCAATAACACTACTGCAATCTGTGTTAAGGTCCTGTCACGCTGTACTCTAAGATGTACAATAGCAGTACAGCGCAGTAATGTGGGACTAAGAGGATCCCTGAAACTATCTGAGAAGGTAGTTAGCTGGTAAACCACTAGGGGGCGTAAAGGTGGAGGAAACGTATGAGCAGGGAATTCCCTAGCAGAGGTAATACTAGTCAAGCCCACCAGATGGCAGTAGAATCGTCAGAAAGCCGTGTCACAACATGAGGTCTTGTAAGTACACAGGGGCAAAGTCTATACGTAGTCAGAGGGAAGTAAATAGTCAGTAGCCGGGAAATCAGAGCCTAGAAGCGAGGGGGAGTGGGAAGACAAGACAGAATAAAGGTAAACAGATAAGGAACGAACAGGGAGACAGCGGGAGAGACACTGATGGAAACAGACAACAGAGGAGGTTAACAGATCAGGTGTACACGAAGGTCAGGAGGGGGCAGGGCAGACAACAGGTCACTCAAGAGCAGAACACAGCAGAGCCAGAAATATCACTGGCGAAGTCCAAGAGAAACAGTGCCCTAATAAAGCAGCCTGACCTCCAGAACGAGGCAGGAAGGATTAACCCCTAACGTGACCTGCATCAGAAGTGAAACTAAAAAAAAGGCTCAACTCCAGCTGAGCCAGGAGTCAATCATGACAGGTCCATTCTTCCAGGACGTAGTATTCTGGGGAGTTAAGATGTAAGGGGTACTTTGCACGTTGCGACATCGCTACTGCGATATCGTCGGGGTAAAATCGAAAGTGACGCATATTCGGCGCCGGTAACGATGTCGCAACGTGTAAAGCCTAGATGCACCGATAAACGATCGCAAAAGCATTGAAAATCGTTGATCTGTGTAGTGTCGGTCATTTCCATAATTTCGTTGCAGCGACAGGTACGATGTTGTTCCTCATTCCTGCGTCAGCATACATCGCTGTGTAGGAAGCCGCAGGAGCGAGGAACTTCTCCTTACCTGCCTCCAGCAGCTATGCGGAAGGAAGGAGGTGGGCGGGATGTTTACGTCCCGCTCATCTCCGCCCCTCCGCTTCTATTGGCCGTCTGTCGTGTGATGTCGCTGTGACGCCGCACGACCCGCCCCCTTAGGAAGGAGGCGGGTCGCTGGCCAGAGCGACGTCGCAGGGCAGGAAAGTGCGTGTGAAGCTGCAGTAGCGATAATGTTTGCTACAGCAGCTATCACAAGATATTGCATGTGTTTCTGCTGACCCTGCCCTTATAAACTATAAAGATGAGAGCCACAGTGCTGTTCCATATTATCTACTACCTGTATTTAGTGTGATGCTTCAGCTGCTCTTTGCTGCTCCTCCTCCCTTCTGGGACATTATTTCACACATCAGCAGCCTGCTCCATGCTGCTGGTAACAGCCAGCCCCCTAAAAATAGTTGCTTTCCCGCAGTGCCCTTTCACGACTCCTGCTCTCAGTTAGAACCAAAGCAGATATTATGCTTCTACTCTGTCCAAGAGAAGGGGCATAGAGAGGTCGCGCCTCCTGTTCTCAGGAAAGCAGCTATTATCATAGGGCTGGTTGTTATTAATAGCATGGAGCAGATCCCACCCCACTACGCCCCCACTTTGTACCCTGTTCTTGAACTGCAGGGAAGTAGCTATTATCAGGTGGCTGGCTGTTCCGAACAGCATGTAACAGGCTCGCCCACTGATGAGTGATGTAATGTCCCAGAGGGGAGGGGGAAAAGTGAAGAACAGCTCCAGCATCACAGTGAATTGCAGGTAGTGTTAAGATACAGAACAGCATTGTGCATATTCCTTGTTTATGAAGGCAGGGACAGTAGAAGAATTATTCTATCTCCCCTTAAATTCAAGAATCAAACACATTCACATCCCAGAGAGTCACTCAAAACTCCATTTCTAAATTATAAGGACCTCCCACACATCTATTATAAACGCCATTTGCATTCTATTGTTCATTCCTTTCAACAAATCTGACAAACACAAACTGCTGTAGTGTTCCTGTGGTCGCCTACTTTTCTACTATTTTTATCCTCCTTTTTGTCCTTTTTATCTTCCCGATCTTATGTTTCTCTTTCCTTCTTATTCCTGTACTTAATCTTTTTGATCTTTATATTTTATTGGCCCTGTCATTTTTCTTCCTTTTTTCCTGTTTTCTTCTTTCTGTCCTACTACATTTTCTAATTCTTTAGCTTTTTCATGTTTTAATCCGTCATGATCCTTTTCATTACCTTCCTGAACCAATCACTGGGTTCATGCTGCATACGTCACGAGAAGCATGAATCAGAGCCTGGCCGCGCAGTTGTGTCGGATATGTATTTCTCTGAAATACTATGGCTTTTCAGAGAAATCTTAGTTTGAATAGCCTCCTATGTGCTCACATGGGAGGGACCTGTCAATCAACTAGAACAGTGGGGCATAGAAGCTGTCTGGACTAGTCTTGACTCTGTCTATGATTTCCGATCAAATCTTTAATTTATTCGATCTCTATAACACTAGAGTATTTTAAAGAAAAACATACTTGGCTGGAATTATTTTAGGTAGCATCGATCTTGTGTTGGGTTCCCTTTAAGCCTTTTCTTTTGCCCATTTTGCATTTTTGCCCTTCTCCCATTCTTCTTCCTCTCTTTCTTCCCCCTCTTTTGTCTTTCTGTTATTCATCTGAAATATCATATTTTCATAGTTTAATTCAATGTGTTAAAACAGAATGTTATATTTTGCAGGAAAGCATCGTTTTGCCTACAGTTGCTCCTTCGGCACCTCCAGTAGACACTGCTCAACGATATCTATGACCCAAGGATCTGAGTACTCAATCACATTATACCAGTAACTCTCAGTATATTTTGAAGGGTAATATTAATGTTTGTAATTAGTCTAATATACAACAATCTGTCATAAAATTATAATCAACTGCCTAATATTGTGTATGTCCTGCTCTCCTGGACCAAAACAACGCTGATGGACACCATAAAAACATTATTAGCTCGATCCTTAATGGGATTTTACCAAGATTGAAAGGTATCTCCCAGTCCATAGGATGGAGAGGGGATTAATGTATTGACTGCTAAGCTTCCAATGTTTGGGGTACCCATAAAAAAACTATTTTACCTGAATGGAGTGGATGTCGAGTCTGCACACTTCTGCTCCATTCGTTGTCTATGAGACTGATGAGAATTGGCTATCTATGATGGACCTGCATCTTTTTCAATATCAATGTCACAAAGAATGTGTTTACCAATCAAAGAGAACAGGATTTCACTTGAAGAACCTGACGTCAACTGGAAGTGGAGATGCTCCAAGCACAAAAACATCTCATTGACTCATTCTATACTGATGACCATTTTCAGTGTTCATGACAAGATATGTGCATGCTATTGTATTATTTTTGTTTGTGTGTATAATGATGTGTAATCAATGTGTGCTTTTTATTAATAAAATATTTATAAAAAATATTGTGTACCAGCTCATTCATTTCCCTCTAAGGTCAACTGTGACTACTTGTGATTGGAATGAGAAACCTTTCTCTTTTTCACAAATATTCCACTTTCTGCACGTTACCACCTCCATAGTATGTAAGTGTGGAGTAAGGACAATCCCTTTAAGGGGAATCTGTCATTATGATCAACTTCTACATACATGCACTGGCAGATCTTTGAAATGCAAATCCAGGGACATTGTTATATTTCTTGTTGCTGCACTCCCCAAAAAATATTAATTGATAGCATATGAGGCGTTTAAAGGAATCTGTCAGCAGGGTTTTGCTACCTCAACAAAGAGCAGCATGATGTTGCGATGCCCTGAGTTCAATGATATATCACTTAGATTGGTGGCTGCAGCTGTTTTGACAAAGTGAAAGATTTGAGAATTTGCATGTAGCAGAGCTGGTAGAGCTGTCCCCACCCATACAAGGCTTTCAGTATACATTTCCATAGATAGAACCTGCTAATCACAGAAGGGGGCAGAGTCAGACTACAGCTCATGAGCTGCTGAGACCCTCTAATGATAAAGATATCAGGCTTAAGCTAACATTGCAGGTAAACAAAAAAAGACTGAGATAACAGATGCAGGGTTGAAATCTGTGTTTTAACACTTGCAGCATGCTGTCTTCAGGTTACATTGCAGAAATCTGCTGACAGAGTCCTTTTAATCACTGTAGGCATGAAAGAGCTGTTAGCTAGACTCTGCTTCCTGAGGTTGTTTCCTTGCCCCAAACGAGCTTCTTTGTCTTGATTGGTAGCACACTGTCTGCAGGACATCAGGTGCCATGCAAGGAAATTAGACAGTGAGCTATCAGTCAAGACAAAGAGGCTGGTTCTGGGTGGGACAACAATCTTGGCAGGTGCTCCTTCACACCCAGAGCTCCTAATATCTCATTTCTATATGAGTGTAAAAGCTATGCAGCAACAGATAAAAGATATAAAAGTGTTCATGGATTTATCACTCAAAGATCTGCATGTCTAAATATGTGAAATATGTGGTTTAGGGGGGAGATTGATCTTACATTATATTGATATTCCATTTAAAATCCGCTTTGTGTAAAGTGAAAATGCAATGATTCACTGATTGCATTGTGTCATTTTTAGTTATTATTGGGGAAAAAAGGAGAAAAGAGAAAAATGAAAAAGATAACTTTATAAATATTTTTCATTAGCAAACATCACTTTAGATCAATAGCCGAGTCTCCTCATAACAAATAGACAATTTAATGTTCACGTACAGTCATTTAAAACAAATAGGGTCTACCAATATTTCATATTCAAACAGTATAAGAAAGGTAAAACAAGTATAACTGTACACAAAATAAAAAGCAATAATTATATCTTATCAAGCAAAAAACTTCGTTATGACACTTCCTTCTAAGGAAAACGTGAATGTTGTAACTTTATTACTACAGGAAAAGTTCACACATCCTTTCAAATCGTAGATTTTAGAGATTTTTTTCTTTTAAACAAAACCTGCCCCCAGGTTTTTCCCTTATGAGCTGTGGCCAGTACCAGTGAGCTCTTATATACAGCATTCCAGAATCCTGTATATAAGAGCCCAGGCTGAGCTATGTAACGTAAAAAATACATTTATAATACTCACCTAGGGGGCAGTCTAGTCCGATGGGTGTCAGTGATCTCGGTCTAGCGCCTCCTCTCTTCTTGCAGTCGCTGTTCTCCTACTCAGCCCTCCTATAGAGGTCTCCATTGTGTTCCTGCATGTGCACTTTGATCTGCTCTGCTGAGGGCAGCAAAAGTACAGTAATGCTCAGGCGAACTACAGTGCTTTGATCTACCCTCAGCCGGGCGGATCAAAGTGCGCATGCGCAGGAACACAATGGAGACCTCTCTGTGAATCACACAGGATGAATTATGCATACGGGGCTGGGCAGGAGGACGGTGATCGCACAAGATGGAATAGGCACTGGACAGAGAGCAGTGACACCCTTCGGACCAGACCGCCCCCTAGGTTAGTTTTATAAATGTGTTTTAAATGTTATATAGTGTGGCCTGGCACTTTTATACAGTATTCTGAAATGCTGAATATAAAGGCGACATATTGCTGGTGGCTGCAGGTTATAATGGAAAAACCTGAAGACAGGTTCCCTTTAACTTGCTACAAAGTGAGGCAGTTTTGCTGTGATTTTGCACAAATTCCAACATACACATGCACCTCCCCAGCAAGTAAACCAAGTCTCTGGGTGCCGCTGCCACTCTGGGGACTCGTCCGGGAATCCGTCCCCGTTGGTATTGCTGATGGTTCCTCCATGCACTGTGTTTAGACGTTTTTAAGTGACCCTTTGGCCTGAAACTGTCGGGGTCCCGCTCCCTATAATTAGAGGAGCTGTGCTCTAGATGGCTGACACTTGGAATTTCAGTGGGCCGAATAAGCTGGAAAGCCCTATCCCCCTCGTGGTGTTGGTGCCTTCGATCTCTGAGCTCTTGGGGAAAGTTCATAAAGAGACTATCCTCCACAGGTTAATTATCAGGTTGCGTGAAGCTACTCCCTGATCTAGGGTCCAGTACCCCGCTGTGCTCGGTACCAGTCCGGTTACCAGATTTTCCGGTGCCGACCGTTCTCCAAACCTGAGCCTAGGCACCTTTCTCCAATACCATGTGACTGGGTTTCTGACTCCTCTGGTCCCAGACCATCGTCTGCGACCTAGCCAACGTCTCCCAGGGAGCTACAACTCCCTCCAGCTCCTCACTCTCTGAGGGCTACAACTCAACTGACTATTTTCCCTCCCACCAGTCTGCCTGACCCCTAGTGTGGTGTGAGGTGTGGCTAGGATTTGAATGCTGATGGAAGCAATCAATACCAATAGTTAGGATCCCAGAACCATGGAGGGTGAGTTCTGCACCATAAGAAAGGGAGTGCAGTTCCCTGTGACACCTGGATAAGATCAGGGGCGTCACACACACAATATGACAATAGTGTGTCTGTGTGCTGTAATGCAGTGTGCCACAGTCATTCATCTATTGCTGAGATTGAATGAAGGAATAGAAGACTTTTTCTTGACAGTTATAGGACTGATGGCAGGTACAGTTAGGTCCAGAAATATTTGGACAGTGACACAATTTTCGCGAGTTGGGCTCTGCATGCCACCACATTGGATTTGAAATGAAACCTCTACAACAGAATTCAAGTGCAGATTGTAACGTTTAATTTGAAGGTTTGAACAAAATATCTGATAGAAATTGTAGGAATTGTACACATTTCTTTACAAACACTCCACATTTTAGGAGGTCAAAAGTAATTGGACAAATAAACCAAACCCAAACAAAATATTTTTATTTTCAATATTTTGTTGCGAATCCTTTGAAGGCAATCACTGCCTTAAGTCTAGAACCCATGGACATCACCAAATGCTGGGTTTCCTCCTTCTTAATGCTTTGGCAGGCCTTTACAGCCGCAGCCTTCAGGTCTTGCTTGTTTGTGGGTCTTTCCGTCTTAAGTCTGGATTTGAGCAAGTGAAATGCATGCTCAATTGGGTTAAGATCTGGTGATTGACTTGGCCATTGCAGAATGTTCCACTTTTTTGCACTCATGAACTCCTGGGTAGCTTTGGCTGTATGCTTGGGGTCATTGTCCATCTGTACTATGAAGCGCCGTCCGATCAACTTTGCGGCATTTGGCTGAATCTGGGCTGAAAGTATATCCCTGTACACTTCAGAATTCATCCGGCTACTCTTGTCTGCTGTTATGTCATCAATAAACACAAGTGACCCAGTGCCATTGAAAGCCATGCATGCCCATGCCATCACGTTGCCTCCACCATGTTTTACAGAGGATGTGGTGGGCCTTGGATCATGTGCCGTTCCCTTTCTTCTCCAAACTTTTTTCTTCCCATCATTCTGGTACAGGTTGATCTTTGTCTCATCTGTCCATAGAATACTTTTCCAGAACTGAGCTGGCTTCATGAGGTGTTTTTCAGCAAATTTAACCCTGGCTTGTCTATTTTTGGAATTGATGAATGGTTTGCATCTAGATGTGAACCCTTTGTATTTACTTTCATGGAGTCTTCTCTTTACTGTTGACTTAGAGACAGATACACCTACTTCACTGAGAGTGTTCTGGACTTCAGTTGATGTTGTGAACGGGTTCTTCTTCACCAAAGAAAGTATGCGGCGATCATCCACCACTGTTGTCGCCCAGGCCTTTTTGAGTTCCCAAGCTCACCAGTCAATTCCTTTTTTCTCAGAATGTACCCGACTGTTGATTTTGCTACTCCAAGCATGTCTGCTATCTCTCTGATGGATTTTTTCTTTTTTTTCAGCCTCAGGATGTTCTGCTTCACCTCAATTGAGAGTTCCTTAGACCGCATGTTGTCTGGTCACAGCAACAGCTTCCAAATGCAAAACCACACACCTGTAATCAACCCCAGACCTTTTAACTACTTCATTGATTACAGGTTAACGAGGGAGACGCCTTCAGAGTTAATTGCAGCCCTTAGAGTCCCTTGTCCAATTACTTTTGGTCCCTTGAAAAAGAGGAGGCTATGCATTACAGAGCTATGATTCCTAACCCCTTTCTCCGATTTGGATGTGAAAACTCTCATATTGCAGCTGGGAGTGTGCACTTTCAGCCCATATTATATATATAATTGTATTTCTGAACATGTTTTTGTAAACAGCTAAAATAACAAAACTTGTGTCACTGTCCAAATATTTCTGGCCCTGACTGTATAAATAACTTGGTGCTAACCAAGAAACAGAGCATAGGATCTATGATGCACTGTGTCAGGTGGATAGGGGATAGCTTGGGTAAGGTGGAGGCTTGAAGTAGTTATAGGATAGTATTGGTTACTGAATTATTTGCTGGACCTGTGTGTCACACTTCGAAGTATCCCTAGCCTCGATCCTATGTCACCTTGAAGAGCATGGTTATCTCTGTGTGTTGGGGTGGAGGAAGATTGAAAGGCTCTTGCTATGATGGAGGTGATGGACCAGAGGTTTGGACATGCCAGTCATGCCATGTAATAGATAAGCCTACAAATATTTTGTATGTGCTGCTAGCTAATGTGTGGTGGCTGACATTCATAGTTAAATGAATCACACAAGTCCAGTGGTAAACCAAGGTGTCGGTGGCCAGCCACCGCGGCCGGATGTATTCTGGTCCCTCACCCGGGGTGATGGTCTGTGTCACTTTCCTCTGCACTATTTTTAGTTGTTTTGTGGACTTCCCAGTATGGAACACGGGAGTCCATCCCCAGTACTTTTGTTGGGAGCCTTGCCCACATACGCTGACCCTTGGGATCTACCGGGCCCTGGCGGATGCCCTATCCCCCGCGGTGGGCTGTTGTCTGTCTTTCTGGGACTTTGGGTGGGACAGGACCTGTAATCCTGTCCTTAATTGGTTAATTAGCGAGGCCGTTGGTTTCGGTCCTGGCTTCAGGGTCCAAGTACCCCCTCTGTGCACAGTTTCCGGGTCGGTTCTCCGGTGTCGGTACCGGCGGGCTCCTACCCTGTTCTGGTCCACCTCGGATCTCCGGCAGCTGTCTTCCCGTCTCCTGACAGACATGGACCACCGTCTGCCACCTAGCCAGTACGCCGGGGCTCCAACCCCGACACCTTTCCTCTCTGACTTCACTGGCACTCCACTTCAACTAGAACTTTACTTGACTGAACTCTGCCATGAGCTCTACTCAACTTTCAACTTCAACTCCATACAACTCCACTACTCCTTTTCCCGCCCCGGGTTCTCTAGACCCCTAGGTGGGCGTTCTCCATCCACCTGGTCCCGCCCACTGGTGTGCCTGTCCTACCCTGGGGGGGTGACTAGGGTTTGGTTGGCAAGATGTAACCCTGTGAGGGAAGATGTTGTGTGGTGGCCTAATTGGTGTGTGACCACCTGGCGGCGCCAGGGCGTCCCAATTGCAAGTATCCAACTACTTGCTTGTGTGTTGCCCAGGGAATGGGGTACTCACTCCCGAGCCGTGTATCACTGGGGAATGTCACATTGGTGGTCGTTGCCTGATCCTGTGCCCTGCGTGCTTTTTAATGGGGAATATTTACAGGGGAGATTAAAGTCATTTGTGTGACGCCACCTGCAGGTTGCGGTTAAGGTTGTGGAACCGCTGCTGCTGAGTTTATTATTCCCCAGGGCTAGTGGTAATGGCAGCTATGGTGGTAGGCCCTCCACAGGTAGGGCTGAGCCTAGGAGATGTATGATGGAGTAATAAGGGAGGCCACACCGTGGGTTGTAATTAATAGTCTATACTCACTCCGGACCCTTGGACGGCTGGTTCAGGTCCTTGTATTGCCAGTGTCAGTTGATGACTCGGTTGCTCTGTCCCTGGTACTCTCAGTGTGGTTGGGTCCCTGTAGCGTGGAGCGTTTGGGGCCAGACTGTCCCTTTGCGGTGGCAGTCTCCTTCTCCTTACGGCGGGCAGTGTGGACCCTGTAGGGCTGGTCTTTGTCCTGAACCCTGATCCTTTCATTACTGCTGGTGCCCCCGGATTTGTGGGTCAGTGAGATCCATGAAGGTCCTTATACTGTGCAGGTATTTGCCAGGCCGTCTGAAACTGTCGCCTGACCTAGGGCCCTGTGCCCCGTGCGTGCTCTGGTCCCAGTGGTACCCGAGTGTACCCGCCCTGGCGACCACTCTTCTGTGCCCCCAGGCCACCGTAATACGACCCAGCTCTAGGCACTTCTTTCCTCTTTCACTTCCTACTACTCAACATACTGCTGTCCCCTCCCACCAGGCTGTCTAGTTCCCTGGTCCGGCTCCGCCCTCTAGGTGGCCCTTCCCCTTGTTTGACTAGTCAGTGCCCCCTGTTGTGGAGTGGTAACTAGGATTTTGGTGTGTGTGGGTGTTGCTGGCACTGGTGTTCCAGGTCACAGGTGATAGGCCCTACATCCCCGTGAGGATGCAGTTCCCTGTAGTGCCCTGAGTGTCTCAGGGGCGCTACACTTGTACTGACAATACCAAGAAATCAAAGCAACAAGCGTACTGTACACTGTCACAATTCAGAAATCTGTAGTCACACAGAGTGACTGCAGACTTTGCTCCCATACCTGGACAATCCCTTTAAAGGGAATCTGTCAGCAGGATTTTTCTATGTAAGCTGAGGACAGCATGCTGCAAGGGTTATAAAAGAAAAAAAACTGTGCTTCTCTGTGTGAGCTATTGTTTATGTAACACCCTGGGGTTTGGAGGTTTTCACCCGACTCGTCGCCGGGCCGGGAGTGCAGATACTCCGCGTCATCACAGGCTGGCCTGGCCCAGTTTCGTGACCCTGAGGCACACAGAAGGGAGGGAAGCGGTAGACGGAAGGAAGGATGAAGGATGGGGGTGGTAGTGATGGTGAGGAAAGTCTTTTTAGATCGTGACACCACCTGTGGTATACGGCCAGAGATGGGCCACGGCTGCGGGTGCTGCACTCCAGGGCTTATGGGAAAGGTCGCAGCCTGGACGGTGTTGCTCCCCACAGGCGAAGCAGGGTTACCCTGGGGAGGATGATGGAGGATGGACGGGTGTGGTGGTAGTCCCCATAGGCGCCACAGCGCTGAGCGCTGGCAAAGGAGAGGCAGAGACAGGGGTTGCCATTCCAGGTCTTTTATTAACTGGTTGTTCAGGCGCTGTTCCAGAGTATCGGTCTCTGCCACGATGGGCTCCAGCTGATCCCGAATCCGCAGAAGGTCAGGTCCAGTGTGTGTCAGCCTATGGGCCCTTCCTCCTTTGATGCACTAAGTATCGGATCCCCGTGGTGTGAAGCACTTGGGGATCCCGGTGTCAATAAAGTGTCCCGTCCTGTATGCTGATAGCGCAATTCCGATATGGGGCCGGTCGAAGAGCTCAGCCCCGGATCCTGCATGCTATTTGGCTCTAGGAATAGTGGGACAGGACAGGTGACTTTTCTAGCCTGTTCCCGCAACCCTTGCAGAGTTGGTAGACAACGTGAAGTATGCCTGCCCTAGGGTTCTGTACCCCGACAGCCCCGATCCTGTGGAAGCAGCCTCCTGCTTCTCCTCAGCAACCGTGTTGAAAATGCCTTGGCCCACATAGCTGCCTTGCGGCATGACCGCTCTGTTCGGCGTCTGTAGCTGTTCTCCCTCTAGTTGTGCTGTGTGTTGGAAGTTGCTGCCCCCCAGCCGCTGCCACTGGCTGGTTCACTACTCTCATTAGGTCAACCTGCTTCGTCCCCTGTGTGCTCCTAACTCCCCTTCCTGGTGGTTGCTTCTCCCTGACCCTGAATCCCGGTTCCAGTGGAGCAGGAGCCCCTAGTGTGGTGACGTCCTGTAAACCCAATTGCTACGGTGACTCCCTTCTGTGACCCGACCCCGGCCTGGTCCCCATTGGGGAGAGCAACCCACTGTCTATGTAAGTGTATGTTGATGGAAACGGTGCCGACCTTCCTTGGACCCAGGATAAGCACTACACCCTAAAGGAGGTGCAGTAACCTGTGGTGCCTGAAGCCTCAGGGATGCCACATTTACCTAAACTACAGTGTTTATCAATTATCACCCTGTGATTAGCATTAGAGAACCAAAATGTCACATGCCAAGTTTTCTGGCATGCTACCCGCTGTGATTGACACCTCATACTCAATGTACTATCTCTATTGAGAGCCTGGTGTGGGTGCGTACAACTCCCAGCTCTGCCACACTCAATTATTTCATTATTTCCGAATGGCTGCACCCAGTAATCTAAGTTAATGCGGGTTAGTTTCAGAATCTCTTTGCCTACATCATGCTGCTCTCAGATGAAGCAGCAAAAACCTGCTGCCAAGTTCCCTTTAAGTATAATTATATGAGAATACCTCACCCTCTAAGCTATTGCACTGTATGCAATTATTTCTGATGGTATCCATGGAGGACTACATGACCATTGAGGAAGGATTCTCCAGTCGTGCTGTGTGTGTGTTACCCACCAATACCATCTGTAAATAATACACGAACTGCATGTGACTTGGTTTAAAATTGGCCACAGCAGCCTTTATTACCTATTATTTACATACTAACACAAGGGGGCGCCGTCCAACGGGTGACCCCAACAAATAACAATAGGTAACACAGTAACCAATACAGCAAATATATAACCCTGAGTAGGCCCAGTCCAGGAACCACTTCTCACCCCAATATCCCTGGCCGCAACACACCGACCCAGAGATGAGGTATTAATCACCAACGGATTAATACCCCCAACTTTGCAGAACCCCGTCCCTGCAACATCCCGGAACCTGGAGCCACCATACCAAGATGGTGTCTCTCTGTCCAGTTACCATTGCCTTCAACCGCCTCTGGACCAGACCTACCCCCCGCCACAGGACAGGGCACGTGACTCCTTACGTGGCCTGGACCCGCCACACACCAAAAGCTTGTACCACACCTCCACGCAATCCCAGCGTCCACAAAACAGCACCAAGAACGTTAAGATGCACCCACATCGCATCTCCGAAACCACCAGTTCAGCGACACCAACTTTTGGCGCCGCCCCCCAATAAGGCTCGATTGATACTGCCTACCGCACGAGCCCCACTCCATTCCAACCTGGCCACACTATCCAAAACCACCCCACGATTAAGCCCGGGTATGTCTTCCACAACGCAACAAACCAAAAATTTTTTTTTTCTTTTTTTAAACATTCATAAATAACTTCTCGAGATGCCCGGGCCACCAAATCGCTGCCTCCCACTTACAGGACCAGTACCCTCGACCCGTCCAGACCCAGCTGGCAAAAAATTCGGGCGAGCCTCAGACCGTTGAGGCCCCGAGAACCAACGAATGCCCAAATAGCCAAATGAGGCACACCCTCACCACAAAACCCAGAGGTCATAAACCCACAGATACAACCAACCGGTTACGCCAACATATTCCACTGCCAAAAGACTCAAACCCCCCCATTGGCCTTAACGCGATAACAACTGAGGCCGAACGTAACGCCGAAAACAAGAGGACTCCCACCTCCCAATACGTCTCACAACCTCTTTCCTGAGACCACGCCGAGGGGCCTCCGTGGCAGCCCCAATCCAAAAGGAATACGACCCGTAGTATTCCGGGCGCCCACCCCCGCCGCTTGCAATCAAGTCTGCAGCACTGCCACAAAATGGTACCTTAACAAACGTGACACAATAATGAGCCTGGGCGTCCTCACCATATAATTCCGCACCCGGGACCGCGTATAACAACACCAACCTTCACAACCCGCCTAATCTGATTCAGTGAGCGTCGAAGCCGGCGCTCAACCCACTGTACCACCGCGGAAACATCCTCCAACATCCAACCTCCGCTCTTAACCGTAGATGGGCTGACCAACCCCACAATCTCAAAGCCCCATACAAGGCTAACACAACAGTTTTGGACAAGAGGAAACAAAACCCGCTCGTGTTCAGATGAACATAGCAACCACAAATCACTCACTAAACGCTGCAACAAAACACCGGAGATGGACCCTTGTGTCCCGCTCTTTCACACCCTTACGACAAACCCTTCAAGGCATGCCGCGCACTAAGATCCTGCAAAAACATCTCTCCACATCTAATCCTCAACTAAACAGCCACAGCTGCCACCCTCTGCTCCACTGCTGACGCCGGCCTAGCAACCTGAAAACCGTTACTCACCACTGCCAACGCCACCATCAAATACTCCACCGGGCCCTCCTCAAACATGGCCCCAAACAACGTTATCCATGCCACCCACACTTCTGGATATCAGCACCAAATAACCTCAGTCACTGAGCTCCGAGCCACTCCCAAACACAGCCTCCCCAGACTCCACAAGCCCTCCGGACACACCGTTCCCACCTCGTCTGCTACCCGGCCTCAACTCCCGAGACCTGCAGAACTGGAAGGAAACAAAGCAGCAGCTATTCCCTTGGCGAACCCCCGGTACGGGTTGCGCCACGCATAACATTTTTTTTTTTTTTAATCGCATTCAATTGAGAAACCAAATGCCGCAAGTACGCCACCCTTGGCCCAGAATTAGCAAACCAACTATTAATCGAATTCTCCACCAACTGATAGTCAGAATGACAGCACACCTTCCTCTCGGAAAAAACTGCCAACCTCCACAACTCGACCCCTACCACCAATTGAAAGCGCTACCCACAATGCCCAACCAGAAAACAACTGGACCCGCTGCAGCCGAGTACAGCAGCAACGTTCCATCAGGTACCACCTTACCCAGCCACAATCCGCGGCCATTGAATCACCGTAAGAAAAAACCTCCTACACCATCAGATCATCATTGATCTCCCTCGTGACCCATACAAATGATCCGATGCTGCACCCTTGGCGCAGACATCGCCAGCCGTCCAGCAGACACGCGCCCCAGCGGCGTAACTCTGCACCCGCGGTTCGACCGCTCCAGCAAAGACTGCACCACCTGAAACCGCACCGTCTTAGCTGACCTAACTGCCTCTATCGCAGCCCATAGGACCACACCATTACCCACGAAGCCTACCTCCCTGACCATAACATCAAACTTTATCCCCCACAAACCGTATCACTGGCGTTGGACCCTCAGTCTTCGCCTGCGCCAACAGGATGCCAAAAGAGTATCCACCACCATCTGCAATGAAACAATCAACCCAAACGAATCATCAACCCGCCAACCCGATGGAAAAGAGAATCAACCTATAATGAATGAGTGGTGTAAGCTTGGACACACCACGCACAAACCACTCCACAAAGAAATAACCGCCTCCAAAGGAACATAAAATGGAACAAAAACCCATCAGCACTCACCGATCAACATAATAACTCCCCTCCCCACCGCAGCACCAGAACTGCTAGCTAGCAGGGTGGACCAGTAACAACCTAAATGCCGCCTCCAAATCCGCCTTTGCCATCAATGCTCCACGGCTCACCGCCTTTACCAAATCCCACACTCTGTCAAACGACACATAATAAACCGCCGACAATTCTGGAGCCAAGCAGGCCTACACCGATGACTCCTCCAGATAAGATAAGTTTTGAACAAGCCAAAATATATATACAGCTCCTTTCCGGCACTACCCCCAACAGAGAAACCCAATCATGAGAAGGAGGGCCCCGAATGGCCCACCCATCCTGCCCAAAGCCACTTCCTGACCCCTCTTTCCACTGACAACATCCAGGTGTCCCCTAGCCCAGCGCAAATTTCCAATAAGGAGGCGAAGATCCACCAATACAAATAGAAAGACGCAGAATTACTATGTTCCTTACCACAACCCGAACACTTATGCTTAAGACAACCGGCTGTGCCAAATCTGCACCACCCATCATTCTATTGCCCCCAAAAACCCTCATTGTCCGGGTCGCCGGGGTTCCAAGTCCCGAACACCCAACTGCCCCCCAAAAGGGGCTGACTAGGAGCCGCCATCCACTGCAGCCATAAGGATGTGCCCGTATGATCCTACCGCATACTGGCACGTAACACCTTCCCCTGCTGAAATTACTCGGCGTACAGAAGCCAGACTAAACCGCAATATGACCTAACAAGCCACCCCAAATGGATCCATATAACCAAACCATGCCGAACCATTACCCAATTCCTTCCCCCGATACACTCGCCAAAAACGCAAATGCCCGCAGCCACGTTGCAAATGTACGAGGGGTGAGCCTCCACCGGCGCTCCCCTCCCTCTACTTATCCTTCCTGGAATCACTTGGCTTAACCTAATCCAGGTGAATCTGTTCCAGGGGGAGCAGCGAAATTATTTCTACACTCTCCCCATTCAAATCTTATCCCTCACATCCTCCAGCAGGTGAGCCCCCCCCAGCGGGCCTTCGAAGCACCCATACCTCTCACACTTGGCCACTGTCATCCAGACGCACCGCCTCATCCCCCTCTTCTTTCCTCACCACTTACTCTGTCACAGCCCTTGCCGCCTCTGCCCGAAAATGCTCCCCTGCCACCTCATGGGCCCTCACTCTGCCTGCCGCACCTGCGCCTACTAACCACCGATCCCGTCCATGCCGTCGGCGGTGCATGCGCACTCTCCACAACCGTATACACCACTGCAGTAAAACCCCATACCTGGTCAAAATCACAGACCCACTCGGCGCTTCCGTGTCCGCAGCCGCCCCCCCCCCACCAACTGTGCCCCAACCCTGCCGAATCCACGGCCATCTCACCCGACCACGATCCGGCGTATCCTGGAATAAAAGTCACGCCATCCTCCGCCATCCGGACATCTGATTCTTCCGTCGCTGCTTCCTCCTCCTCCTCGCTGGAGCCGACCGCCTCTGGCTCATGTAACGCAGACGCTGCCGAAGTGCTGCCACCACCACGGCCGTCCTCCTGGTACGCCGCGTAAGCACCATCCTCCAAGCTCCATCTTCTGTCCCGCGGCGACAACCCTGGAAACCGTCCCGTCCCACGGGCTGCCACCGCGGGCCTCATCTTCTGGCCCGACCCCCCCCGCTGCCTGCAAGGACGGGGGGTACCTGTGGCCCGACCCACTGCCAGCAGACTCCCATCTAGAGCCGCCACCGCATCCTGCCCTCCTGGGCCCAGAAAGCATCCGTCCGCCGGGCCCTCCCCCTCCTTGGGGAGACCACCGCTGCCGGGAGCTGCACGCCTGCTCTGGGTGACCAGGCAGGGACCGCAGGGCCCCCGCCGTCACCCCCACGTACGACGCCTCCTGGGCACCCGTCGCACCAGGCTCGCCTGCCCTGGTGCCGGACCCCCTGCTAACTGCAGCCCCCCGGCCCCCCCCTCCACCCGCGGGGGGGGGTAATGCTGGCCTCCGTCCTCGCCGGGCGCTCTCCTGGCCAGGAGCTGTCGCATCCAGCCCTCCTGGGCCCATGAAAGCCTCTGTCCGCTGGGCCCTCCCCCTCCTGGGGGAGACCGCCGCGGCCGGGAGCTGCACCCTGATCTGGGTGACCGGGCAGGAACTGCAGGGCCCCTGCCGTCACCCCCACTCACCGACGCCTCCTGGGCACCCGTCGCCCCAGGCCCGCCTGCCCTGGTGCCGGACCCACCACTGGCTGCAGCTCCGCGGCCTCCCCACTGTCCGCGAGGGGTAAAGCTGACCTCCGTCAACAGCCGGGCGCTCTCCCCGTCCGGGAGCCGCCGCATCCAGCAATCCAGGCCGCGGCTCGGAACCGGAAGTAGGCCACAGACTAGCCACGCCCCCCTCCTGGCTGCCGCGGCCCGGACGGGGATTCCTCCCGCGGCCGGAGCAGCAGCTGAGTACCGCCGCTGCCCACGTCACTGCCGCGGAGGGTCCCCGAAGGGGCTCTCGCATCTCCTCCTCACTCCCCCCGCACACGGCAAGTACCTGAGAGATGAGGGAGGGGGGACGCCGCCCGCTGCTGACAGGGGAGCGAGGGGAAAGTGCCAACGGGTTAACCCCCAGCAGCCAAGACGTGGGACCGCGCTGCCAGGGGCCCGTGCACTGCCGATGTGAAGCCCCTCCAGTGTTGTGTCGGTGCATTACCTTCAGGGACTCCACTCGGCTGGATCTTGTCACAGGTAGGAGATCTTCTTTTAGGATTGTCGTGACGCCACTCTCAGAATTGCGGTCAGTGGGGACCGCCACTGCAGGTTAAGGGATGCCTGGGGCTGATGGTGGGTGCAGTCAGTTGTAGTAGCCTCCTGAGAGTGAGGCAAGCCCCAGGACCCTGTGTAGGTGTGTAGAACCACAAGGCGCAGAATAACTCCACACAAGCAGAATGTCTTTCAGGGGTTTTACTCACAGAAGGTGGCAGGGTGAGTAACCCGGGCGTAGCTGGGATGAACCAGGCTGGAACCAGGTGTCCTTCAGGCTGACTGATGAGGGTGACTACCGACTCGCCTTCCTTAGCCCTTCTGTGGTTTGTGGTAACCCCGACTTTTAGTCCCTATGGGGGTCACCCAGGGAAGTAACTGCTCCCCTCGTTTGTTTGCCGTTTGCTTGTCGCCTGGACCAGATCACTCCAGCTGCTTGCCTCCTGTGAACTATGGGCCCTAACTGTGGCTACGTGGCTGCGGCTTTTGTGGTGTTGTGGCGTGGGCTTTAAGGGCCCCACACCGGCAGGTTTAGTAAGGAAAGGTGGATCTATCCCCGCATCGGGATCTGCCGCCCGTTTGGGCCTGGTACTCCCTGACAGTCTCCTTACTTTCCACTACACTGCTCTCTCTCCAGCTGTGTGTGGTGTTCGGGCAGCACTACCAGGTGACCGTTCTCCCCCGTCGGTAGTCACTGCGCGGACGCTGTTAGACTGCCACAGCTCCAGGGTCTGCTCCTCACGTCTGCTCTCCCTGGACTGCTGCACTAAACTGGCTCACTCCTGGGACCTGCACTGCTGCTCCTGTCTGAGCTCCACTTCCATGCTCCTCACTCCTCCACACTCTGCTTCAGACTGTTTACTCCTCCTTCTCTTTTCCCCTTGTGCCTGCCTACGCCACCTAGCAACCAGGCTCTCTACCACACCCCTTGAGTGGAGATGGAGGCTTCGCCCCCTCCACTCCTCAAGTGGAGGTGAAGGCTTTGCCCCCTCCTGGGATCCCCAGGGGTCCTCTCAAAGGTACATGTGTGAGACCTGATCACTATGCGCCTGTGTAGTCACACCTCGGTCAGCCTTCTGGATTACCTGTTTGTACTGTCCCCAGCATGGGTGCAGTACTCAGTGGTGCCTGACCAGGTCAGGGGCGCCACATTCCCCCTTAGTTATCACCAGCACGTCCTCGGGCTGCAAGACAACATTTTAAAATGCATAAAACAGTAAAACATGGTAAAACGTTTTAAAACCACCAGGTACCATACATCACCACCCTCCACCCACAAGTCCGTTAACCCACCCAAAACCCTCTCACGTTGGCCGCGCCTTCAGCCACTTCTGGCAGGATGTAGAGGCGGCTTTCATGGTCTGGTGGTCTTCAGGGCATACCTGGCCTGGTGGATCCGCGCCTTCAGCCTCTTCTGGCAGGATGTAGAGGCGGCCTCCACAGTTGGTGCTGACCAGGTACCCTCTTTGTGGTGGAGAGCCAGGCCCCATAAACAGGCATGCTCCCTGGTTGCAGGCGAGCCAAGGCCCCATAAACGGACGTGCTCCCTGGTTGCAGGTGAGCCAAGCCCCTAAACAGGCTGGCTCTGGTGGTGGTACCTCTGGGGTAACTATTTACACTGCGAGAGTTTGTGGCTATAGCCAGTTTATAGCCTTAAGGTTTATGGGTTTCTCACATTAGTTCATGTGGGCACATTTCTTAAACTTATAAACGTTGCAAACTGGTCAAAACTGTAACTTGCTGTACTTCTTTCTTTACTTTACATAGATTCCTCCTTACCAGGGCTTGGGCCTGTAGGGCTGCGGCACCTGTTGTTTTCTTCATTTCTCTCATCATCGGAGGTAGTCTCATCAGTGGGACCTTTATCTTTCCTTTCTTCTTCTGTATCTGTTTCTTTTTCTTGTGGTATGGAGACAACTGGGTTTCTATAGGAATCTCTGGTACATGGCGTAACGTCAAGTGCATACCATCCTCTTTCTCCCTGATGCATTGTGAATTCCACTGTATCTCCCATCTGTAAGTTCCTTCCTGGATGTCCTCTGGGCAAATGGGCTCTTACGTCTCTTCTATTAACAAAGATGCCTTCTTTTATTCCAGGAGCTACTATGAAGCCATATCCTGATTTCAAGCTGAAGTCTTCTACTACACCACGACAAAGTGGACCTCTAACCTGGGATTTGGCCCTTCTCAGGAACCGTTTCTCTTCCAAGTCTCTGGCTGTTACTTCGTTTTTCTGCTCTGGAGACTGCGGTGCAGGGGAAAGCTTGGTTCTGCTACGGCGCCGTGTCCTACGGGCTGGATTCTGCTGGGTTGTTACTTCACTGTTTGCAGGCCCCCAGGTGAGGTTTCTAGGCAACTCTTCCTCTTCATCCCAGCGGGAATACGGCAGCATCTCTGGCTCTGGGCATGGATCCACTGCTGATGGCTCCGGGGTCAGCTCCTCAGCTTCCTGGCCTCCCCTCCCCCTTAGTTCTTCTGAGCACTCCTGTTGTGGCAGCGCCGGGGATGGGTGGTCATCAGCAGGCCCTGGCGGAGGACTCTTTGGCGTGGTTACTGCAGAAGTCACCTTGGGGGTGTGCGGAGGGAGCAGGTACCGATCCACCATCTCCTGTGGGAACTGGGCCTCTAGGTCAGCCTTCAGCTTCCAGTATGCAGGGTCCTCTCCTATCAGGGACTTCCTAGCAGGGACCTCCTTAGACTGGGGAGCGGTGTCTGCTCTGGCCTTGCAGGCCGGGGTAAACAGAGGTACATTCTTGTCTTGGCGGGCCGCGCCTGACATGGCGGCGGCCTGGTCTTGGCGGGCCGCGCCCTGCATGGCGGCGGCCTGGTCTTGGCGGGCCGCGCCCTGCATGGCGGCGGCCTGGTCTTGGCGGGCCGCGCCCGACATGGCGGCGGCCTGGTCTTGGCGGGCCGCGCCCTGCATGGCGGCGGCCTGGATCAGCGTCGCTGTCGCAGCTGGAGTCTTAGCGGGCATCGCTACTGTGGCCGGTTCTTGGCGGGCCGGGCAGGGCATCGCTGCAGCGGCCTGAATTGGCGTCGCAGCCGCGATGGGATCTGTGCAGGCTGGGCTGGGCGTCGCTGCTGCGGTGGGGTCTTGGCGGGCCGGGCCTAGCATGGCGGCGGCCTGGGTCAGCGTCACACCTGCGGCGTGGATGAGGGTCGCGGCGGCAGCCGGATCTTTGTGGGCCGGGCAGGGCATCTCTGCGGCGGCCTGGGCTTGGCGGGCCGCACCTGGCGTGGCTGCGGCCTGGTTCAGCGTCGCCGCGCCGGGCGCCTCTTCAGGGACCGCGGGCGTGGCAGCAGGGGTCGGGGCACTCGCGCTGGCAGGGGCAACACTGGACTCACCCATCGGTGGTATCATCGGGGTCTGAGTCGTCGCCGTCCGGTCTGGCACTCGTCGTGCGGTTCCCCTCTCATAGGCCTGAACCGCTGCAGCCATCTCCAGAAGCTCCGTGCGTTCCTCTCTGATCTGCTCTACGACCCGGGTCTCCAGTCGGTCGCAGAACTGGGCAAGCTCCCGATACCACCAGGCAGCGGAGCCTGGTTCTGGGTTTCTGCGTTCAGACGCCATTTCCTCTGCGCCTTCTTCTGCACGATTTCCCAGCAGTGGACTCGTCGCTGCCTCCAGTAGCAGGCTCTTCAGTTTCTGCTCTGCCTCTTCCAGCAGCAGGCTTCTGGCTCCCTTTCTGTCCCGACGTCTCTGAACGCCTCCGCTCTCTTCACTTGCGAGGTCAGGACTCTGCAGGGGATCTCTGGGTAGCCACACCTCTTCGTGGGCAGTAACTTCTCCCAGCGCGGGCTGCTGTTGTTTTTCAGCGCGCTTTTCATGGTGGCAATATGGCGGCGCTTCCAATTTTCCAAGCGGACCGCCCAGGCACATGGTCACCTGTCTGAACAGGTCTAGTCCTTATCCTGTTCGTGACGCCAGATGTGAAGCCCCTCCAGTGTTGTGTCGGTGCATTACCTTCAGGGACTCCACTCGGCTGGATCTTGTCACAGGTAGGAGATCTTCTTTTAGGATTGTCGTGACGCCACTCTCAGAATTGCGGTCAGTGGGGACCGCCACTGCAGGTTAAGGGATGCCTGGGGCTGATGGTGGGTGCAGTCAGTTGTAGTAGCCTCCTGAGAGTGAGGCAAGCCCCAGGACCCTGTGTAGGTGTGTAGAACCACAAGGCGCAGAATAACTCCACACAAGCAGAATGTCTTTCAGGGGTTTTACTCACAGAAGGTGGCAGGGTGAGTAACCCGGGCGTAGCTGGGATGAACCAGGCTGGAACCAGGTGTCCTTCAGGCTGACTGATGAGGGTGACTACCGACTCGCCTTCCTTAGCCCTTCTGTGGTTTGTGGTAACCCCGACTTTTAGTCCCTATGGGGGTCACCCAGGGAAGTAACTGCTCCCCTCGTTTGTTTGCCGTTTGCTTGTCGCCTGGACCAGATCACTCCAGCTGCTTGCCTCCTGTGAACTATGGGCCCTAACTGTGGCTACGTGGCTGCGGCTTTTGTGGTGTTGTGGCGTGGGCTTTAAGGGCCCCACACCGGCAGGTTTAGCAAGGAAAGGTGGATCTATCCCCGCATCGGGATCTGCCGCCCGTTTGGGCCTGGTACTCCCTGACAGTCTCCTTACTTTCCACTACACTGCTCTCTCTCCAGCTGTGTGTGGTGTTCGGGCAGCACTACCAGGTGACCGTTCTCCCCCGTCGGTAGTCACTGCGCGGACGCTGTTAGACTGCCACAGCTCCAGGGTCTGCTCCTCACGTCTGCTCTCCCTGGACTGCTGCACTAAACTGGCTCACTCCTGGGACCTGCACTGCTGCTCCTGTCTGAGCTCCACTTCCATGCTCCTCACTCCTCCACACTCTGCTTCAGACTGTTTACTCCTCCTTCTCTTTTCCCCTTGTGCCTGCCTACGCCACCTAGCAACCAGGCTCTCTACCACACCCCTTGAGTGGAGATGGAGGCTTCGCCCCCTCCACTCCTCAAGTGGAGGTGAAGGCTTTGCCCCCTCCTGGGATCCCCAGGGGTCCTCTCAAAGGTACATGTGTGAGACCTGATCACTATGCGCCTGTGTAGTCACACCTCGGTCAGCCTTCTGGATTACCTGTTTGTACTGTCCCCAGCATGGGTGCAGTACTCAGTGGTGCCTGACCAGGTCAGGGGCGCCACACCATGTTGAATCCGCTGGTCCTGGATAGCAGCCATCCTGTCGCACGTCCGGATCGTTCCATATCCGGAAGTCAAGAGAGAGGGGGTAAGACAAGGTCCTTTACTTACACCCCTCAACTGTCCCACCTCTTCCTCCAGAGAACTCCTCCTACCCCACCAATCCCTTTATTCTGCCTTATAAACAACCATTCCTGTTCCCATTAACCCCATCACTCCTTCCCTTCCCTCTAGTCATGTCGCCCCTCCACCCTATGGGTTCCATGACTTTCTTATTTACTGACTAATATTGTAAGACTATGGTGTCTATTGTTTCCTGACATGAGAATCTTACATTGCTGCAATGTGATTATTAAATCATTGAACAGTTTAGATGAAAATGTCCTCTGGAAAGCTGGTGACGTCAGTGACTGTTTTTTTCGATCTGGGAATATTGCCAGTTGCAGAAGATATAAATGTCTCTGACATTTATTTGTAATAAACATGAGGCTGCGGATGATGTAGCTTTACTTAATTCTTCCACTGTGATGAAGAAGTGAACAGTGCAGTAGACACAAGGCAGAAGGCTTCAGACGTGGTAAGTCTACACCCAGACAGCAGATATCTTGCTATTTGTCAATTGCATCCACTATAACAATGCAACCAATGTGAATAGTAGTTGTGGAATAATATATTAACCTGGTTTGCTTCTTTTAATTCATTTCTGCTTGCAAATATTCTAAAAATATGGATTTGTTTTAGTCCGGTTAAGCATCATACCTGTTTAAACCTGTAGCTTCCTGCTGTCTGTTATCACATTTTTAGTTGTATAAGATAGAACAATATTATTACTTTAATTTAGCCAAAGCAAAGACGTGTGATCTCACAATATCCATGGCCATACGTGGGCTGGAGTGAGCTTTGGTGTCTTTTGCAGGTTTCGTTTGTTTGTTATACTTGTAGCTTAGAAGGAACCTTTCATGTGGCTGATGCTGCCCTAATGGCTCTAGGTGATGGCTAGGTCTTAAGCTATGGGAGAGAACTGTCAATCACCTCTCGTAGAGCTGGGAAGGGCTAGCCTCATCTATGCTATGGTCCCCAGCCTGACGATGTGTGCTGCAGAGAAATATATACCTGGCTTTAATTCTGCAGCCTGGCTCTAATACTTATTCCCTGTGGTTTGGGCAGCATGACAGGTTCACTTTAAGGTATTCATGTTATAAGTTTCATACAATCAGACTAGTCTTCTTGGTGTTGGATTGTACCCAATAAAAATGTTACAAGGCCTGACAGAAAGTGTACATCTCTGTTGTATCATGGATCCTCTATTGCTGCATGAGATATAGTACATCTCTTAGGATTGGATCATAGCATTTTTATATCCAGCACTTTACATACATGCCTGGACCCTGTATATCCTTTCATAGATGATCAACTTTTTTAAAGGGCAGTGGTGATGTGTGACCACTTAGTATAGAGTTATGTAGGTTGTACACTCCTTTATCTATAATTGGGATACAGGGTTCCTTGTTGTTTGAGTAATGTAGTTACTCATTTGTCATGACTCGGACTAAGAAAGGCCCGGTGTGAAGCCAAACACACAACTTAACAGGAGTAACACCGCAACAAACAAAGGGTACACAGGAACACTTTAAAAACAATGAACCCTAGCTCTAGTGAGGGAAGATGGACACCACCTCCACTTACTTGTTGCTGTACCTTGAACTCCTAGTCAGTCCTTATACAGGTTCCCCACCTGTCTCCAAGCAGGAACCTGAAGCCTTGAATGACCCTACAATAGTTCTGGCTAGTGAGTGGGCAGGTAAGGGATCATAGCCTATCGCTGTACTAAAACAACACGCCAGGGAAGGAAGACAGACAGGGGGGAAATACAATAATGAACTGCTGCAGTCAGCACCAAGACTGCAGCCACCACAGCAACTTCAACAGATGGTTACATGGTTACAACAGCTCCTTCCACCTCTTCGACCAGCATCCAAATAGCAAAGAATAACTGGCCCCCACTACTGTTAGCAGAGGAGATATAAAGGGACTGGGATGTGGTCCAAATTAGAAACACCTGACCAGGATTCAGGAGCTGCTGGAAAACAAATTGACATTAACCCTACAACTGCCAAAGGAAAGCAAATCCATTTAATATTGAGAGTCTAGCATGAAAATGATTCTCAAGTCCTGAATCTGTCACTAGTCTCATAATGTAGAGAGAAAGAAGTGAGACCATTGAGGGATGGCAAAATGAAGTATTTGTGACTTTGTGATTACAAGTTCACAATTGATGCACATGAGGCAACAGGTTGACTTGAGTGGTGGCAACTAGGTGGCACGTGTAATATTAGGTTGACACAATACTATGTCAAGACTACACACAGCAGCTACTTCACCAGTCTGCCACAGTCTCTGAGTTAATATTTTAGCAACACACCTCACACTCTCGTTATTCATAGGGCTGATATTTAAGGGGCCAACAGCTCTCATCTTCAAAAAGGACCTGAACCAGGGTCATAAAAAGCAAATGCACAGAGAGTAAGTCACTGGCTCCTTATACTGCTATACTTATGTGACGCCCTGGACTAGTCAGGTCGTCCCAGGTAGTCACACACAACACCACACCCCCCTCCCGATTAGGTGACAGCAGCCAACCAAGAAACCCTTGTCACCACCCTCCAGGTTTGATGTCCACACCAGGGGGCGGAGCCAGGTGGTTGGCTCTGCCCACCGAGGAGTTCACAGGCCTGGAGGTGGGAAAACACGGAGTCTAGTTCAAGTTCTAGGGAGTAGTAGTCTGGAGGAAGTAGAGAGCAGTCAAGTTCACGGGCAGTCCTGTGTCCAGGCCTGCCAAGAGACTACCAGGTGGCTGGGTCAGAGCCCAGTCACCTTTGGCAAGGAGGCAGACAGTGGTGGCCGCCTGCAGGAGCTGGGATTACAGCCGGTGGAACCGTAGGGACCGGGGTCGGGCGGTGGCCCGCCGGTACCGAACCGGGGAACCGATTGGAAACCGGAGCACCAGGAGGGGTACTCAGACCCAGACGAAGCCCCGAACCGACAGGGCCGAGTCAAATCAACTGATTGCGGACTGGACTTTAGGACCTAATCCCACACAAGACCCGTTAGAAGACAACAGCCCAACCATACAGGGTAAAGCCACCGCCAAGGCATAGAGACCCAAAGGGCCAGCGTCTGCGGGCAAACGGGCTCCTAAGGCATATGCAAGTCGGGGAGCGGACTACCGGTGTCTAGGCATAGGAGTCAAACATTTACACACAGAGGTGCAGGTGAAAGGCGGAAACCATCAAAAACCGAAAATTCCTTTTACCTTAAAATCATAATATTTATTGGACATATATGCCACAAACAGAGTACATACATACATAGAAAAATAAAATTATATTAAATTCTTATTTTGAAAGAAAGGCGAGAAAAAATCCTTTTCCTCTCTCACCCTTCCTTACATACGGAGGTCGGCGTTCTAATTGGTCATAACGTCCCCGTTCCATGGTTCTCGCCTTTCTTTCAAAATAAGAATTTAATATAATTTTATTTTTCTATGTATGTATGTACTCTGTTTGTGGCATATATGTCCAATAAATATTATGATTTTAAGGTAAAAGGAATTTTCGGTTTTTGATGATTATACTCTACCTTTGTATCTATATTCGGTTTTTTGAAAAGCGGAAACCACCAAACTATTCTGGGAGAAGCTGCAGCCGGCTGCGGGCCCCGTTCATCACTCCATTTGGTTTACCAGCGACTTCGGTGTCTTATTTCATAGTGAGTACACCAGTGCCTTCGGGCCACGCACTGAGCCGCACCGCAACACTTCACCCTGCACCCCGGCCCTCGCCAACCAGGCCCCGGGACCAACACCCCCTACCCACGGAGGGGTCAACACCTAGCTGCGCCATTACACCGCTAACGGGGGCCCCCCATACCTTCACCGCAGCGGTGGTGTCTACAATCACCACAACCCGTGGGTGGCGTCACGAATAGAGATGAGCGAACCGGTCGCGGTTCGGCTCGAGTTCGGTTCGCCGAACGGACGTCTCGTTTGAGTTCGGTTCGGCGAACCGAACTCGAACCGCATAGGACACAATGGCAGGCAATCACAAACACATAAAAACACCTAGAAAACACCCTCAAAGGTGTCCAAAAGGTGACAAACAACTCACAACACAACACAAACACATGGGAAAGTGACAAGGACATATACTCATGCAAAAACAAAAGAGCAGGACAAGGAAAAAGAGGAGGAGACACAGATATATGCATGGCACGCCCCTCTAAAATCATGTCAAACACCGCAAGGTGACTACAAGCGGAGTCTCCCTTTTTTCCAAAAATTGGGCCACACACACACCCACCCCTTCAGTGGCAGCACTTGTGCCCCAGTTGTACACTTCACAGCTAGATTTGCATCAAGCACATTCAAAAATACGCCATACTTAACCTTCCCCAGGATGACACCGGGGTAGGTAGCAAAGTCTTTCCTGATCCCAGCTCTGTGCATCTTGGATCATTTTTAAAAACAATGTAAGCAAGGGTTACTCCAAGCGGAGTCTCCCTTTTTTCCAAAAATTGGGCCAAACACACACCCACCCCTTCAGTGGCAGCAGTTGTGCCCCAGTTGTACACTTCACAGCTAGATTTGCATCAAGCACATTCAAAAATACGCCATACTTAACCGTCCCCAGGATGACACCGGGGTAGGTAGCAAAGTCTTTCCTGATCCCAGCTCTGTGCATCTTGGATCATTTTTAAAAACACAGTAAGCAAGGGTTACTCCAAGCGGAGTCTCCCTATTTTCCAAAAACTGGGCCACACACACCCACCCCTTCAGTGGCAGCACTTGTGCCCCAGTTGTACACTTCACAGCTAGATTTGCATCAAGCACATTCAAAAATACACCATAATTAACCGTCCCCAGGATGACACCAGGGTAGGTAGCAAAGTCTTTCCTGATCCCAGCTCTGTGCATCTTGGATCATTTTTAAAAACAATGTAAGCAAGGGTTACTCCAAGCGGAGTCTCCCTTTTTTCCAAAAATTGGGCCAAACACACACCCACCCTTTCAGTGGCAGCAGTTGTGCCCCAGTTGTACACTTCACAGCTAGATTTGCATCAAGCACATTCAAAAATACGCCATACTTAACCGTCCCCAGGATGACACCGGGGTAGGTAGCAAAGTCTTTCCTGATCCCAGCGCTCTGCATCTTGGATCATTTTTAAAAACACAGCAAGGGTTACTCCAAGAAGAGTCTCCCTTTTTTCCAAAAATTGGGCCACACACACACCCACCCATTCAGTGGCAGCACGTGTGCCCTAGTTGTACACTTCACAGCTAGATTTGCATCAAGCACATTCAAAATACACAAGCATTTACTCTCCCCAGGATGACACAGGGGTAGTAAAATCCTTGTGGATCCATGACTTGTTCATTTTGATGAACGTTAGTCTGTCCACATTGTCACTGGACAGACGCGTGCGCTTATCTGTCAGCACACACCCAGCAGCACTGAAGACACGTTCAGAGACAACGCTGGCAGCTGGACACGACAAAATCTCCAAGGCGTAACTGGAGAGCTCTGGCCATTTTTCAAGATTTGAAGCCCAAAATGAGCAAGGCTCCATTTGCAAAGTAATGGCATCGATGTTCATTTGGAGATACTCCTGTATCATCCTCTCCAGCCGTTGACTATGTGTCAGACTTGTTGTCTCTGCTGGCCTTGCAAAGGAGGGTCTAAAAAAATTATGAAAAGATTCAATAAAATTGCTGTTACCAGCACCAGATACGGTGCTACTCGTACGGGTAGACTGTTGAAGATGACGAGACCGTCCCATGTTTGTCAATTTACAACTGGGAGATTCACTCCCTGCACCTGCACGGTCGTTTGGTGGAAAAGCCGAGCTAAGATCGAGTAACAGCTTCTGCTGATACTCCTGCATACGTGCGTCCCTTTCTATGGCTGGAATTATGTCACAAAATTTGGACTTGTACCGGGGATCTAATAGTGTGGCAAGCCAGTAGTCATCATCACTTCTAATTTTGACAATACGAGGGTCATGTTGGAGGTAGCGCAGCAAGAAAGCGCTCATGTGTCTTGCGCAGCCATGCGGACCAAGTCCACGCTGTGTTTGTGGCATAGAGGTGCTAACCGTTCTTTCTTCCTCTGACATCTCCCCCCAACCTCTTTCAACTGAAATTTGACCAAGGTCTCCCTCATCCGCTGAGTCTTCCATGTCCATGGACAGTTCGTCCTCCATTTCTTCATGTTCTCCTGCACCTTCCTCAACATTTCGCCTGCTACCATGCGTCCTTGTTGATCCCTGCCCCCATGGTCCCATGCCTGCCGCGTTGGTGATGATGAATGTCTGGACCTTGGTGATGTTGTTGTGTTTTGCGCATATGAATCCTCCTGTAGCTCCTCCCCTTCCTGTTGTCCCACCCCCTGACTCCGAATAGTGTTTAGCGTGTGCTCCAGCATGTAAATGACTGGAATTGTCATGCTGATAATGGCATTGTCAGTGCTAAACATATTCGTCGCCATGTCGAAACTGTGCAGAAGAGTGCATAGGTCCTTAATCTGAGACCACTCCATCAGGGTGATCTTCCCCACCTCTGCATCTCGTTGGCCGAGGCTATACATCATGACGTATTGCACCAAGGCTCGGCGGTGCTGCCACAGTCGCTGTAACAAGTGGAGAGCCGAATTCCAGCGTGTCGCCACATCGCATTTCAGGCGATGAACCGGCAGGCCGAAAGACTTCTGGAGCGATGCAAGTCGCTCAGCAGCGGTGGTTGAACGGCGGAAGTGAGCAGACAGTTTTCGTGCCCTGTTCAGAAGGCCATCTAGGCGGGGATAGTGTGTTAAAAATTGCTGGACAACAAGGTTCAACACGTGAGCCATACAAGGCACGTGTGTCACCTTGCCCAGGCAAAGGGCCGCACCCAGGTTTGCAGCATTGTCGCACATGGCCTTACCAGGCTGCAGGTTGAGGGGAGACAACTATTTATTAAACTCGGACTGCAGAGCTGCCCACAACTCATCCGCTGTGTGACTCCTATTTCCAAGACATGTCAAGCTAAAGACCGCCTGATGCCGTTGCGCTCTGCTGCCAGCATAGTAATGAGGGGTGCGTGATTCCTTCTGCACAGTGAGAACGCTGGTGGCCTGACCAGGCAGGCTTGGGGCGGAGGTGGAGGACCCAGATGAGGTGGAGGAGGCAGAAGCAGTGGCGGAACTTGGACAGACAGAGGATTGACACACAAGTCGTGGGGACGGCAAGACTTGTGCAGCAGACCCTTCACCATCTATCACCATAGTTACCCAGTGCCCAGTCAGCGACATGTAACGTCCCTGTCCATGCTTACTGGTCCAAGTATCGGTGGTGAAATGCACCCATTCACACACAGAGTTTCTCAAGGAAGCGGTGATGTTGTGTGTGACATGCTGGTGTAGCGCGGGCACACCTTTCTTAGAGAAGTAGTGGCGACTGGGCATCTGGTACTGGGGCACAGCGACAGACATAAGGTCTCTAAAATCCTGTGTGTCCACCAGGCGGAAAGGCAGCATTTCGGTAGCCAAGAGCTTACAGAGGGATAAAGTCAACCTCTTAGCTTTGTCATGGGTCGCAGGAAATGGCCTTTTATTTGTCCACATCTGAGGGACAGAGATCTGGCTGCTGTGTGTAGACGGTGTTGACTAGGGTGTTCCTGGAAAAATGCAGGTTTGTGAGGAAAGTGCAGGCGTAGACATGATGTTGCCTTCATCGAACGTTGGTGCTATCGATGTCTGAGAGAGCTGTACACACGCACTTGTTTCCCCTTCCAAACCAACTGACGACCTACCAAGCAAACTGCCTGTTGCGGTTACAGTGGTGGAAGTTGTGCGTGGAAAACCAGGTGTGACAGCTGTCCCCACAGTCCTAGAAGATGAAGAGCGCGCGGATGCACTGGAAGGGGCAGGCGGTGGATGGTTCGCTCCGCTAGGCCGCATTGCAGCACGGTGAGCTTCCCACTGGGACATATGATATTTATTCATGTGACGATTCATGGAAGAAGTTGTGAAACTGCTGAGGTTTTGCCCTCTACTAACAGAATCACGACAAATTTTACAGATCACATAATTTGGGCGATATTTTGCTATGTCAAAAAAGGACCAGGCTAGGCAAGGCTTAGAGGGCATGCGACCTGCTGATCCACCCCGACTAGTGCTCAGAGGCACAGTGGTGGCTGAGGATGCAGTTGTAGACGTGCTACCAGTACTCCGACTCTGTCCAGGAAGGCGCAAGGTAACTTCGTCGTCAGTTGCATCCTCCTCCATCGTCTCTGTTGACCTCCTCGAGGGCCTGACTGTGGGTTGACAGTACGTGGGATCTAGAACTTCCTCATCAATTGTTGTGTTTGCACTTCCCTCACCCTCAGACCAAGCCTCTTCTTGCCCTGACCGAATATTTAAGTTGTCATCCCAATCTGGTATCTGCGTCTCATCTTCATCAGTATGTTCCTCATTTTCTATTACAACAGGTGTTTCAGTTTGTGAATAAGGGTCAACATTATGCTCAGAAACTTGGTCATCACGGCCTGAATCTGAGTCACAAAGGTTCGGTGCATCACTGCAGACCATTTCCTGGTCTGTACTCACTGTAGCTTGGGAGCAGACCTCTGATTCCCAGGCTATAGTGTGACTGAACAGCTCTGCAGACTCAGCCACGGTAAGTAGTAGACATCTTACTTTTGCTGGAAGATGGTCTATCTTCAGCAGATGTTAATGGAGCTTTGCCACCTTCCCCACGGACAAACCCTTTTTTCCTTTTCCAACACGCCTCTTCCCCTTTCCACCAGCATCTGTCATTTTGCCACTCATTTTGATTGCGACAAGATTGTGCACTTAAAATGTGGTAGTAAAAATTGAGAGGTGGTGTAGATTGCAGCGGTGGTCTATCTTTATTAACAGCAGAATAAACAACAATAACTATCCTTGACAATGCAACTACGGCCCTTAAACTGGCAGCATAGTTTGCTAGTATAATGGCTTAGTAACAATGAGTTTGAGTGTGCAATGCAGAAGTGCTGCACATAGGTTTGCACCAGTGGGACACTAATGGAAGTCTAACAGCCACTTTTAGGATGCCACTAAGTTTACTCAGTGTTTGCTAGTATAATGACTTAGTAACAATGAGTTTGAGTGTGCAATGCAGAAGTGCTGCACATAGGTTTGCACCAGTGGGACACTAATGTAAGTCCAACAGCCACTCTTAGGATGCCACTAAGTTTACTCAGTGTTTGCTAGTATAATGGATTAGTAACAATGAGTTTGAGTGTGCAAAGGGCAGGAGGGTACAGTGGCAGGGTTGTGGGTCTGGGTAGAGGAAAGGAAGCCTCCCTTTCTATCCCTCCTAATGGGGAAATGCAGCGAGGAAATCCCTGACCTTAGGTACACAGACGCTGTCACCTTGTGTAGCTGTTAAAATCTGTTTTCACGGACCTGACTGTCACCTATGGCTCTGACCCTGCCGGTATTAGCCCTTACAAGGACTAATAGAAACTTCTATCCCTATTCTGTATAGCGCTGTGTATAGATCGTACACAGCAGTATCGGAGACAGGAGCTATGCCAGCGGTGACTGACACCCAGATGCAGAAAAGATAATGGCGTCTGGACGGGCAGATACTCGTTTTTATAATGCAGTGACTTGTGACATGGACATCCTATCACACATGCCGTTGCTTCTCTGGCTAAAAGTCCACTTAGCTGTGTGTGTGTGTCTGGGATTGGCTGACATGCTGGCCCGCCCCACTACATGCGCGCGCTTAGGGAAGGAAGACAAGGAAAAAAAAAAAAAATGGCGATCGCCATTATTCCAGCAGCAGTGATCTGAATGCGATGTTCCCGCACACTATACGCTGAAATTTCATAATAGTGTGAGTCACAGAGTGACTTACACTATTACAGCGGAAAGCCAGCTAGTAATTAGCTTGTCTTTTTGCTGCTAGAACCGTTCTCGAACGTATCTAGAACTATCGAGCTTTAGCAAAAAGCTCGAGTTCTAGTTCGATCTAGAACAGCCTCCAAAATCACTCGAGCCGCGAACTGGAGAACCTCGAACCGCGAACCACGCTCAACTCTAGTCACGAACTTACATCACAAATCAAACCACCGCGGCCCCGGCCGTGGAACTCCTCACCCAAGTCCCCGCGTGTAGCGCCAACTCCCTTGCAGAGCAACGTGACCCCCGGGTCCGTGAGAGGCTCGAGCCACCACCCGCAGTACGAGCACGGATCCGAGCGGCTCAGCGGTCGCAGCCGAGCGGTACACTTACACAAGCCACCAGCCTATCCGACTTTGGCATGTCCAAAACAGGTGTCAAATGACATCATATAATTGAACTGCCCTGCCCACCTGTGCCGGCTGTGGAGCTAGAAGTGAACGCTGCTCATTGTGGGAGCAGGGACAGGTTAGAGTCATATTTTTTTTAATGTCCATTTAAAGAGAGAAGGGGTACATCATACATCATTACATAATGTCTATGTGAAAAGCGCTGGGGTACATTATTTATTACATAATGTCTATGGGAAGAGCAATGGGGTATATTATTACAATAATGGCGTCATAATGGGGAACATTATTAGGGGCCCTTTGAACACTACGACATCGCAGGTGCGATGTCGGTGGGGTCAAATCGAAAGTGACGCACTTCCGGCGTCGCTCTCGACATCGTAGTGGGTAAATCGTTTTAACTATGATTACCGAGCGCAAAAGCGTTGGTATCGTATGATCGGTGTAGTGTCGGTCATTTTCATTATTTTGGCTGCTGCGACGGTACAATGTTGTTCCTCGTTCCTGCGGCAGCACACATCGCTGTGTGAGAAGCCGCAGGAGCGAGGCACATCTCCTACCTGCGTCCCGTCTGCAATGCGGAAGGAAAGAGGTGGGCGGGATATTTACGTCCTGCTCATCTCCGCCCCTCCGCTTCTATTGGCCGCCTGCTGTGTGACGTCGCTGTGACGCCGCACGACCTGCCCCCTTAGGAAGAAGGCGGGTCGCCGGCCAGAGCGACGTCGCAGGGCAGGTAAGTGCATGTGAAGCTGCCATAGCGATAATATTCGCTACGGCAGCTATCACAAAATACCGCAGCAGCGACGGGGGTTAGGACTATCGCGCTTGGCATCGCAGCATCGGCTTGCGATGTCGTAATGTACAAAGGGCCCCTTAGTGTATAGGACCAATTGGTGGACATAGTATTGTATGTTTCAGGAGTAGAAAAAAAGCGGCAGCTCACTCGGAGGATGGCAATAAATTCTTTATTCTGATATCGCAGACATGAAAGCAGGAATAGTGGGGAGAGGAGGGGGTGCGGGGACGGGAGACGGACGACAGCCGTTTCCCGCTGTGGGTAGCGCTTTGACAAGTCCAAGTGGGTCCGTGAAAAAAACGATCAGTTTTTTCACGTACGTGTTAAAGGGGTGGTTTGCTCCACGTGTGCCGTGTTTGTGACACATTCCTGTTCACCGTGTGTTATACGTAATAACACACGGAGAACGGAAAGCCCCGCCTTACCTGATTCTTCCAGAGCTGTCTGTGGTGCTAAATGACAGTCTCCGGCACAGGCCACGCCCCGCTGATGCTGCTTCCGGCCCCCAGTGAAGAAGATGCGTTGTTCAAATTCACTGGGGGACGGATGTAGGTGACAGCCGCGGCAGAGACTGCAGGGCTGGTGGAGGTGAGTATGTGTTTTTTTTATTTGTTAAATGACACGTGTGTTTCTCCGGTGCGTCTCATGTGGACCCGCATCCACACTACTTCGTGTGCTCCACACGGAAGCATGGGCCACTGGCAGAACACGTGCGTGCACATATACCCATAGATTTTAATGGGTATACGTGTGCCCGTGTCTCTGGTACATACGGGCACAAACCTAGCACATACCGGAGACACGGACATGTGAATGGGCCTTAAGGAAGCAGAGCAATCGCCAGGAATGAAAAGCATATGTGTGGCGCCCCTAAGGCTTCCGTCGCCACAGAGACATTCACACTACACCCATTGTTAGGCATATTTTGGACCAGGGATAGTGGCAGCTACCCCCCCATGCTGCATGCTGGGGAGCCGTAAGACCCATCCCTTCTCCCATAGGGTGGGGCCTAGCAACTGGGTAGGTGGGAGGAGCCAACAGCAAAGTAGAGCAGAGACAGGAAGGTCAAGGTAGTTAGTTAGATAGTCTGAGAGAGGAGAGGCGTGAGGAGTGAAAACAGAGAGAGAGAGAGGTTGATACCTCAGAACTGCAACAGAAAGTGAAGCTTCCTGGTGGAGACCCTGGGGCCCAGCTAGGCCCAGGTGACACCACAGCAGTGAACTACAGAAAGGATTCCAGGGCCACTGAAAGGCTTTCAAGCTTGTGGCCTGTTCCACTAAGTCATCGGGTGGAGGGATCAGGCTGCATACAGGGAACGGTCCCTAGAAACTGGAAGTCGTTTTCCAAAAGTGAACACTGAGGCCCAGGGTGGTTGCAAGCGCCCAGGGCCACATCCCACTGTAGAACCCCTGGGAAGAGGGCAAAGTACCATCCAGGCAAGCCTTCTTGTCCAGAACCTATAGTGGAGGCCAAGACAGGTTTATCCAGAGAAGTCAAGGCTTTGAAGACAGCCGAGGGAAGAGACACAACAGAAGGGTGCACCGGCATTTACTCCCTGATCTACCCGGGATCGGCGGAGGCCCCTGACAGGGGATTCCAGCACACCAGTGGGCGACCAGGTTGCGACAGCCATGAACCAGTGAGTAAAACCTTGAAACTGCACCCCCTGATGTTGCCTCCATTATTTCGCCTACACTGCACCATCTACAACACCACCATAGACTTTAATAAGCACCAACGGTTGCCCCGGGCTACCGCTCCACCTGTGGGGAGCAGAACTATCCTAGCTGCTAGTCCATCAGCCCCGGAGGTCACATCCAGCAGCAGCGGCTCCATAGACGCAATCCACAGGTGGCGTCACGAATATTCTACAAACTTTATTATTAGTTACCACCCCCACAACGGCCAAATTAGTTGACCCTGTCAGGGTCACGGAGTCGGGCCCCGTCACCACTGACTAGTCCGGCCTGACACCGGGTGTCCCAAAGCCCTGGGGTGGGCGAGTCAACCTTGGCGTCACGAACAGGATTTCGTGCCCGGTCCCACCGGGTACTGTGCGCCTTGAAGAACTGCGTGAAAAGACTGTGTGTTACTGTGTGAAAACTGCCGCCATTGAGACTGCTGAGCGCGGGAAGAAGCGGGGCGTGCCTGAAAAAAGAGCATGAAAAAGAAGCCCCGCCCCCTTGGTCTTACAGAAGAGCACGAAGCAAAGCCCGCTATGCAGAGCGGAGGAAAAAGAAATGGCGAACAGAGAAACTGAACGGCTGGCAAAGGGATCCTAAATGCCAGACCAGAAGAACGCAAGAATGTACTGGATCGTAGGCAGAGTGATGCCGGCCGTGGGCTGGGTACCAGTCTGGCGCCAGGAGCTGGTGCAGCCCCCGGCCCCACCTTCAGCAGGGGAAAGGGTGCAGCTGAGTGGCGTGGTCGAGCACTCAAGCAGTTCAGCAGCGAGCAATCCCCAGGCGAGCAGCATGGCAGAGAAGCCACAGCAAAGCACCCCAGGGACCAAGGAAATGGACCCAGAACTGACCTTCCCCTGGAAATTGGTGCTCCTCACCCGGAGGTTGAGCTCCCTGCAAGAGGAGGTGGAGCGGCAGATGGAAGACAAAGGAAGGAGGGCAGGTGCCAAGGAGGACCGAGCGGCACCCGAGGTCGTGGGCCACCGAGAGCAGGCCGCAGTACTAAACCCGGGTAAGCCGCATGTTGCCCCTACCTGCCCAAGCCCCTGGTACTGTGAAGTGCCATCGCCAAGCCCCCCTGCAGGCCTGCAGGAGGCCCCCGCCGACAGCTCCGAGGCCGGAGAGAGCGCAGTAGATCCCGGCAGCGAGGAGGATTCCCCGAGCAGCACGGGCCCCGAGCACCTAGTGGGCCCCCTGCCGAGCCCACCCACCGACTTACCTGGTACGTCCTCGCCAGGGGTGAAGTGGGACGCCACACCCGTCAGAGATGGGAGACTGCCACTGCCAATCCTCCCCACCGCGACTTCGCTAGCCGCCCACCTGGCCTGCACGCAGCAACTGGAGCAGTTCCTGTGGGAGCGGGAACTCCGGGAGGAGAAGCGGAGGACAGTGGAGGCATCCAACCTGGCTTCCAAAGCACGTATCCGGCAGGCCCGCAAAGGATCCCAGGGCCCAGTAAGAAGGGGCCAAGTAATTGACTTCCGACTGGTGGAGGGCTGGGGCTTCATCAGGGAGCCCGGCCTGGGCAAGGACGTATGTGTCTCCTGCCGGGACATCGAAGAGCACCTAACCAGAGGCCACCCAGGGCGTGACATCCAGCCCGGCGACCTGGTTGAATATAAACGGCTGATGGGAAACCGGGGCTGGTACGCTCTAGGTGTGCAGGTACTGAGAAAAGAGGCAGCCGTGGAGGAGCCAGAATGGCGCCGTACAGCAAGAAGCCCCACTTCAGCAAGCGGTCCCGCACAAGCCCAGGCCGCAGCACCCTGCAGCAGGCTTGCCACTAATACACAGGAGACGCAGACCAGGATCTCCATGGTCTACATGCTGCCCAGGACCCTGCCGCATCGGGACCCCAGCAACTAAAAAGAAGAAGATACAGAACTGTATATAGCCCCTGTCTGTCCCTCGTCATTCATTGAAGACTTTCTTCTGCATTGCCCCACCCCATTGTTCTTTTTGAAGATGACACCCTTCCTTGAATCTTTGCCCTTATATTCTTTTCGAAGATGTCACCCCTTTGTTGATGTGTTACCGGGCCACTAGACTGGAACGTGGTCCACTGTTATATATGTGTATTAATGTTTCATGCTTAACCAGGCCACTGGACTTGGTGGCTGGTTCTTGTTTACCCCCCTAAGTTAAAATTGAAAAGACATTTGGGCCACTGAACTATGCGTGGTCAATATTCCCCTGTATATATGTTGTACCTGTTGTGCCCCCTACCAGAATTCTAGTGGGAAAGCCAAAGACTCTAAAGTTGTATTCTTTTAATGTTTGCAACGTTCAAGCAATGCGCCTCCCATAAAGGGATGTAAAGTTTTAAAAATGTTACTGTTATATGCATATATAAAAACTTTGCAGTTTCTCCCACTGTCTTCTTGTTTCAGCCCGCGGACGTACTGGGATTCGCTGTGGGGGAGTGTGGCGCCCCTGAGGCTTCCGTCGCCACAGAGACATTGCACCTCAGCCAGAGGTGTGATGTCCCATTCTGGGTAAGGAACGGAGTAAACACTGGTTCACAGGCAAATTCACACTACACCCATTGTTAGGCATATTTTGGACCAGGGATAGTGGCAGCTTCCCCCTCATGCTGCATGCTGGGGGGCCATAAGACCCATCCCTTCTCCCATAGGGTGGGGCCTAGCAACTGGGTAGGTGGGAGGAGCCAACAGCAAAGTAGAGCAGGGACAGGAAGGTCAAGGTAGTTAGTTAGATAGTCTGAGAGAGGAGAGGAGGAGTGAAAACAGAGAGAGAAAGGTTGATATCTCAGAACAGCAACAGAAAGTGAAACTTCCTGGTGGAGACCCTGGGGCCCAGCTAGGCCCAGGTGACACCACAGCAATGAACTACAGAAAGGATTCCAGGGCCACTGAAAGGCTTTCAAGCTTGTGGCCTGTTCCACTAAGTCATCGGGTGGAGGGATCAGGCTGCATACAGGGAACGGTCCCTAGAAACTGGAGGAAGGGAATTCATTTTCCAAAAGTGAACACCGAGGCCCAGGGTGGTTGCAAGCGCCCAGGGCCACATCCCACTGTAGAACCCCTGGGAAGAGGGCAAAGTACCATCCAGGCAAGCCTTCTTGTCCAGAACCTATAGTGGAGGCCAAGACAGGTTTATCCAGAGAAGTCAAGGCTTTAAAGACAGCCGAGGGAAGAGACACAACAGAAGGGTGCACCGGCATTTACTCCCAGATCTACCCGGGATCGGCGGAGTCCCTGACAGGGGATTCCAGCACACCAGTGGGCGACCAGGTCGCGACAGCCATGAACCAGTGAGTAAAACCTTGAAACTGCACCCCCTGGTGTTGCCTCCATTATTTCGCCTGCACTGCACCATCTACAACACCACCATAGACTTTAATAAGCACCAACGGTTGCCCCGGGGTACCACTCCACCTGTGGGGAGCATAACCATCCCAGCTGCTAGTCCATCAGCCCCGGAGGTCACAACCAGCAGCGGCGGCTCCATAGCCGCAATCCACAGGTGGTGTCACGAATATTCTACAAACTTTATTATTAGTTACCACCCCCACAACTGCCATATTAGTTGACCCCGCCAGGGTTACGGAGTCGGGCACCGCCACCACTGACTACCCCCGGACTAGTCCGGCCCGACACCGGGTGTCCCAAAGCCCTGGGGTGGGCGAGTCATATGCGAGAGCACCTCCCAGGACCAGCGTGAAACTTGATGGACCTAGGTCTTTTTTCAATGTAACTATGTATCTATAATAGCAGAATACCTGACAGGGAAAAGCTTCTTTTCTATTGGAGGAGGGTGATGGACAGGTCTGGTCACACGTTCCTGCACCAACAGTCATTGTATGGACAGATGTTCTGGTCAATGTGTGAGGTAAGCGACTCTAATAAGAGAAAATGGCCGAACTATTTAATATACAGTATTTTAATAAAGAACATAAGAGTGAGGACCATGGAATGTAATTGATGTGCCATCGTGGTTTCTTGGAACATGGCAGGCAATCTGGTCATTGAGGTCACTGGTCTTCTTTTTTTTTTTTTCGCATTAACTTTTTAATGGTCTCAAATTTTGGTGACAGATTTTGGTCAAGTTGTTTCCACTTAAAAATTACTGTTTTAAAAACACTAATAACTTAAAAACTGCCACAAACAAAATGGTCCACAGACATTCCTTTCCTTCTGAAGCTTTTACGATGCATTGTAATCATTAACCAGTCTTTTACTATTAAACTGAAATGGCCAATTAAAACAAACAGTTCTGAGACCGATCTTCCACCGCTGGTTAAGACTGAGGTGGTACTGGATTTTTGGAATATTCATTTGGATTTCTGGGCCTTTTGAGCGGACTTTGTGACTTTGCCAGCACCAGGTGCCTTCTTTTCAACGGCCTTGATGACACCGACAGCAACGGTCTGTCTCATTTCACGCACAGCAAAGCGCCCAAGAGGAGGATAGTCAGAGAAGCTCTCCACACACATGGGCTTGCCGGGGACCATTTCAACAATGGCAGCATCACCAGACTTCAGAGACTTGGGGTTTTCTTCCAGTTTCTTACCAGAACGACGATCAATCTTCTCCTTCAGCTCAGCAAACTTGCAAGCAATGTGAGCAGTGTGGCAATCGAACACAGGTGCATACCCAGCACTGATCTGGCCAGGGTGGTTCAGGATAATAACCTGTGCGGTGAATCCACCAGCCTCAAGAGGAGGGTCGTTCTTGCTGTCACCAGCAACGTTACCACGACGGATGTCTTTCACGGAAACGTTCTTTACGTTGAAACCAACGTTGTCACCGGGCATAGCCTCGGTCAGAGCTTCGTGATGCATTTCCACTGACTTAACTTCAGTTGTTACATTGACTGGGGCAAAAGTGACCACCATGCCTGGTTTCAGGACACCAGTTTCCACACGACCAACAGGTACTGTGCCAATACCACCAATCTTGTAGACATCCTGAAGGGGCAGACGAAGAGGCTTGTCAGTGGGGCGGCTTGGTGGCAGAATGCAGTCAAGAGCTTCAAGCAGGGTAGTTCCGCTGCCTTTTCCTTCTTTGCGGGTGATGCTCCATCCCTTGAACCAGGGCATGTTAGCACTTGGCTCAAGCATGTTATCACCGTTCCATCCAGAAATGGGCACAAAGGCAACGGTATCTGGGTTGTATCCAATCTTCTTAATGTAAGTGCTGACTTCTTTTACAATTTCTTCGTATCTCTTCTGGCTGTATGGGGGTTCAGTGGAATCCATCTTGTTGACACCAACAATGAGCTGTTTCACACCCAGGGTGTAGGCCAGGAGAGCATGCTCACGGGTTTGTCCGTTCTTTGAGATACCATCCTCAAACTCACCCACGCCGGCAGCAACGATCAGGACAGCGCAGTCAGCCTGAGAAGTACCAGTGATCATGTTCTTGATGAAGTCTCTGTGTCCAGGGGCATCAATAATGGTCACATAGTACTTGCTGGTCTCAAATTTCCACAGGGAGATATCAATGGCGATACCACGCTCACGTTCAGCCTTCAGTTTGTCCAGGACCCAAGCGTACTTGAAGGAGCCCTTGCCCATCTCAGCGGCTTCCTTCTCGAACTTCTCAATGGTACGCTTGTCAATACCACCGCATTTGTAGATGAGATGTCCGGTTGTTGTGGACTTGCCAGAATCTACGTGTCCAATGACGACAATGTTGATGTGTGTCTTTTCCTTTCCCATTTTGAGTGTTTAGATGTTTGGCGATGGACACCTTGTAAATTCGCCGCAGACCCGGTGAGGAAGAGCGTCACTGGTCTTCTTGTTGGGTTAAGTGGCTGGCATTTGCCAGAGCTATCAGAAGGCGAGTCCGGCTTGGTATTGACCTCTAGTAACAGCTCCACCTCAGGCAGCCATGATATTTGTAAGTTAGTATTCCTAATAAGAAGTAAATGAAGTTTAATAGCTGTTCTTTCTTGTTATCCTTACATGGCTATACTGGGTAAATAAAAAGTAGCCTAGATCATGACATACTTTCTAATCAAACTACTTAAACATCAAAAGGAGCACAGCGTGCCAGGAAAGAAAAAGATCCAGCCCTTAAGTAGTAAAGAAGAGTTGATCTTTTATTTGGAATAAAATAATTTCAAGGATGAGAGGCCTTTATGAAGTGTACAGATACATAGTGCTAATAGACTGAACATTTGAGTATATTGTTATATAACATCATCATATTCCACAGTGCTTTACAGATGTGATTGTCACAGTCATATCCCTGCTGTTTTGAGACTAGTGACAAGCTTAGGACTGGAGGTTTGTCTCGGTCTGGAGCGCAGTCAACTCTTTGTTATAATACGATTGGTAAATCGCATAAATCACATAGGAGACACTGGGACTGCTATATATACATCCCATAGGAGACATTGGGGGCAAATACATCACAGGAAGGGCTGGGGACATATATACATACAGTATATATATCACAGGAGGGGCTGGTGCCATAAAAAAATCACAGGCGGGGCTGGAGCCATATAAAATCAAAGGAGAAACTGGCGCTATATACATCACAGGAGGGGCTGGGCATACACATAACAGGAGTGGCTGGGGGCATATAGATCACAAGAGGGGTTGAGGCATATAGATCACAAGAGGGGCTGGGGCACATACATCACAGGAGGGGCTGAGGGCATCTACATCACTGGGGGAGGCATATACATCACTGGAGGGCACGGACAGCACTGGGGGGCATGGACAGAACTGGGGGGCATGGAAAGTACCGGGGAAGCACAGACATCACAAGGGGGGCATGAACAGCACTGGCAAGGCATGTACAACACTGGGGGGCACGTTAGAACTGGGTGCATGGACAGCAGTGGGATGCATATGACTCACCCACGGGGTCTCTAGGGTTACCTGTCACAGGTCTGCGGTTCTTCTCCTGTGACGCCGTGGTGGTATTGCCCGGATTCGTGATGGGGATGAGGGGAGTAGTTGTTCGTGATTCCACCTGTGGTATGCGGCCAGGTATTAGCCGCCGCTGCGGAAAGTCTCTCTTTCCTGGGGCAGATGGTGATGCAGCTCGGGTGTTGCAGCTCTCCACAGGCAGAGCTAGGCCCCAGGGAGGATGTTAAGCGTAGTAGTCGCCTATGGCACAGGGGAGCGATGTTGTGAGCGCCGCAGTAATGGGACGACACAGAAGGTGCAGTTCAAATTTTGTACTCACTGGAAGCACACCAGCGTTGGAGTGCCGAGCTACGCCTTGATGGGCTCCAGCCGATCCCAGATACTTCGGAGGTCATGGCTGGTGTTTCCTTCTGTGCATCACCTTTCGACGGTTTTCCTCCACCCCAGCTCCTGGGCCATGGAATGTGTCATGGGTGCCTTCTGCACTCCCCACAAACTCTTTGATTTCACTTCTTTCCTAAGAACCAGGGTCGAGCTTCCAGCTCCAGATCACGGACCCCGAACTGTCCATGTCTTTGCTTATCTCCTCCTGAGTGTGACCTGGCGCTTGTGTGGAGCCCCGTATTACCTTCAGGTGCAGGCAGCCGCAGGGTCTTCATGGGCTTGGAAGTCTTCTGGTCACAGGTAGGTTAACTTCAATGGGAATCGTGACGCTACTCTCGGTAATTGCGGTCAGGGGGTGACTGCCACTGCAGGTTAGGGGACGCCTGGGGCTGATGTTAAATGCAGTCAGATGTTGTAACCTCCCCAGAGTGAGGCTGGCCCCAGGGTCCAGTGTAAGTATGTAGTACGACAGGTCGCAGAAGAACTCACACACAAAACAGCAATGTCTTTCAGGGTTTTTACTCACTTTCACAAGGCAGGGGTGAGTTAACCCGGGCGATATCCCTTCAGCTGATGTAGGGGTGACTGCTGACTTGCCTTCCTAGCCCTTCTTGTTTTGAGGTGACCCCGACCTGAAGTCTTGTTGGGATCACACAGGGAAGTCGCATACGCCTTTCTCCCCTTTCTGGCCTGTTTGCGGGCAGCATGGACCAAGTAATTCTGGCTGCTTGCCGTCAGTCACTTATGGGCCCCTCGTTGCTGCTGTAGCTACGGACTCGGTATAGGTTGGTGAAGCGCATAAAGTACCAGCAGTTTGGGCAGGCCAACTGAATGGGCCCCTTCTCTGGGGACCTGTACCCCGTGCGGGCTGGGTCTACTGACAGTTCCCTTACTCAGCCACCTCTCTGCACTCCGGCCTTAGGTGGTTTTTAGGCAGCACTAAACAGTAGCCCTTCTCCCCCACCAGCAGCCACGAACGGTGCAGTGTCTGGAAGGGCACTGCTCTGCCCTCCAGACGTGACTCTTCCACTTGCTTCTCCTTTGGCTGCCTCTGCACAACTCCCTTGTTCCCAGTGACACCATCCACCACTAGCTGGGAGGCGAGGGCCACCCCCCCTCCCTGGGTCTGCTCAGGGCTCCCCTCTAGCTGTGCGTGTGCTCTAGTTACTAGTGTTTCGTGTGTCCACACCCTAGTCAGCCTCTGGGATTACCTGTGTTGTGCTGATCCAGCATGGGTGCAGTACTCAGTGGTTCCTGACCAGGTCAGGGGCGCCACACTTGCTGCGCCCGGAGCTAACTCTAACTGAATGCTGTGTGTGATGGCTCCTCACTTCCCCTTTTGGTGCCCCACCTCCCGGGTTGCTGAACTAGTGGGCATGAGGTCCCATACCTCATGATAGCCACCCCAGCACCTACCCTAGCCCAGTCCCAGTGGAAGAGTCCCAGTGTTATGTGTTGGATGAGCGTGTTTGGTGCTGATTACCGGTGACGACCTCCTCCGTATTCGAGATGAATACTGCACCTTGGGTGAGGTGCAGTACCCTGGGGCGCCTGAAGCCGCAGGGCCGCCACACATGGACAGCACTCAGGGGCACAGACATCACTAGGAGGACATGGAAAGCACTGGGAGGCACAGACAGCATAGAGGAGAACACATCACTGGGAGGTGGCATACAGCACTGTGAGGGTGGCACACTGGCGTGGGGGGGTCACACAGCATTGGGATGGGGGGGTCACACAGCACTGGGAGGCATGTAAAGCACTGACAGTAAAGCTGCTGATTGTCTTCTATGGGATGGGGGCACAGTGAGCACTAAGCTTGCCCATAAAGTAATTCCTCAGCATGCTGGCACTGGCCAGCATGAGGACCAAATGGTGTGCACACACAGCTTTCAGTAATGAGTACTGCATGCATGTCCTCGCAGCCCACATGGAGATTTGAAGGGCCGGAAGCCAGAAAGCCTAGCAGTGCCTGGGAGCTGCAGTAAAGGTCCTCACCCTTTTACTAAGTAAAGAAAGTCTCAACTAGGGGGCTGTGCTTAGGGGGCATAAAAGTGCTTAGAAGTTTCAATCAAAAGCTCTTTAACTTAACAGGAGTATTAGTGAGTCTTGATGTGGTATCTACCTGATATTCTGGATTACAGAAAAATGCCTAAAAAGGACTGTCATGTGTAATCTATTACCTTAAACTATCAAAAACCAGAGTGTGTACAGCATGTCTTGCTGTGTGACTTGCTTGTGTAATTGTTCTCTGTAGACGGGCTGTGTATAAATCTGAACTTGTTTCTGTGCCAAAGAATGAGGAGAACATCTAATAGGGGACGTAGCTGTGGTGCTGTAGCTTCTTCAGGGCAAGGACATGGTAGATGTGTGCCTGTTACGCTCCAAACTGAAACATCTTCCTCTGGTGCACACAGGCCGCAGGCTGGTCATCTTCATTTCTGAGGCCCAAGCACCACTGCATAATGATGAGGCCAGACCATGTTGAGATAGTTTTAGATTATATGGCTACCAGTGCCTCCAGTTCCTTTGCATTGCCTTCCACATGGTCCACATCTGAAAGCTCAGAGTTGTCGCCTAAAGGCCATTTTACACACAGAGATAAATCTGCGGCAGATCTGTGGTTGCAGTGAAATTGTGGACAATCAGTGCCAGGTTTGTGGCTGTGTACAAATGGAACAATATGTCCATGATTTTACTGCAACCACAGATCTGCCAAAGATTTATCTCTGTGTGTAAAGTGGCCTTAAGTTCCATGATCATCTTCCTTCCATCTCAACTAGAGATGAGCGAGTACCATTCCTAATGGCTATACTCATTTCGGACTATAAGACGCACCTGACCATAAGACGCACCCTGGTTTTAGAGGGGGAAAATAGGAAAATAAAATTTTAACCAAAAAATATGGTCATGACACACTGTTATGGGGCGAGGATCTGCTGCTGACACTGTTATGGGGGTAATGTCCCCAAATTCTCTACTAAGGTACCCCATTCTGGTAATGATCCTCCTGCCTTGTATATGATCCTGCTCATATACCCCCATCCTGCTCATGATATACCCCCCATCCATCCTGCTCATAATATACCCCCCATCCATCCTGCTCATAATATGCCCCCCATCCATCCTGCTCATAATATACCCCCCATCCATCCTGCTCATGATATAACCCCATCCATCCTGCTCATGATATAACCCCATCCATCCTGCTCATAATATACCCCCCATTCATCCTGCTCATAATATACCCCCCATCCATCCTGCTCATGATATACCCCCATCCATCCTGCTCATAATATACCCCCCATCCATCCTGCTCATGATATACCCCCATCCATCCTGCTCATAATATACCCCCCATTCATCCTGCTCATAATATGCCCCCCATCCATCCTGCTCATGATATACCCCCATCCATCCTGCTCATAATATACCCCCCATCCATCCTGCTCATAATATACGACCCATCCATCCTGCTCATAATATACCCCCCATCCATCCTGCTCATGATATACCCCCATCCATCCTGCTCATGATATAACCCCATCCATCCTGCTCATGATATACCCCCATCCATCCTGCTCATGATATACCCCCATCCTGGTATATGGCCTGTGGCACAGAAAAAAAAATAAACGTTTATACTCACCTTTCCTCACTCCCTGAAGCACCGATCTCTGTCTCAGCTGCAGCGCCGCTGTGTGGAGCCGTCACCGCGTGTGGAGCCGTCACTGTTGTCTGCAGCATCGCGAATCGATGTCTTCCTGTCTGTGCCGGTCAGCTGAGCTGGTGGACACTAGCGGCGCGCACAGCGATGACGTCATCGCTGTGCGCGCCGCTAGTGTCCAGATCAGCTGACCGGCACAGACAGGAAGACATCGCGTGATGCTGCAGGGGGACGACTCCACACGCGGTGACGGGTGAGTGTACTGATTCACTGCACCCCGCGCTGATAATGACGCACGGGGGGCAGTGAATACAGCCGCACATGATCACTCCAGGCTGTAGTTGCCCGGGGTGATCACATCCGGCTGTTAATTATGCGCGCACCCCCCCCGCCCATCACCCCGCCCACCTGTCAGCGCCGGTTTCGCTGAGAGATGATGGGCGGGAGGATGGGCATGCATATGTAATGAGCGGGCCCACGTGGTCACGGCAGGCGCTGCTGCAGCCTGCTCGTGCCCCCGATGGCCCGCTCCACCGCAGCACCCACATTCCCGGCCGCAGCCCTATAGTCAGACCATAAGACGCACCCCCCACTTTCCCCCAACATTTGGGGGGGGAAAAGTGCGTCTTATGGTCCGAAAAATACGGTACTTTGTAATATTTGTGTATTCATTCTGAATAGCAAGTATAATGCAAGTCATTTGGAAATGTGAGTAATTTTAATTTTCTGTTGGACCCAACAAAGAGGTCTGGGGGCCTGAGGAAAAGGGTGAAATGGATGGGAAAGTGATGAAACTGAATGGGGAGAGCTTGGAGAATATGCCTGTGTGACGCCCTGGGCAAGCCAGGGGTCACAGGTCATCACACCACCACACCCTACACCTCAGTTAGGAACATCAAAGCTAACCTAAAATCATTGTTGCCTTCCTCCAGGGGCTGGTGTCCACACCAGGGTGTGGGCTAGGCGGTTGGCTCCGCCCACCGAGGAGTTCACAGCCCGTGAGGTGGGAAAAACCAGGCAGTCAGCTCAGGGAAGAGCTAGAGTGAGGAGTAAACAAGCAGATGAGTTTAGAGGAGTGAAGTAGAAGGAGTAAACAGTTGAGTAGGGTAGTTGGGTAGAGTTGAGCGCGGTTCGTGGTTCTCCAGTTCGCGGTTTGAGTGATTTTGGGGGCTGTTCTAGATCGAACTAGAACTCGAGCTTTTTGCTAAAGCTCAATAGTTCTAGTTACGTTCGAGAACGGTTCTAGCAGCAAAAAGACAAGCTAATTACTAGCTGGCTTTCCGCTGTAATAGTGTAAGTCACTCTGTGACTCACACTATTATGAAATTTCAGCGTATAGTGTGCGGGAACAGCGCATTCAGATCACTGCTGCTGGAATAATGGTGATCGCCATTTTTTTTTTTTTTCATTGTCTTCCTTCCCTAAGCACGCGCGTGTAGTGGGGCGGGCCAGCATGTCAGCCAATCCCACACACACACACAGCTAAGTGGACTTTTAGCCAGAGAAGCAACGGCATGTGTGATAGGATGTCCATGTCATATGTCCCTGTCAGTCACCGCTGGCGTAGCTCCTGTCTCCGATACTGCTGTGTACGCTCTACACACAGCGCTATACAGAATAGGGATAGAAGTTTCTATTAGCCCTTGTAAGGGCTAATTCCAGCAGGCTCAGAGCCATAGGTGACAGTCAGGTCCGTGGAAACAGATTTTAACAGCTACAGAAGATACCAGCGTCTGTGTAGCTAAGGTCAGGGATTTCCTCGCTGCATTTCCCCATTAGGAGGGATAGAAAGTGAGGCTTCCTTTCCTGTACACTGACCCACAACCCTGCCACAGTACCCTCCTGCCCTTTGCACACTCAAGCTCATTGTTACTAAGCCATTATACTAGCAAACACTGAGGAAACTTAGTGGCATCCTAAAAGGGGCTGTTGGACTTCCATTATTGTCCCACTGGTGCAAAGCTATTTGCAGCACCACTGCGTTGCACACTGAAACTCATTGTTACTAAGCCATTATACTAGCAAACACTGAGGAAACTTAGTGGCATCCTAAAAGTGGCTGTTGGACTCCATTTGTGCCCCACTGGTGCAAAGCTATTTCCAGCACCTCTGCATTACACCCTCCTGCTCATTTTTAATACGCTATAATAATAGCAAAAAATGCTGCAACTTAGTGCCACCCAAAAAGTGGCTGTTGTACTCCATTTGTGGCCCACTGGTGCAAAGATATTTCCAGCACCTCTGCATTACACCCTCCTGCTCTGTTTTTAACAAGCTATAATAATAGCAAAAAATGCTGCAATTTAGTGGCAGACAAAAAGTGGCTGTTGTACTCCATTAGTGCCCCACTGGTGCAAAGCTATTTCCAGCACCTCTGCATTACACCCTCCTGCTTATTTTGCTACGCTATTTTTATAGCAAACTCATGGAATTCCTTGCTACATTTCATCATTAGGAGAGATAGAAAGTGAGGCTTCCTTTACTGTCCTGGTACACACAGAACACGGCCACTGTACCCATCTGCCCACTTTAGCCACGCTATTAATTTTGCCCAAAGAACTGACTCTTTTTCTGCCATCCTAAAATTGTTTGGAATACTAAGTTAGTGTTACTTTGCTGCCAAGCAAGGTGCAACACATGGGCATTCTACACTCCTTTCGATTTGTGGAACGCAATTATTAACTGCAGGTAGTCCAGCCAATCTGTGACAAAGGTGCAGGCGTGGATATAATGTTTCCTTCATCCAATGGTGGTTTTCTCGATGTCTGACAGCTCAACAATACCATCTGTTTTCACTTACAAAACAAGTGATGACCTGCCAATCACACTCCTGCTTACGGGTAACGGGGTGGAAGTTCAGTGTGAAAAAGCATGAGTGACTGCTGTCCCCACAGTCACAGAGGATGAAGAGCACACAGATGCACTTGATGGGGCAGGCGGTGGTTGCACAGCCCTGCTAGGTTGCACTGTAGCACAGTGAAATTACCATTTCGACTTATGCTTCATTTTAAGTCTTGGATTTGGTGGGCTCCCCAGTATGCAGCAAAACCACGCAACATGAAAAGCACTGTATGCAGTTGGGTTCATAAATGATTGTTTAACTTTCCCAAAACAAACAATAAGAAACAATAAGAATAAGAAATTGAAATAATAGAACAATCTATTCAGTTGCCTACTACTTGCTAATCCCTCTGCATAGCAGCAGTAATTGTGTGTTTGTGTGTGTGTGTGTGTGTGTGTGTGCAAACACAACTTACTAGTGGCGCATCACAAGAGCTTCCCAGTTATGTACCTAAACATAGACAAAACACATCACCTACCCTGAATACCCTTGTTAGCTGAAGCCTCAAAGATAAGGCAGATGATAGCAGTGTGAATGCAAACCACACAGCTCTGCAACACAGTCAAGGAAATCTTGAAAATCAACAGTCAATGCAAACATGTGTCGCTGTCCCTCTATGATTTAAACTGTACGTGACAATTTGACAGTGCAGAGGCAGCAAGTCTGATTGTCTATATAGTCATCCTATCCAGAACAGATACAGTTAGGTCCAGAAATATTTGGACAGTGACACAAGTTTTGTTATTTTAGCTGTTTACAAAAACATGTTCAGAAATACAATTATATATATAATATGGGCTGAAAGTGCACACTCCCAGCTGCAATATGAGAGTTTTCACATCCAAATCGGAGAAAGGGTTTAGGAATCATAGCTCTGTAATGCATAGCCTCCTCTTTTTCAAGGGACCAAAAGTAATTGGACAAGGGACTCTAAGGGCTGCAATTAACTCTGAAGGCATCTCCCTCGTTAACCTGTAATCAATGAAGTACTTATAAGGTCTGGGGTTGATTACAGGTGTGTGGTTTTGCATTTGGAAGCTGTTGCTGTGACCAGACAACATGCGGTCTAAGGAACTCTCAATTGAGGTGAAGCAGAACATCCTGAGGCTGAAAAAAAAGAAAAAATCCATCAGAGAGATAGCAGACATGCTTGGAGTAGCAAAATCAACAGTCGGGTACATTCTGAGAAAAAAGGAATTGACTGGTGAGCTTGGGAACTCAAAAAGGCCTGGGCGTCCACGGATGACAACAGTGGTGGATGATCGCCGCATACTTTCTTTGGTGAAGAAGAACCCATTCACAACATCAACTGAAGTCCAGAACACTCTCAGTGAAGTAGGTGTATCTGTCTCTAAGTCAACAGTAAAGAGAAGACTCCATGAAAGTAAATACAAAGGGTTCACATCTAGATGCAAACCATTCATCAATTCCAAAAATAGACAGGCCAGAGTTAAATTTGCTGAAAAACACCTCATGAAGCCAGCTCAGTTCTGGAAAAGTATTCTATGGACAGATGAGACAAAGATCAACCTGTACCAGAATGATGGGAAGAAAAAAGTTTGGAGAAGAAAAGGAACGGCACATGATCCAAGGCACACCACATCCTCTGTAAAACATGGTGGAGGCAACTTGATGGCATGGGCATGCATGGCTTTCAATGGCACTGGGTCACTTGTGTTTATTGATGACATAACAGCAGACAAGAGTAGCCGGATGAATTCTGAAGTGTACCGGGATATACTTTCAGCTCAGATTCAGCCAAATGCCGCAAAGTTGATCGGACGGCGCTTCATAGTACAGATGGACAATGACCCAAAGCATACAGCCAAAGCTCCCCAGGAGTTCATGAGTGCAAAAAAGTGGAACATTCTGCAATGGCCAAGTCAATCACCAGATCTTAACCCAATTGAGCATGCATTTCACTTGCTCAAATCCAGACTTAAGATGGAAAGACCCACAAACAAGCAAGTCCTGTAGGCTGCGGCCTGTAAAGGCCTGGCAAAGCATTAAGAAGGAGGAAACCCAGCGTTTGGTGATGTCCATGGGTTCCAGACTTAAGGCAGTGATTGCCTCCAAAGGATTCGCAACAAAATATTGAAAATAAAAATATTTTGTTTGGGTTTGGTTTATTTGTCCAATTACTTTTGACCTCCTAAAATGTGGAGTGTTTGTAAAGAAATGTGTACAATTCCTACAATTTTTATCAGATATTTTTGTTCAAACCTTCAAATTAAACGTTACAATCTGCACTTGAATTCTGTTGTAGAGGTTTCATTTCAAATCCAATGTGGTGGCATGCAGAGCCCAACTCGCGAAAATTGTGTCACTGTCCAAATATTTCTGGACCTAACTGTATGTGTTTTGATAATAAAACAAAGTGTTAAGTGCACGCATTACTATCTGGGCACAGCCTACCGTACCCGGGTACTGTGATGTCCATTTGCCATAAATACAGACTTTACGCTCCTATCATGGTAAACAGTATAGACAGCACCGGAAGAATGTTGCTCTGTGTCACAGGATGCTGCTCACTGGCGTTACAGTACTCCTCACCAAACTCCAAAAAGTCTCCCCTCACAATCGAACAAAGTGTTTCCGCGGTTGCTCCTTGCTGTAACACACACATTTATCTTTTCATTCTGTTCATAGACAGCATCTCCAAGTCCACACAAGAAGATCGTTTTGCTATTGCTATAGTGACCTAACAGACAAAAGCAGCTCCAAAAAAACAGCAGCCCCTTGTGTGTAGTCTGCAACAATGCATGCAATGAACGGCAAATAAGCATGTTGCATTCACAGTGGCTAAAGCTGAGCAATACATCCTCACGCTATCAATTCATATCCATGTGACACTTCATGGTGGAAGTACTCAAAGTTGAGATTTTTTGCCTTCGACTTACAGATTGTTACAGATTACATGACTTGGGTGATCCTTTGCTATGTCCAAAAAATTCCCAGGTTAGGCAAGGCTTACAGGCCATGCGAACTGCATAGCCAACATGACTTATGCTCATAGGCAGAGTTGTGGCTGAGGATTCTGTTGTTGACGTGCTGCCAGTACTTTGTCTTTGTCCAGAAAGACACAACGTAAACTCGTCGTCAGTAGCATCCTCCTCCACCTCCACTGCTGACGTAATCGATTGGCTCACTTTGGTTTGACAGTAAGTGGTGTCTCCAACCTCATCATCACCCTGTGTGTTTTCATTCCCCTCGTCATGAGTCCTCCGTGACAAACATGTTACCTCATCATGTTACCCATTGTCTCCACCAGGATGATGTACGGTTTGGAAATAAGGCTGTACATTATGCTCAGCACCTTCTTCATCGGGGCCTGGATCCAACTCACAAACCTTCTGGCCATCTGTGCAGATAATTTCCCCTGTCTCCTGTAACTCACTGCCTCAACACGTCAGATTATATGCTACACCCACAAGCTTCAAACGGAACCTGAAAACTCATCTGTTCATAAATAACTATAACCATTAAATGACACCACCACCATGCGGAGCTTCTGCCCAACCTACACCCCACCTACTGAACCTTCCCCAAAATACTTTACAATGTAATCTCGCAAGGGCTGGGTCCTCTGCCCTCTGTACCAGTCTGTCTATTGTTACTTGTATATGTATTCTGTATGTAACCCCCTTGTCATGTACAGCACCATGGAATCAATGGTGCTCTAAAAAGAAATAATAATAATAATAATAATATTAATAATAACTTCTTTGTCTGTACTCACTGCAGCTTTGGAACAGACCTCTGATTCACAGGCTATTGTGTGACTGAACAGCTCTGCAGACTCAACCATCTCTGTTACCCCATACTCAGCAGGGCTGGTTGAAACTTGAGATCTGTTAGGAGGCAAGTGCGATTGGGTTGACACCACAGTGGAATGGAGTATTTGTGATATTGAACTTGAGGTGGAGGAGAGGCCACTTTATGGTGCACTTGAGATCCATTGAAGCAGCTGCTGTTTTGGTGCCTCAACTACATTTGTTAGCGATGGTCGTGTCCATGAAAAAAGGATCATATCTGATTATCCACGGGAAGAAGTACACCTGTTATTTTGGCTGTTATTTGTTGTTATGAATCGGTGCCGCCGTAAATGCAAGCAACCTGCTGCGGTTCCAGTTGCGCCCAGGCGTCAGCTGCCATTTAGGGCTGTGCCTCAGGTTGTCCAGCTGGATGCTTTCTCCTCCACGCCTAAGTGTGGAGAGTAGAGATGAGCGAACCGGTCCCGGTTCGGCTCGAGGTCGGTTCGCCGAACGGAGCTCCTGTTCGAGTTCGGCTCGTCGAACGTTCGACGAACCGAACTCGAACTTTATAGGAAACAATGGCAGGCAATCACAAACACAGAAAAACACCTAGAAAACACCCTCAAAGGTGTCCAAAAGGTGACAAACAACTCACAACACAACACAAACACATGGGAAAGTGGCAAGGACATATACTCATGCGAAAACAAAACAGCTGGACAAGGAAAAAGAGGAGGACACACAGATATATGAGTATATGCAAGGAAACATCGATTCCATTATTGTGCAACTTGAGCCCTGCTCATTTTAGGCTTCCAATCTTGATAAATTGCCTGAGCTCGCCACGTACGCCTTGGGGATCTTGTCGTGTCCTGCAGCCAGCGTTCTCTCGGAACCTGTCTTCAGTGCTGCTGGGGGTCTGCTGGCAGATAAGCACATGTGTCTGTCCACTGACAATGTGGACATGGCTCTCAGAGGACTTTTCTTCCCCTGGGTCAGCCAGGGGACGGGAAAGGCACGCGTATTTTTGAGAGTGCTTCATGCCAAGCATCTTTTTCTTTTTCAAAAGGGAAGGTCAACTGATGCCAGTCAAGTGGGGTGTGTGTGGCCCAGTTAGTGGCAACGAGGGAGACTGTGGTTGGAGTCCCCTCGCTGTGTTTCTAAAAGAACCAAGATGAACAAGTCATGGCTCTCAGAGGACTTTTCTTCCCCTGGGTCATCCAGGGGACGGGAAAGGCACGCGTATTTTTGAGAGTGCTTCATGCCAAGCATCTTTTTCTTTTTCAAAAGGGGGCGTCAACTGATGCCAGTCAAGTGGGGTGTGTGTGGCCCAATTAGTGGCAACGAGGGAGACTGTGGTTGGAGTCCCCTCGCTGTGTTTCTAAAAGAACCAAGATGAACAAGTCATGGCTCTCAGAGGACTTTTCTTCCCCTGGGTCAGCCAGGGGACGGGAAAGGCACGCGTATTTTTGAGAGTGCTTCATGCCAAGCATCTTTTTCTTTTTCAAAAGGGAAGGTCAACTGATGCCAGTCAAGTGGGGTGTGTGTGGCCCAGTTAGTGGCAACGAGGGAGACTGTGGTTGGAGTCCCCTCGCTGTGTTTCTAAAAGAACCAAGATGAACAAGTCATGGCTCTCAGAGGACTTTTCTTCCCCTGGGTCAGCCAGGGGACGGGAAAGGCACGCGTATTTTTGAGAGTGCTTCATGCCAAGCATCTTTTTCTTTTTCAAAAGGGAAGGTCAACTGATGCCAGTCAAGTGGGGTGTGTGTGGCCCAGTTAGTGGAAACGAGGGAGACTGTTGTTGGAGTCCCCTCGCTGTGTTTCTAAAAGAACCAAGATGAACAAGTCATGGCTCTCAGAGGACTTTTCTTCCCCTGGGTCATCCAGGGGACGGGAAAGGCACGCGTATTTTTGAGAGTGCTTCATGCCAAGCATCTTTTTCTTTTTCAAAAGGGAAGGTCAACTGATGCCAGTCAAGTGGGGTGTGTGTGTGGCCCAGTTAGTGGCAACGAGGGAGACTGTGGTTGGAGTCCCCTCGCTGTGTTTCTAAAAGAACCAAGATGAACAAGTCATGGCTCTCAGAGGACTTTTCTTCCCCTGGGTCAGCCAGGGGACGGGAAAGGCACGCGTATTTTTGAGAGTGCTTCATGCCAAGCATCTTTTTCTTTTTCAAAAGGGAAGGTCAACTGATGCCAGTCAAGTGGGGTGTGTGTGGCCCAGTTAGTGGAAACGAGGGAGACTGTGGTTGGAGTCCCCTCGCTGTGTTTCTAAAAGAACCAAGATGAACAAGTCATGGCTCTCAGAGGACTTTTCTTCCCCTGGGTCAGCCAGGGGACGGGAAAGGCACGCGTATTTTTGAGAGTGCTTCATGCCAAGCATCTTTTTCTTTTTCAAAAGGGAAGGTCAACTGATGCCAGTCAAGTGGGGTGTGTGTGGCCCAGTTAGTGGAAACGAGGGAGACTGTTGTTGGAGTCCCCTCGCTGTGTTTCTAAAAGAACCAAGATGAACAAGTCATGGCTCTCAGAGGACTTTTCTTCCCCTGGGTCATCCAGGGGACGGGAAAGGCACGCGTATTTTTGAGAGTGCTTCATGCCAAGCATCTTTTTCTTTTTCAAAAGGGGGGGTCAACTGATGCTAGTCAAGTGGGGTGTGTGTGGCCCAATTAGTGGCAACGAGGGAGACTGTGGTTGGAGTCCCCTCGCTGTGTTTCTAAAAGAACCAAGATGAACAAGTCATGGCTCTCAGAGGACTTTTCTTCCCCTGGGTCAGCCAGGGGACGGGAAAGGCACGCGTATTTTTGAGAGTGCTTCATGCCAAGCATCTTTTTCTTTTTCAAAAGGGAAGGTCAACTGATGCCAGTCAAGTGGGGTGTGTGTGGCCCAGTTAGTGGAAACGAGGGAGACTGTGGTTGGAGTCCCCTCGCTGTGTTTCTAAAAGAACCAAGATGAACAAGTCATGGCTCTCAGAGGACTTTTCTTCCCCTGGGTCAGCCAGGGGACGGGAAAGGCACGCGTATTTTTGAGAGTGCTTCATGCCAAGCATCTTTTTCTTTTTCAAAAGGGAAGGTCAACTGATGCCAGTCAAGTGGGGTGTGTGTGGCCCAATTAGTGGCAACGAGGGAGACTGTGGTTGGAGTCCCCTCGCTGTGTTTCTAAAAGAACCAAGATGAACAAGTCATGGCTCTCAGAGGACTTTTCTTTCCCTGGGTCAGCCAGGGGATGGGAAAGGCACGCGTATTTTTGAGAGTGCTTCATGCCAAGCATCTTTTTCTTTTTCAAAAGGGAAGGTCAACTGATGCCAGTCAAGTGGGGTGTGTGTGGCCCAGTTAGTGGCAACGAGGGAGACTGTGGTTGGAGTCCCCTCGCTGTGTTTCTAAAAGAACCAAGATGAACAAGTCATGGCTCTCAGAGGACTTTTCTTCCCCTGGGTCAGCCAGGGGACGGGAAAGACACGCGTATTTTTGAGAGTGCTTCATGCCAAGCATCTTTTTCTTTTTCAAAAGGGGGGGTCAACTGATGCCAGTCAAGTGGGGTGTGTGTGGCCCAATTAGTGGCAACGAGGGAGACTGTGGTTGGAGTCCCCTTACTGTGTTTTACATGCTTTTAGAAGGGCATGACATGGCTTAGAGGTTGACTTTCAGCATCTGGAAACTGTTGGCTACCAAAATGCTGCCTTTCCAACCTTTTTAACCGAGGATTTTCGAGACCTTATGCCCATCGCAGTGCCCCAAGAGCCGATGCCCAGGCGCCACTCCTTCTCCAACAAAGGCGTGCACGCGCTACACCAGCATGTCGCACTAAACATCACTGATTCCTTGAGAAACTCTGTGTGACAGGGTGCATTTCACCACAGATAATTGGCCCAGTAAGCATGGACAGGGGCGTTACATGTCGCTGACTGGGCAATGGGTTACTGTGGGGAGAGATGGAGAAGGGTCTGCTGTACAAGTCTTGCCGTCCCCACGAGTTGTGTCAATCCTTCTTCTGTATGTAGAAGTTAATACACTGCTTCTGCCTCTTCAACCTCGTGTGGGTCCTCCACCTTGGCGCAAACCCTGTGTGGTCAGGCCACCCTTCCTTGTAACTGCGCACAAGGACTACCACACACCTCCTTACTATGCTGGCAGCAGAGCTCAATGCCATCATGCGGTCAAAGGTTTACTTTGAAATGTATGGGAAATGTGAGTCACACCGCTGAAAAGTTGTGGACGGTTAGCTCTGGAGACCAAGTTTCATCAATGGTTGTCTCCACTCAACCAGCAGCCAGGGAAGGCCGGGTGCGACAATGATGCAAACATGGGTGCGGCCCTTCGCTGTGACAATGTGACACACGTGCCTTGTGTGATTCACGTGTTGAACCTGGTTGTCCAGCAATTTTTAAAGCACTATCCTGGCCCACATGGCCTTCTGCAGAGAGCACGGTGTAACGCCTTCCTTGATCCACACACTCAGATGGGCTGTAAATGATAGGCTAGAGGGAAGCCACTCACCAAGCAGGACCCCTAGAACCCTGAAACCCTTTAACCCCTATACAGGGATTAGGAATTGCACAGGGCCCAAGGTGATTAATACCTGTGGAAGGCTGCAGTTCCAGAGAATAGTAGTCAGGCAGGGTCAAAACATTAATTGAGGAACAGGAACAGAATGGGACGGCCAGGACTTAATCAGAAAACAAGCAGAGGTGAAATGCGGATCGGCCAACAAGGTACATAAACAGCAAGCAGGAAAAGTAGTCAGGTAACAAGCACACAAAATCATAAAACTGAACTGGGGGTAAAATTAACCAGAAGTTCATAGCTATGTCTGGCAGTGGTCTGCAGACAGGATGGGCATAAAAAAGGGTGTGGTGTCTTCCCATTGGTTGTAGCTGAATGATGGTATTTCATCTGTGAGATACCCACCAGCTACATTCAGCCAGAGATTCTGCATCTGTCAAGGTAATGCAGCCCAGTGGGTGAGCATAACCTGCGTCCACCTGCGCCGCTGGCATCGACTCCTCTCCCATCATCAGCACTATGCATGAAAGGAACACATTGTCACCTGGCGACCGGAGTACAAATTGACGGAGCATACTCCGTTGGTGACTTAACAGCCGTGTGCGGCAATGATGCAAACCTGGCTGCGGGCCATCCTCAGGGCAATGTGACACACGTGCCTTGTATGGCTCACGTGTTGAACCTAATTCTCCAGCAATTTTTAAAACACCATCCCGGCCTACATGGCCTTGTGCAGCGGGCACGCTCGCTATGTGCTTACTTCCATCGTGCGCACACAGCAGCTCAACAACTTTCATCACTCCAGAAGTCTTAGGGTCTGGCAGTTAAACGCCGGAAATGCGATGTTCCGACACGCAGGAATTGGAATCTGCACATGTTGCAGCGTGTGTGGCAGCACCGCAGAGCCCTGCTGAAATACGGTATGACATATAGCCTGGGATAACTTGATCCAGAGGTGGTGCAGATCACGCTGCTGGAGTGGTGTCAGATCAAGGACCTATGCACCCTGCTACACAGTTTACAAATGTCGACGAAGATGTTTAGCACTGACAATGTCATTCTCAGCGTGACAATTCTGGTCATCTACATGATGGAGCACACTGTAATTATTATTCGGAGTCAGGTGTTGGGACAAGAGGAAGGGGAGGAAGTACAGGAGGAGTCATATGCGGAAGGGATAACAAGATCTACGAGGTCCAGATGGTCAGCGGCACCTATGCGGCAGTCATGGTGAGGGAGAGGGATTAACAAGGGCGCATAGTATCAGCAAAAAGTGTTGAGGAAAGTGCAGGAGCCCATGAAGAAATGGAGGACGAACTGGCGATGGGCATGGAAGACTCAGCAGATGAGTGAGAGCTTGCTCACATTTCGGTTGTGCGAGGTTGTGGGGAGAGGGCAGAGGAAGGAGGCACGATTCTCACCTCTCTGCCACCAACACACCAAGGACTTGGTCCTCCTGGATGCACAAGACACATGAGCGCCTTCTTGCTGCACTACCTACATGACCCTCGGATTGTACGAATTCGAAGTAATCCTGAATACTGGGTTGCCACACTGTTAGATCCCCGATACAAGACAAAATTTGGCGAAATAATTCCTGCCATAGAAATGGACGCACGTATACAGGAGTATCTGCAGAATGTGGTACGCAATCTTAGATCTACTTTTCCACTAAACACCAGTGCTGCACAGAGTGAATCTCAACGCTTTGTCATGGATAGGAGGAAATGGTCTTTTACTTGTCCACATCTGAGGGACCGAGGGCTGGCTGCTGTGCTGAGATGGCATTGAGTACGGTGTCCTTGCAGAGTTGCACTTTTGGTCATATACCAAAATGAGTTGAAAAAGGACAGATGCTGGTGGAAAGGGGAACAGGTGTGTTGGAAAGGGGAAAAAAGTTTTGGTCCGTGGATTTGGTGGTTAAGCAAAAGTAACATTTGATGAAGAAACACCATCTGTTACAGTGGGACTGGCAGATTTGGATAAGGTGGTATATACTATGTTACCGCTATATAACAAAAATTAATAAGAAAAGAAAGAGAAAGGTATATATCCCCATCAGCAGTCAGTGTCCACCGTGCTCCCAGTTGGAAAAGGAGAGGTCACAGGGTCCACATGCCCACCCAGCCCAGGAACTCCCTGTTAACAACACAGGAGCCATTGAGTACGCTGACCGTGTGCGTAGGGGCCACACCTGTGGACAGCAGGCGCATCAGCAGCAGCAGGCCTGTTAATGCCACTGGGCTGCACAAGCAGGACTGGTAGGACAGGAGCTGGTCTTAACCGTTCTGCGTTACCAACTGTGGTGGTGGCCTGCATCGACACCCTATCCCTGCCTACCTCTGGCCTAAAGCCGCAATGGGTTCAACACATGGAGGTGTGCTCTTTCGGAGCATAATAGAAGAATGCGCACCTCCTTGTTGGCTCCAGCCCCTTTTATAACCTGGGTCCGCCCCAAACCAGGGTGAACCACAATGAACCTCCTGGAGACAAAAGTAGAGTGACACGTCATGATTGGCATAACTAGCGTCCTATTTGGAACCGCAACTTCAATGATGACCTCATGGCTGCCATGACCCAAACACCTCACCAGTCATCGTCTGACCATCAATAATGCGGTGACAAGTCATAGGGGTGGGCCTCTGCAAGCCATTTGGGAGGACACCTGATGCCCTGTGGTCTATATGGGACCCCCACATCAGGGGCAGGGCCAAAGAGTTCATTACCGGACCTAGTCTCTGATGCAGTAAGTGCCTGAGCATGCTCAGTAGCATGAAATACAGTCTCTGAAAAAAGACTATCAGCTTTAGCATGGTGTCTAGGCACAAAACAGGACTTAGACCCGGCACGGAATGCAAGTACCTGTGCAAAGAGGCTTTTGACACTTAGTGTGGGAGCATGCGCTGTATCCCGAAATGAAGACTTAGCGTCAGGAATGGCACAGTCAGGCTGAGCATACTCACTAGGCGAAACACTGTAGTTAGGCTGCAGCTGGGGTAAATCGGCACACGCATGCGCACTAGCTGCCTCTCCACACTTAGACGTGGAGGAGAAATTGCTCTTTGGGTGTGAACTTGGAGATGCTGTCTATGAACAGAAGGAAAAGCTAAAGGAAGCCTCACTTTCTATCCCTCCGAATTATCAAATGCAGCAATGAATTCCCTGAGTTTGCTATAACATTAGCGTAGCAAAATGTGCATGAGGATGTCATGTAGAGGTGCTAGAAATAGCTTGGCACCAGTGGGGCACTAATGGAATACAACAGCCAGTTCTATGATGCCACTAAATGGCAGTATTTTTTGCTATCATTATAGCTTATTAAAAACAGAGCAGGAGGGTGTCATGCACAGGTGCTAGAAATAGCTTGGCACCAGTGGGGCACTAATGGAATACAACAGCCAGTTTTATGATGCCACTAAATGGCAGTATTTTTTGCTATCATTATAGCTTATTAAAAACAGAGCAGGAGGGTGTCATGCACAGGTGCTGCACATAGATTTGCACTAGTGTGACTAGACAAAAGTCCAATAGCCACGTTTAGGATGCCACTAGGTTCACTGCCTGTTTGCTAGTATAATGGCTTAGTAACAATGAGTTTGAGTGTGCAATGCAGGCAGAGGTGCTGCAAATATCTTTGCACTAGTGGGACTATACAGAAGTCCAATAGCCACGTTTAGGATGACACTAAGTTCACTCAGTGTTTGCTAGTATAATGGCTTAGTAACAATGAGTTTGAGTGTGCAATGCAGGCAGACGTGCTGCAAATATCTTTGCACTAGTGTGACTACACAAAAGTACAATAGCCACGTTTAGGATGCCACTAGGTACACTGACTGTTTGCTAGTATAATGGCTTAGTTAAAAAGAGTTTGAGTGTGCAATGCAGGCAGACGTGCTGCAAATATAAATATGGGGCTGAGAAGCCGACGGGCGCCGGGAGCGGGGACCAGGACGCCTGGGAACTGCAGGCAATGGAGGCTGGAGACCGGGGAGCGGCGGAGACCGGACAGAAGAACCGGGCAGCGACGCAGGGAAGCCGGGGAGCGTGGCAGGTGACCCGGGGAGCAGAGCAGGGGACCCGGGGAGCGTGACAGTACCCCCCCCCACGCCCCCCTCCCCGCAACCGGGACAGGAAGGCACGGATCAAAGGAGTACCCACATTCTCCCGGGGTTCCCAGGACCTATCCTCAGGACCATAGCCTGCCCAGTCCTCCAGGAAGAACTGTCGGCCCCGTACAGTTTTCACGGCCACGATATCCCTTACCGCATAGATGTCGTCATCGGCAATAGGAGGAGGAGCCGAACTGGCAGCAGCGGAGAAGGGACCAAGGACAACTGGCTTGAGCAGGGAGACGTGGAAGGAGTTGGGTATCTTCATCGTGGCCGGGAGCTGCAGCTTGTAGGAGACCTCATTGATCTTGCTGAGGACTTTAAACGGCCCGATGTAGCGAGGTCCCAGCTTGTAGGATGGTAGCTTCAATCGGACGTACTTGGAAGCAAGCCACACCAGATCTCCTGGAGAGAAACACGGGGGATCCAGACGCCTCTTGTCTGCGTGTCTCTTCATCCGCAGGGAAGCACGTCCAAGGGACGCCTTAACAGAGTCCCAAATGGTTGCAAAGTCACGGGCTACAGCATCAGCAGCAGGGACATCCGAGGAAGAAGATACAGGCAATGGGACGGACGGCTGAAGTTCGTAAACGACATGGAAGGAAGAGCTGGAGGAGGACTCACTGACGTGGTGATTATGGGAGAATTCAGCCCAAGGAAGAAGCGTGGACCAGTCGTCATGATGGGCGTTGACGTAGTGACGTAAGAAGGAGGTCAAGATCTGATTGACCCGTTCCACTTGGCCGTTCGACTGAGGATGGTAGGCTGAAGAAAAGTCCAGAGTCACTCCCAGATGTTTGCAGAGAGCCCTCCAGAAGCGGGAGGTAAACTGAGTTCCTCTGTCGGACACAATGTGTGATGGAAAGCCATGCAACCGGAAGATGTGTTGTACATAGGCGTCAGCGAGTTCCTGGGCAGAGGGCAGTCCAGCCATAGGGACGAAATGAGCCATTTTAGAGAACCGATCCACCACGACCCATATGACTGTGTGTCCGGAGGACAATGGCAAGTCCGTAATAAAGTCCATCGCAATGTGTTGCCACGGTACTGAGGGTATAGGCAGAGGCAGAAGACGGCCATATGGCAGATGTTTGGGCGTCTTATTCCTGGCACAAGAGGAGCAGGTTGAGACAAAAGAAGCGACGTCCGTGCGAAGGGATGGCCACCAGTAATGACGTACAATCGTACTCCATGTTCTCTTCTGACCAGCATGACCGGCTATTTTCGAGGCATGGCCCCAGTGTAACACTTTTTGCCTGTCAGTCTCAGAGACATAGGTCTTTCCTTGTGGTATTTGGGCCAGGGTGACAGGAGTCACCGGAATGATCTTACTAGGGCAGATGATGGGCTGGGATGTCTCCTCCTCCTGCTCCATGGGCATGAAAGACCTGGACAAGGCATCTGCGCGTACATTCTTGTCCGCGGGTCGGAAATGGAGCTGGAAATCAAATCTGGCAAAGAACAAGGACCACCTGGCTTGCCGTGGGTTCAGTCGCTGAGCAGACCGCAGGTATTCCAGGTTCTTGTGGTCCGTGTAAATAATAACGGGGTACACTGCTCCTTCCAGAAGGTAGCGCCATTCCTCCAGAGCCAGTTTGACTGCCAATAGTTCTCGGTCACCGATGGTGTAGTTGCGTTCAGGCGCTGAGAAGCTCTTGGAGAAGAAACCGCAAGTCACCATCTTCCCGGAGGAGGACTTCTGCATGAGCACTGCTCCGGCTCCCGAGGAGGAGGCATCCACCTCCAAGGTGAACTGTCGGTTTAATTCCGGACAGTGGAGCACAGGAGAGGAGGCAAATGCCCGCTTCAGAGAGCCAAACGCGGCGTCGGCCGCAGGTGACCAGTCCTTTGGATTAGCCCCCTTCTTGGTCAAGGCGGAGAGAGGAGCAGTCAGAGCAGAGAAGTGAGGGATGAACTGGCGGTAATAGTTGACGAATCCCAGAAAGCGTTGGATTGCCTTTAGTCCAGAAGGAGGAGGCCAGTTGAGAATGGAAGAGACCTTCTTCGGATCCATCTGCAGTCCGGTATCGGAGATGACGTAACCCAGGAAGGGAAGAGAAGACTGCTCGAAGACACACTTCTCGTACTTGGCGTACAGACGATTCTCCCTCAGTCGTCGTAGTACCAGCTGCACGTTCTCTCTGTGGGTCTGGAGGTTCGGAGAAAAGACCAGGATGTCATCAAGATACACCACCACACAGATGTAAAGAAGGTCCCGGAACACGTCGTTCACCAATTCCTGAAAGACTGCTGGTGCGTTACACAGGCCGAAGGGCATCACACAGTATTCATAGTGCCCATCGCGAGTATTGAACGCGGTCTTCCATTCGTCCCCAGAGCGGATGCGGACCAGGTTGTAGGCACCCCGAAGATCCAACTTGGTGAACACACGAGCTCCTCTAAGCCGATCAAACAATTCGGGGATGAGCGGCAGAGGGTACTTGTTTTTCACGGTGATTTGGTTTAATCCCCGGTAGTCTATGCATGGGCGTAGGTCTCCTTCTTTCTTCTTAACGAAGAAGAAGCCTGCTCCAGCAGGAGAGGAGGATCTCCGAATGAATCCCCTTGCCAGGCTCTCTGTGATGTAAGTAGACATGGCCCTTGTTTCGGCTGGAGACAGCGGATATATCCGTCCTCGAGGTGGTGTAGTTCCCGGTAGCAGGTCGATGGCACAATCGTAAGGACGATGTGGCGGAAGTACCTCTGATTCCTTTTTGTCGAAGACATCCGCGAAGGACCAATAGGCCGAGGGCAGTCCCGGTAGGGACTCTGGAACCGGAGGTCGTCGGATGGGTTGTATGGTCTTCAGACAGTTCTCATGGCAAGAAGAGCCCCATCGGGTGATTTCACCAGTGCCCCAGCTGACTGATGGTTCGTGTGTCCGTAACCAGGGAAGTCCCAGCAGGATTTGATGGGACATGTGTGGAAGGACGTAGAGAGCGATGTTCTCGGTGTGCAGGGCACCGATACGCAGTTCGACCGGCCTGGTGATCCAGGAGATGGTGTCAGAGAGGGGTCTCCCATCCACAGAGGCAATCACGAGGGGTTTGTCGAGTGGAGTAACAGGCACCTGGTACTTGTCCACCGTGGCCTGCTGGATGAAATTGCCTGCTGCCCCAGAATCGAGATACGCCTCAGCCGTGAACCGCGTCTCTCCCGTTGTCACTTGAACAGTCCAGGTAACCGGGTCTGAGAGAGTCCCAGCACCTAGGGTGGCCTCTCCTACCAACCCTAGGCTTTGGAGTTTCCCGGCCTTTCTGGACAGGAGCGTAGCAGGTGTGTGCCCTCTCCGCAGTAGAAGCAGAGGCCCTTGGCGAGCCGCTCTGCTCGGCGTTGTTCAGACTGCCGCACACGGTCGATCTGCATGGCCTCGTGGACGGAGACACCAGATGCCGTTGACTGAAGTACGGCGGGCTTCTGCGGAGGAGAGGAATGCCGTACCGGACGTCTCTCACGGGACACCTCTTTGGATCGCTCCTGAAAGCGAATGTCCACTCGAGTCGCTAGGGTAATCAGGGCATCCAGGGTGGACGGTACGTCACGACCAGCCAGCTCATCTTTAATTCGACCCGAGAGTCCTTCCCAGAAGGCGGCGGTTAGAGCCTCGTTGTTCCACCCGAGTTCCGAAGCCAAGGTGCGAAAACGGATGGCGTATTGACCCACCGTCAGAGTCCCCTGACGTAACCGGAGAAGAGATGAGGCAGACGCGGAGGCGCGTCCGGGCTCGTCAAAGGTGCCACGAAATGCCTGCAGGAACTCCTGGATGTTCGTGGTCACAGGATCCTCCTTTTCCCACAAGGGGTTCATCCACGCCAGTGCCTCACCCTCTAGATGGGACATGATGAACGCGACCTTGGCTTGGTCGGAGGCAAACAAATGCGGCAGCTGCGTGAAATGGAGGGAGCATTGGTTTATGAATCCCCTGCAGGTCTTGGGATCTCCGGCGTACCGGGGTGGTGAGGCCAAACGAAGTCTGGAAGCATCCGAAGAGGCTGCCACGGGGGCTGGAGCCGTGGATTGTCTAGTGGAAGCCCGAGATGCTGAAGATGTAACTGACGCTTGTAGCGTGTTCAGGCGGGCGTCCACAGAAGACATGAATTGCAGCATGCGGGTCTGAGTCTCACGCTGGCGTGTGAGTTCCTCCTGCAGGGCTGCTAGTGCTTCAGCGGGATCCATGGCCTGTTCTTACTGTTAGGGCCAGGTGGACGGGCAGACCCAGGAGGTGGATCCACTGGGCCGAACTCCTTGATGATGGTAAGGGGTCCGGTAGCTGGAGCACTACAGGTAGCAGGACAGTCCGTGTACAAGAGGAGAAAGCAGAAGTCCCTGGGACCACGGAGTCACTGATGGTAGTCCGGGTGACGGAGCTCAGGTTCGGAAGCCGAGATGTTGTCAGGCGGAGTCCGGAACCGATGGAGCGAGAAGACGGGTCACCGCAGGGATCAGAGATGGAACGGACTGTCAGGATGGCAGATAGGCAGCGTTCGGGATTCGGCAGGACCGGATGGCGAGGCAGGATCAGCTCTAGAAGAGAGAGAGGTGAGTATCTCACAGGAACACAAGGAGACCTGACTCCTAGCTTGGGAAACATGAAGAACAGGCCCCGCCCACTTGGACACTAAACCCCTTTATACCCTGTACCTGTGTGCCCAATTTCCTGTTAGTGGACGCTGGCCCTTTAAGAAAGGGTCAATGACCGCGCGCGCGCCCTAATGCGCATGCGCGAGGCCCGGGTGCCAGAAGCCAGGGCAGGGAGCGGTGAGAAGGAAGCAGCAGAGCCGGGCTGGGGCTGAGAAGCTGACGGGCGCCGGGAGCGGGGACCAGGACGCCTGGGAACTGCAGGCAATGGAGGCTGGAGACCGGGGAGCGGCGGAGACCAGACAGAAGAACCGGGCAGCGACGCAGGGAAGCCGGGGAGCGTGGCAGGTGAGCCGGGGAGCAGAGCAGGGGACCCGGGGAGCGTGACAAATAGCCACGTTTAGGATGCCACTAGGTACACTGACTGTTTGCTAGTATAATGGCTTAGTTAAAAAGAGTTTGAGTGTGCAATGCAGGCAGACGGGCTGCAAATATCTTTCCACTAGTGTGACTACACAAAAGTACAATAGCCACGTTTAGGATGACACTAGGTACACTGACTGTTTGCTAGTATAATGGCTTAGTTAAAAAGAGTTTGAGTGTGCAATGCAGGCAGACGTGCTGCAAATATCTTTCCACTAGTGTGACTACACAAAAGTACAATAGCCACGTTTAGGATGCCACTAGGTACACTGACTGTTTGCTAGTATAATGGCTTAGTTAAAAAGAGTTTGAGTGTGCAATGTAGGCAGACGTGCTGCAAATATCTTTCCACTAGTGTGACTACACAAAAGTACAATAGCCACGTTTAGGATGCCACTAGGTACACTGACTGTTTGCTAGTATAATGGCTTAGTTAAAAAGAGTTTGAGTGTGCAATGCAGGCAGACGTGCTGCAAATATCTTTCCACTAGTGTGACTACACAAAAGTACAATAGCCACGTTTAGAATGCCACTAGGTACACTGAGTGTTTGCTAGTATAATGGCTTAGTTAAAAATAGTTTGAGTGTGCAATGCAGGCAGACGTGCTGCAAATATCTTTCCACTAGTGTGACTACACAAAAGTCCAATAGCCACGTTTAGGATGCCACTAGGTACACTGACTGTTTGCTAGTATAATGTCTTAGTTATAATGAGTTGGAGTGTGCAGAGGACAGGAGGGTACAGTGCCAGGATTGTGGGGCTCTGGGTAGAGGAATAGAAGCCTGCCTTTCTATTCCCTCCTAATGGGGAAATGCAGCGACGAAATCCCTGACCTTGGCTACACAGACGCTGTCTCTGTTTTCAGGACCTGTCACCTATGGCTCTGACCCTGCCGGTTTGAGCCCTTAAAAGGACTTATAGAAAGTGCTCTCCCTAAGCTGTCTAGCGCTGTGTATGGAACGCATACTGCTGTATCGGCGATAGGACGAAGGACGGAGCTGCGACAGTGATGTCTGACACCAAGGACGCAGAAGAGATAATGGCGTCCGGACGGGCAGATACTCGTTTTTATAATGCAGGGACATGTGACATGGACATTCTATCACACATGCCGTTGCTTCTCTGGCTAAAAGTCCACTTAGCTGTGTGTGTATCTGGGATTGGCTGACATGCTGGCCCGCCCCACAAGACGCGCGCGCTTAGGGAAGGAAGACAAGGAAAAAAAAATAAATATTTTTTGATGTGGTTAGGGACTCGTAAGCGTGGGGACCCTTGACGTATGGGTTACGAGCTTATATATTATGGCCAAAATATGACCAATACCTTACATTTATTATCAATTTTATCATTTTATTAATAGAAGGGCGTGATCAATAGGCTTTGCCTGGACACTGTGCATTGCACGTATCTGTGTGACTGACGCCCTATATTAGATCCTATTTGTGTGCAGTTTTTTGCCAGCAACCTCCCCCTCCTGTTTTAATAGGCTGTGGGTGGTTGTTTTATAGGCATTCTGCACCTGTGATCTTCCAACCTTTATCATGGGGGGCCGTATGCATCTTGCATGTGCTTTTGCCACTATCTGACCAGTCTTTGGCTGTTGGCTTTATTTTTGGTGAGTTTTCTATCATTTTGTATATTACCAAAAGTGCAACTCTGCGGGGACACCGTACTCAATGCCGTCTCAGCACAGCAGCCAGCCCTCAGTCCCTCAGATCTGGACAAGTAAAAGACCATTTCCTCCTATCCCTGACAAAGCGTTGAGATTCACTCTGTGCAGCACTGGTGTTTACTGGAAAAGCAGATCTAAGATTGCGTACCACCTTCTGCAGATACTCCTGTATACGTGTGTCCCTTTCTATGGCAGGAATTATTTCGCCAAATTTTGTCTTGTACCGGGGATCTAACAGTGTGGCAACCCAGTAGTCAGCATTACTTTGAATTCGTACAATCCGAAGGTCATGTTGTAGGTAGTCCAGCAAGAAGGCGCTCATGTGTCTTGTGCATCCAGGAGGACCAAGTCCTTGGTGTGTTAGTGGCGGAGAGGTGAAAATCGTGCCTCCTTCCTATGCCCTCTCCCCCCAACCTCGCACAACCGAAATGTGAGCAAGCTCTCACTCATCTACTGAATGTTCCATGCCCATCGCCAGTTCATCCTCCATTTCTTCATGGGCTCCTGTACCTTCCTCAACAGTTTTGCTGATTATATGCATCCTTATTAATCCCTCTCCCCCACCGTCCCATGACTGCCGCCTAGGTGCCGCTGACCATCTGGACCTTGTAGATCTTGTTATCCCTTCCGCATATCACTCCTCCTGTACTTCCTCCCTTTCCTCTTGTCCCAACACCTCACTCCGAATAATGCTTACAGTGTGCTCCATCATGTAGATGACCAGAATTGTCACGCTGAGAATGGCATCGCCAGTGGTAAACATCTTCGTCGACATTTGTAAACTGTGTAGAAGGGTGCATCGGTCCTTTATCTGACACCACTCCAGCAGCATGATCTGCACCACCTCTGGATCAAGTTAGCCCAGTCATAACGTATTTCAGCAGGGCTCGGCGGTGCTGCCACAGACGCTGCAACATGTGCAGATTCAAATTCCGGCGTGTCGGCACATCGTATTTCAGGCGTTGACCCGCCAGACCAAAAGACTTCTGGAGTGATGAAAGTTGTTGAGCTGCTGGGTGCGAACGATGTAAGTGAGCACAAGGCCATGTAGGCCGGGATGGTGTTTTAAAAATCTGTCGCCCCACCACCGTGCGGAGCTGCCGCCCCACCATCGTGCGGAGCTGCCGCCCCACCACCGTGCGGAGCTGCCGCCCCACCACCGTGCGGAGCTGCCGCCCAACCTACACCCCACCTACTGTCTCCTCCCCATAATCCTTTAGGATGTAAGCCCGCAAGGGCAGGGCCCTCTTCCCTCTGTGATAGTCTGTCTATTGTAACGTGTATATGTATTCTGTATGTAACCCCCTCATGTACAGCACCATGGAATCAATGGTGCTCTATAAATAAACAATAATAATAATAATAATAATAATAATAATAATAATAATAATAATAATTGGAGAAGCAGATTCAACACGTGAGCCATACAAGGCACGTGTGTCACAATGCCCTGACGAAGGCCCGCAGCCAGGTTTGCATCATTGCCACACACGGCTGTTAAGTCACCACCGGAGTCCGCTCAATCAATTTGTACTCCGGTCGCCAGGTGACAACGTGTTCCTTTCGTGCATAGTGCTGATGATGGGAAAGGAGTCGATGCCAGCGGCGCAGGTGGACACAGGTTATGCTCACCCACTGGGCTGCGTTACCTTGACAGATGCAGAACCACAGGCTGAATGTAGGTGGTGGGTATCTCACAGATGAAGTACCATCATTCAGCTACAACCAATGGGAATACACCAAAGCCTTTTTTAGGCCCATCCTCTCTGCAGACCACTGCCAGACAAAGCTATGAACCTCTTGTTACTGTTACCCCCAGTTCAGTTTTATGACTTTGTGTGCTTGTTACCTGACTACTTTTCCTGCTTGCTGTTTATGTACCTCGTTGGCCGATCCGCATTTCACCTCTGCTTGTTTTCTGATTAAGTCCTGGCCGTCCCATTCTGTTCCTCTTCCTCAATTAATGTTTTGACCCTGCTTGACTACTATTCTCTGGAACTGCAGCCTTCCACAGGTATTGATCAACTTGGGCCCTGTGTAATTCGAAATCACTGTCTAGGGGTTAAAGGGTTTCAGGGTTCTGGGGGTCCACCTTGGTGAGTGGCTTCCATCTAGCCTATCCTTTACAGCCCGTCTGAGTGTGTCGATCCAGGCAGGCGTTACACCGTGCCCTCTGCAGAAGGCCATGTAAGCCGGGATAGTGGTTTAAAAATTGCTGGACAACCAGGTTCAACACGTAAGCCCTACAAGGCACGTGTGTCACATTGCCCTGAAGAAGGGCCGCAGCCTGGTTTGCATCATTGTCGCACCCGGCCTTCCCTGGCTGCTGGTTGAGTGGAGACAACCATTGATGAAACTCGGTCTCACTCTCCAGAGCTTACCATCCACAACTCCTCAGCGATGTGACTCACATTTCCCATACATTTCTAAGTAAAGAGTCGACCGCATCATGCTGTTGAGCAATGCTGCCAGCATAGTAAGGAGGTGTGTGGGATTCCTTGGGCACACTTACAAGGAAGGGTGGCCTGACCACACAGGGTTTGGGCCGAGGTGGAGGACCCACACGAGGTTGAGGAGGCAGAAGCAGTGGAGGAACATGTACATACAGAGGAAGGATTGACACACAACTCGTGGGGACGGAAAGACTTGTACAGCAGACCCTTCTCCATCTCTCACCATAGTTAACCAGTGCCCAGTCAGCAACATGTAACTCCCCTGTCCATGCTTAATGGTCCAAGTATCTGTGATGAAATGCACACTGTCATACACAGTGTTTCTCAAGTAATCGGTGATGTTGTGTGCGACCTGCTGTGGTAGCGCGGGCACGCCTTTCTTGGAGAAGGCGTGGTGAATGGCCATCAGCTCTTGGGGCACCGCAATGGGCATAAGGTCTCGAAAATCCTCGGTCTCAAAAGGGTGTAAAGGCAGCCTTTCTGTAGCCAACAAGTAGCAGATGCTGAAAATCAACCTCTTAGGCATGTCATGCCCTTCGAAAAGCATGTAAAACACAGCGAGGGGACTCCAACCACAGTCTCTCTCATTTCCACTAATTGTGCCACACACACCCCACTTGACTGGCATCAGTTGACCCCCATTTTCAAGATGAAAAAGATGCTTTGCATGAAGCACTCTCAAAAATACGCGTGCCTGTCGCCTCCCCTGGTTGACCCAGGGGAAGAAAAGTCCTCTGAGAGCCATGACTTGTTCATCTTGGTTGTTTGAGAAACACAGCGAGGGGACTCCAACCACAGTCTCCCTCATTTCCACTAATTGGGCCACACACACGCCACTTGACTGGCATCAGTTGACCCCCATTTTCAAAATGAAAAAGAAGCTTTGCATGAAGCACTCTCAAAAATACACCAGCCTTTCGCCTCCCCTGGCTGACACAGGGGAAGAAAAGTCCTCTGTGATCCTTGACTTCCTCATCTTGGTGAACGTTAGTATGTCCACATTGTCAGGGGACAGACGCGTGTGCTTATCTGTCAGCACACCCCCAGCAGCACTGAGGACACGTTCGTAGAGAACACTGGCTGCGGTACACGACAAGATCCCCAAGGCATACGTGGTGAGCTCAGGCAATTTATCCAGATTGGAAGCCTAAAATGAGCAGGGCTCAAGTTGCACAGTAATGGCATCGATGTTCCCTTGCATATACTCATATATCTGTGTCTCCTCCTCTTTTTCCTTGTCCAGCTCTTTTGTTTTTGCATGAGTATATGTCCTTGTCACTTTCCCATGTGTTGTGAGTTGTTTGTCACCTTTTGGACACCTTTGAGGGTGTTTTCTAGGTGTTTTTATGTGTTTGTGATTGCCTGCCATTGTTTTCTATGCGGTTCGAGTGGGTTGCCGAACCGGTTCGCCGAACCGAACTCGAACGAGACCTCCGTTCGGCGAACCGAACTCCAGCCGAACCACGGACGGTTCGCTCATCTCTAGTCATGGGCTCACGGAACAGTTCGCGTGAGAATGCGGCGGTCATGGAACTCAGTGACAAGCGCTGACCTCACGAGTTCATGACGTCGGCGCTCGTTATGCCCTGCAGTGACCTGGCCTGACCTAATGATGTTAGCTCAGGTCACTGCACTGCTCTAGCAGCCAATGTGGAACATTCTGTTTTTCATTGACTGGGATAGTGAAAATGGTATGGATCGTCATGAGACCCCCTTATTGTTTTTCTTTTCTATGAATTGGTGAAAGAGGGAATGTTTTGGAGAAAGTTTTTTTTCAAATAAAATTTGTTTTGTGGTCTATTTTTTTATTACTTACTGGTTCAGTGATGTCGGGTATCTGATTGATGCCGTGACATCGCTAATGCCAGGGCTTGATGCCAAGTGACATTACACAGCTTGTATCAACCCCATATATTACCCCGTTTGCCACCACACCAGGGCAATGAGCTGGGTGAAGCTCCAGGTATGGCACATCTAATGGATGAGAATACCAGACCACAGCTGTCCACTTTACCTTGGCTGGGGATCCAATTTTTTGTTTTAAATTATTTATTTATTTTAAAATAACAGCGTGGGGTGACCTCTGTTTTGGATCACCAGCCAAGGTCAAGCTGCCAGCTGTGGTCTGAAAGCAGAAGCCGCCTGCTTTACCCGAGCTGGCTACAAAAAAATCTATCTATCCATCCAGCTATTTATCTATCCAGCTATATATCTTTCTAGCTTTTGACTGTATGTAACCCTTCTTCCGTTTTTTTTTTTGCGGTCCGCTAAAACAAACAATGGAAGGCATACGGATGTAAAACTGACCATATACAGAACGGAAAGGATGCTGTTGTAACATGGATGTGTGATGTTTTAAAAATTTAGCCCTATGGCCTGAGTCATGGTTGACGCAGGGAGCACCCTCACATGACAAATAGTAGTTATACTGCCGTAGGAGTACTGTCCTGGTTTGTCCGCCAGTGCACAATGTGCATAGCGTTTACAAAAATTAGCCCTGGAGTAGGAGTACTATACTGGTTTGTCTACTGCAAAATGTGCATATTGTTTACAAAAATTAGCCCTATGGCCTGAGTCATGGTTGATGCAGGAAGTCCCTATCACAAGGGCCTCCAATGACAAATAGTAGTTAGGGTGGAGTAGGAGTACTGTCCTGGTTTGTCTACTGCACAATGTCCATGATGCTTACAAAAATTAGCCCTATGGCCTGAGTCATGGTTGACGCAGGAAAGAAACGGCTTTATATGGCAAGTGGTGGACGTTAACAGCAGTAGCCAAAATGAACAATTTGGGGGAATTTAGTTTAGTTTGAATTTAATCAGAGTACGTCTGTCTGCATTTTCTGTGAAGAGGCGGGAGCACCTATCAGTGATGATGGCCCCAGCAGAACTGAAAACACTCTCTGACATCACACTAGCAGCCGGGCAGGCCAGCACCTCCAAGGCATATAAGAAGAGGTTGGTCCAGGTGTTCAGCTTGATCACCCAATAATTAAAGGGAACTGAAGCATCAGAAAGGACCATGTTGTGCAACTTCTTCCTCCTTGGCATTGTTACAGGCACAGATAGTCCTTACTGATGTCCTGGTTTATTGAAAATGGCCCAGTTTGTGCGCATTTCCCCCCACCTCTGTTAGACCTGGTGTTGGTGTCTCTCTCCATTAATCCTTGGTGTTGAAAAGAGCCAGTAACTCTGCCGCCAGCGTTGTTTGAGGGTGATGTTTTCATCAACTGATCTACAATGACCCTCTTTAAGGATTCCATTGTGCAGCCCTTTGATGACTCCAAAAGGAGAGAAGGAAATTAATTTCTCCTTGTACAGTTGGTCCAGAAAGGTGGCCAACCAGTAAAGGTTGTTGGATAAATTGTGTATCACACAATGGTCTTGCCACAGACACTTACACATGAACTGTGCCATGTGGGCCAAGCTGCAAACAGGCAAAGGTTCTGTATCCCCACAAGGAGGGTCAATACTCATCCTCCCCTCATGCTGACTCGCCTCCTCCTCCACCTCCTCCTCTCCAGCCCATCCATTCTGGACAGACATGAAGCTGAGGTTGAGAGTCCCCTGTGTAGCATTGGGAGTCCACTGGGTAGCACAAAAAAACAAGTCTTCTTCCTCCTCATCCTCCCCATCCTCCTCATTATCACCCAATGTTGCCTAAGAATATTGGCTGGGCTGGGTAATATCACCCATGGGGAAATCTGGCTCCATTGCCACATGCTGGGCACTCAAAGCTTCCTCTTTGAGATTTTGCAGTGACTGTTTCAACAGACACAGCAGTGAGATGGTTAAGCGAATAATAACCTGATCACCGCTCACGTGCTTGGTGCAGTACTCAAAGTTCTCAAGAACCTCACAAATGCCAGCGATCTACACCCACTAAAAAGTTATTATTTGCGATGGCTGACTCTCAGTCTGACTGCCCTCTGCTGCTCATTAATTCTCGCCAACATATAGAATGTTGAGTTCCACCGCATGGGCAGGTCGCACATGAGTCGGTGACTTGGAAAATTAAAGCACTTTTGCAGCTCTGTAAGAGCAGCAAAACCGGTAGAAGAATGGCAGAAATGGGCACTAATATGGCACAGCTTCTCAAGTTGATATGGCAAGTCAAGGTATGTTTTCATAAATTTCTGAACAACTAGGTTCACCATGTGAGCCATGTGTTGCACGTGTACCAGCTTGCCAACCTTTAAAGCCACCAATAGGTTTCGCCCATTGTTGCAAACAACCAGGCCAAGTTTGAGGTGCAGCAGGATGAGCCACTGATCGGTCTACTCTTTTATACCTTGTCACAGCTCTGCTGCAGTGTGTGGTTTGTGACCTAAATAGATCAGCTTCAGCAGAGCATGTTGGCACTTTGCCTATGCGCTGCCGCACAGCTCCCAGCTTGGCAGTGATGGGGAGGGTAATTCAACAGAGGATGAGGAGCAGGAGGAGGAGGAGGGGAGACAGGAAGTGGCATAGGATGAGGCGGAAATGCTGGTAGAAGTTCATCCCGCTTTTCTTGCCGTGGGTAGGAGGTGTGATGTTACAGTTTGCGAGTTTGTTCCAGCCACCACAAGGTTCACCCAGTGTGTCGTGACAGATATGTATCGTCCCTCTCCATGACAACTTGTCCAAGTGTCTGTTGTTAGGTGGACCTTCCTGGTTTCCACAAGCCTAAACGGCAACATCTCTATGGCTAGCAATTTGGCAATGTGCAAGTTTAGGTTTTATGCCTGTGGGTGCGTGGCTGGGTATTTACACTTCCTTTCCAAGATCTCAGGCACAAACAACTTGATGCTTCCCTGGGACAAGGAAGTGGATGTAGTTGATGTTTGCTGTGTCTATGCAATTGCACCTTGTGGGCAGGATGTATGAACACCTGCTTCCTGGACAGCAGATTGTGAAGGACGTAGCACAGGTGATATGGCATTGGTTTGACCCGCAGACATAAATTTGGTACCCTAGTGTTCTGCCCACCTACTTGGGTGCTTGGCTGCCAGGTGGTTCTGCATACAGGTGGTGCTCAGGTTGCCTTTGCCCTGGCTTCTGCTGAACTTGGTATGGCTGATGCTACAGTTTACAATGTTTTTCTCTGAAGGACTTTCAGAAAAAAAATTCTAGCCAGAGGCTGAATCCCCCTTGCCCTGACTTGGGCCACAGTGGGTGTGCTCTTCAGAACAGTTGACCCAGTTCTCACTCTGGGCAAACCACTACCACTTGGTACCTGTATTGGTGCTACATATCAATTTTCCTCTGTGTTTCTGTGCTGGTTATGCATGTCAACGGTCCAGGTGAGATCAGTAGACTCATCATTGACCCCCTCGTCATCCATCTCATCCTCCTTCCCACTTAAAATTGTAGGCTGACCTGATGGCAACAGTTTCTCATCATCAGGCTCCACCTCAGGAGAAAGTAAATCAGGTTCCTCAAAATGGCTTTCTTCTGGCCGTACGTCCTTAAATACTTGCGCATCAACACATGCCACCTCGTCACGTCCCTCTTCCATGCTGCATGGTGGGAGGCCAGAGCCAACCAATGGGTACATACAAAACAGATCCTCAGAGTGGCCAAGAATGGGGTCATATGTCTCCTGTGACTGATGGAGGGGAGAGGAAGGAGGACCAGGTTGAGAATTGGATGGGCCAGCCTTCTGTGTATCCACAGTAGAGTGTGTGGCTGTGGAAGATTGGTTGCTGCTTGATAAATGTGAAGAGGCCTTGTCTGCCATCAAGACAGAATCTGTTCTCGCTCTTCTGGCTTCTTCACTTGTTTACATTTCAAAATTGGCAAGGAATATACTGGATGCATCAAGCTTCTTCTGACCTGACACAGACTCAGTGCCTTGTCGCCCACCACTTACAACAGCACACACATGTTCACATCCCTTAGCAACTGTCTTTTTTGTTATTTTGGGTCTTGCTGACATATTTGCAGAAGTTGATAGCCCAAGCCAAGAAAACTTTGACCCCAAAAATATTGTGGAAAAATTACAAGTGAGTACTTTGCACCAGGCAGCACAAAATGCAAAGGCTACTAGCAACATATGAATGTGGCTGACATGGACAGATGGCATAAGTCAGGCTCTGAACATCTAAATGTTGTGGAAACAGGAACTGTGCATTTAGTGTATCAGGCAGCACAAAATAGTAGAGTCCTGCTTTGTATTTGCAAAGGCCACTAGCAATGTATGAATGTGGCTGACGTGGACAGACGGCACAAGTCAGGCTGTGACCCCCTAAATATTGTGGAAACAGGTCCTAAGGGTACCATCACACTTTAGCGACGCAGCAGCGATCCCACCAGCGATCTGACCTGGTCAGGATCGCTGCTGCATCGCTACATGGTCGCTGGTGAGCTGTCAAACAGGCAGATCTCACCAGCGACCAATGACCAGCCCCCAGCCAGCAGCGACGTGGAAGCGGCGCTGCGCTTGCAGGAAGCCGGCGTCTGGAAGCTTCAGACACTGGTAACTAAGGTAAACATCGGGTATGGTTATCCGATGTTTACCTTAGTTACCAGCGCACACCGCTTAGCGCTGGCTCCCTGCACTCGTAGCCACAGCACACATCGGGTTAATAAGCAAACCTTTGCTTATTTACCCGATGTGTCCTCCGGCTACGTGTGCAGGGAGCCGGCACTGGCAGCGTGAGAGCTGCAGACGCTGGTAACAAAGGTAAATATCGGGTAACCACCTTGGTTACCCGATGTTTACCTTGGTTACAGCTTACCGCAGGCTGTCAGACGCTGGCTCCTGCTCCCTGCACATTCAGGATTGTTGCTCTCTCGCTGTCACACACAGCGATGTGTGCTTATCAGCGGAAGAACAACAATAAAAAAATGAACCAGGGCTGTGTGTACCGAGCAGCGATCTCACAGCAGGGGCCAGATCGCTGCTTAAGCTGGTGTCACACTAAACGACAGCGACAACGACGTCGCTGTTACGTCACCATTTTCGGTGTCGTAACAGCGACCTTGTAAGTCGCTGTTATGATCGCTGCTTAGCTGTCAAACACAGCAGAAGCAGCGATCATAAGGTCGCTGTGCTACATGTTCAGAGAGCAGGGAGCCGCGCTTAGCGCTGGCTCCTTGCTCTCCTGCAGCACACATCGGGTTAATTAACCCGATGTGTGCTGCAGCTACATGTCACAGTTCAGAGAGCAGGGAGCCGCGCTTAGCGCTGGCTCCTTGCTCTCCTGCAGCACACATCGGGTTAATTAACCCGATGTGTGCTGCAGCTACATGTCACAGTTCAGAGAGCAGGGAGCCGCGCTTAGCGCTGGCTCCTTGCTCTCCTGCAGCACACATCGGGTTAATTAACCCGATGTGTGCTGCAGCTACATGTCACAGTGCAGAGAGCAGGGAGCCGCGCGCACTGCTTAGCGCTGGCTCCTTGCTCTCCTTGCTACAGTATGCATCGGGTTAATTACCCGATGCATACTGCAGCCACATGTCACAGTGCAGGAGCCGGCGCTGGCAGCAAGAGCGGAGGCTGGTAACCAGCGTAAACATCGGGTAACCAGGGAAAGGTCTTCCCTTGGTTACCCGATGTTTACGCTGGTTACAGCTTACCGCAGCTGCCAGTGCCGGCTCCTGATCGCTTCATTTCGTCGCTCTCTCGCTGTCACACACAGCGATGTGTGTGTCACAGCGGGAGAGTGACGACCAAAAAATGAAGCTGGACATTCAGCAACGACCGGCGACCTCACAGCAGGGGCCAGGTCGTTGCTGGATGTCACACACAGCGACAGCGACGGGACGTCGCTGCAACGTCACAGAAAATGGTGACGTAGCAGCGACGTCGTTGTCGTCGTCGTTATGTGTGACACCAGCTTTAGTGTCCCACACAGCGAGATCACTAATGAGGTCACTGCTGTGTCACAAAAAACATGACTTAAGGCCCCGTCACACTAAGCAACATCGCTAGCAACATCGCTGGTAACGAACAACTTTTGTGACGTTGCTAGCGATGTTGCTGTGTGTGACATCCAGCAACAACCTGGCCCCTGCTGTGAGGTCGTTGGTTGTTGCTGAATGTCTTGGGCCATTTTTTAGTTGTTGCTGTCCTGCTGTGAAGCACAGATCGCTGTGTGTGACAGCGAGACAGCAACAACTAATGTGCAGTGAGCAGGGAGCCGGCTTCTGCTGAGGCTGGTAACTAATGTAAACATCGGGTAACCAAGAAGCCCTGTCCTTGGTTACCCGATATTTACCTTTGATACCAGCCTCCTCGCTCTCACTGCCTGTGCTGCCGGCTCCTGCTCTGTGCACATTTAGCTGCAGCACACATCAGGCAATTAACCCGATGTGTGCTGTAACTAGGAGAGCAAGGAGCCAGCGCTAAGCATTGTGCGCTGCTCCCTGCTCTGTGCACATTTAGCTGCAGCACACATCGGGTTAATTAACCTGATGTGTGCTGTAACTAGGAGACTGGGGGCTGGTCACTGGTTGCTGGTGAGCTCACCAGCAACTCGTGTAGCCACGCTCCAGCGATCCCTGCCAGGTCAGGTTGCTGGTGGGATCGCTGGAGCGTCGCAGTGTGACATCTCACCAGCAACCTCCTAGCAACTTACCAGCGATCCCTATCGTTGTTGGGATCGCTGGTAAGTTGCTTAGTGTGACTGCACCTTTAGCAGTGATCTCAGTAGCGATCTCGCTGTGTGTGAAGTACCCTTAATTCCCTACCTATTCCACAATCTTTCCCTCCCTGCTGTGACTTTGTTCAGTGCTATCAGCTCTTAAAAGAGCTATTGTATTCTGGTTCCTGGATGGTACAATGGAGGTACACTGCTTTAAACACTCTTCCTACTTGGAAATCTGTCCGTCTGAACACTATACTGACCTATGCTGCAGGCAGCCCTGAAAGGGGCTTTTTGTGTCATTAAGAGGCCTACATTCTCCCTAGCAGCTGATCGCTCCATACCTACGCTGATACAACGCAGGCTTCGGATGCAATGTGTGCAAAATGGCAGCAGAAGGTCTTTTATAGACCCTATGATGCTGAGTGGCTAGCCAATCACAATAATGCCACAACCAAGATGGCTGCGGCATTACTGTGATTGGTTAAGAAGCCCAGCATATTTATTGGCTGCACCAACGGGATGGGCGGGACATCTGAATATAGCGAGGCGAATACATCATTATTCGCTATATAACAAATAGCCCGAGTACCGTACTATTCTGTGAATAACGAAGATTAACGGATACACTCACTCATCACTAATGTCAACCCATTAAAATCAGCCAAAGAGTGTGAGCCATAAGTCATGCAGCAGTCACTTATTCTTTTTGATGACTCTGCTGGCTTTATTATGGCTGGGTATCAAAATTGGGGGACCACAAGCCGGTTTTTAAATTTATTTATTTAAAAAATGTTTAAAAACAAAGTGAGACCCTCACTCAAGTATAAGCCGAGGAGGGCATTTTCAGCACAAACAAATGGTCTTCTCCTGTAGAGTGTAAGCTCTTATGGTCAGCAGGGTCCTCGCTTTCCTGTAAAGTGTAAGGGCGGCTTTGCACGTTGCGACATTGCACGTGCGATGTCGGTGGGGTCAAATCGAAAGTGACGCACATCCGGCGTCGCAGTCGATATCGCAACATGCAAATCAAAGCGCAAAAGCGTCGTTATCGTATCATCGCTGCAGCTTCCAACATTTCCATAATGCCGGTGCAGCGACAGGTGTGATGTTGTTCCTCGCTCCTGCGGCAGCACACATCGCTGTGTGTGAAGCCGCAGGAGCGAGGAACTTCAACTTACCTGCCGCCGGCTGCAATGAGAAGGACGGAGGTGGGCGGGATGTTTACATCCTGCTCATCCCCGCCCCTCCGCTTCAATTGGCCGCCTGCCGTGTGACGTCACTGTGACGCCGCACGACCCGCCCCCTAAGGAAGGAGGCGGGTCGCCGGCCAGAGGGACGTCGCACGGCAGGTATGTGCGTGTAAAGCTGCCATAGCGATAATAATCGCTACGGCAGCTTTCACTATATATCGAACGTGCGACGGGGGCGGGACTATCGCTGCAGCATCGGTAACACATTGTTACTGATGTCGCAGCGTGCAAAGCCCGCCTAAGCCTTTATGGTTAGCAGGGTTCTCTATCTCAAGTAGATTGTAAACCCTTATGGCCAGCGGTGCTTTTACTCTCACATACAAAGTGTAAGCTCTTAAGGGTACTTCACACACAGCGAGATCGCTACTGAGATCGCTGCTGAGTCACGGTTTTTGTGAGCAGTGACCTCATTAGCGATCTCGCTGTGTGTGACACTGAGCAGCGATCTGGCCCCTGCTGTGAGATCGCTGCTCGTTACACACAGCCCTGGTTCATTTTTTTATTGTTGCTCTCCCGCTGATAAGCACACATCGCTGTGTGTGACAGCGAGAGAGCAACAATCCTGAATGTGCAGGGAGCAGGAGCCGGCGTCTGACAGCCTGCGGTAAGCTGTAACCAAGGTAAACATCGGGTAACCAAGGTGGTTACCCGATATTTACCTTCGTTACCAGTGTCTGCAGCTCTCACGCTGCCAGTGCCGGTTCCCTGCTCCCTGCACACGTAGCCGGAGGATACATCGGGTAAATAAGCAAAGGTTTGCTTATTAACCCGATGTGTACTGTGGCTACGAGTGCAGGGAGCCAGCGTTAAGTGGTGTGCACTAGTGACTAAGGTAAACATCGGGTAACCATACCCGATGTTTACCTTCGTTACCAGTGTCCGCTGCTTCCAGACGCCGGCTCCCTGCAAGTGCAGCGTCGCTTCCACGTCGCTGCTGGCTGGGGGCTGGTCACTGGTCGCTGGTGAGATCTGCCTGTTTGACAGCTCACCAGCGACCATGTAGCGACGCAGCAGCGATCCTGACCAGGTCAGATCGCTGGTGTGATCGCTGCTGCGTCGCTAAAGTGTGACGGTACCCTTATAGTCAGTGACGTTCTATCTCCTCTCCGCCAACTATATTTTAGAAACAATTGCAAGCATTCCAGCTGAAAGTCAAGTAATTTTATCAGCTCCAAATCCAATTTTTTGGGAAAAATTTGGGGAAGATGGCAAATTCAAATTTTAAACGATCCACTCACCTCTGATCATCATACTGCATCTCTTCTTTTTAAAGTGAAAACAAAAAAGTCCTCACTTTTGTCTTCCAAATTCTATAAAGTATTATTATTTAACAGCTTTCAGCTTAATCTCAAGTCATGGAGGATGAATTAATGATCTGTAGGGAAATCGATCTTGTGCAAGATTAGATAGGTCAACCAGGGTTTTCACCACCATTATCTTGACTGTATCAAGCCATCAGGCTGGTCTTCTCCTTCACCTTGCTCCTTCTATTATTTAAACTATGATGCCCTTCTCCAGTGATTGATATCTTGTATAAGTCTAAAGTAGGTAAGTTGTAGCTTAGTCAGCCCTGCTTAGAGTTACATTTCTAGCTTGATTTGTTCCAAAATTGATTTGTCTATTCCTCTTGCCATCCATGGTATTGATAACATCCTTCTCCACCACAACATTTTGAAGAAGTGCATTCTTCTGTCTTGTTTTTTCAGGTTTCACATCCTTATGTTACTACAGAATAGACCAGATTATGTTCAAGCTGTGTCTTCATCACCAGTGAAATGTTCCTTGATTTCAAGACTTTTTCCAGTGACTTCATTGTTGATTTGCCATAGCTATTCTCCTATCGAATTATGGTGTCATCGCTATATCTTGATTGATCATTGATCCAAGGGTTGAAGTCTTTTACAACTTCCAGTTAATCGCCGTCCATCTCAAATGTGTGCCAGTCATACTTGGCCATAGTCAATATCTTTGTCTTCTTTTTATTGAGTAGGAGTCCCCTGTTCAAGATTTCCATCTTGACACCTGGGAATAAAGGTACCGTCACACTAAGCGACGCTCCAGCGATCCCACCAGCAACCTGACCTGGCAGGGATCGCTGGAGTGTCGCTACATGGGTTGCTGGTGAGCTGTCACACAGGCAGATCTCACCAGTAACCAGTGACCAGCCCCCAGCCAGCAGCGACGCGTGGAAGCGATGCTGCGCTTGGTAACTAAGGTAAATATCGGGTAACCAACCCGATATTTACCTTGGTTACCAGCGCACACCGCTTAGCGCTGGCTCCCTGCACTCCTAGCCAGAGTACACATCGGGTTAATTACCCGATGTGTAATCCGGCTACATGTGCAGAGAGCAGGGAGCCGGCACTGGCAGCGTGAGAGCAGCGGACGCTGGTAACGAAGGTAAATATTGGGTAACCAAGGAAAGGGCTCCTTGGTTACCCGATATTTACATTGGTTACCAGCGTCCGCAGAAGCCGGCTCCTGCTGCCTGCACATTCAGTTGTTGCTGTCTCGCTGTCACACACAGCGATGTGTGCTTCACAGCGGGAGAGCAACAACTAAACAATGTTCCAAGACATTCCGCAACAACCAACGACCTCACAGCAGGGGCCAGGTTGTTGCTGGATGTCACACACAGCGACATTGCTAGCAACATCGCTGCTACGTCACAAAAGTCGTGCCTCAGCAGCGATGTTGCCAACGATGTTGCTTAGTGTGAGGGTACCTTAAGTCCTTCATTCCATCTATGCCTGTTGTTATCAATGTTGTATTGTCTGCGTATTTAAGATTGTTGCTGATTTGTCCAGCAATTTTGATTCCTTCTTTTTTTCTCGAAGTCCAGCCTTACTGAAAATTGCTTCTACATATAAATTGAACAGAAATGGGGATCGAATGCAGCCTTGTCTGACGCCTCGTCCTTTTATGAAACATGCTGTATCACCGTGCCCCAAAAGTACTGTTGTTTCTTGGTCAATGTAAAGGTTCCTGATGAGGCTAATCAGGTGGTTTGGCACACCCATATCCTTCATGGTATTCTAAAGTTTCTGGTGATCAACACAATCAAAAGGTTTGCTGTAGTTGATGAAACAAAAATAAAGCTCCTTGTTATATTCTTTGACCTTTTCCATTATCAATCTAATGTTAGCAATTACATAATGGTTCCTCTGCCTTCTCTAAATCCTGCTTGTTCCTTTCACAGCTCTTTGTAAAAGAAAAGCTGTAGCTGTCATTGTTGGATCTCCTTTAGTTTTTTGATGGCATGATTTTTCACCCCCAAAAAATATTGAATGTAATTTAATCAGGAGTTTGCAAATAATGTCATGTAAATACATCTGTGACTTCAGGGATAGTTTGGTCTAGGCGAATTGTCCCCCTATTTTTGGGGGTATATCACTGGTCTTTCTGCTACATAATTAGCTGAAGTCTTTCATATTTGGCTGTTTGTTCTGTCTTGTGTATCCTTAAGGTTTTTTGTATATAAATATTTTTTTATAAAAAATATTTTTGTATAATAATGAATTGATATTTTAGAAAGTGACTTTTTCTGTGAAATACTTCCATCTACCTTAGTGGAGCCGGGTTCGGCAGGGTCAGCACACTCACTGCTCTCAGAGTCTCTCTAATTCATATTTGCAGTTAGCATAGAGCGCTCACTGACTCCCTCTGTGTGGTTAGCACAAGGAGTTCAGGCAGGGACTATCATTGAGCCTGAGCAGTATGGATAGTACTGTTTGCACCTACACACTCCGTACACATTACTATCTCTATGAACTGTAATAGAGGATAGCAATAAGGGATCTCCGTGACCTGTAAGGTTTTCCTACCTACATTGCAGTGTGTTTGCATCCACATCAGTGTGAAGTAACACTCGTGTTAGTTAGTGGACTGCGATTGGGGTAACCATCCGCATATGCTTTGTAGTTCCTGTAATTGGGCAGGAGCTACAGGTCCACTCTTCATATTATTCGCATTCACACACTTGCTGCTCTATTAGTTACATTTCCTCTGTGAGGTAACAGAGGAGTTGGTTGGTGGACAGTGTTTGGGGCACCATCCACATATGCTTTGTAGTTCCTGTAATTGGGCAGGAATTACAGGGCCACTCTTCTTATCATTTTGGCATTGCTGTGTCTCTGGGATTTAACAGAGAACACTGCACTTACTCTTTAGTGTCACTGTGAGGTAACAGTGACAGTACCACTCTAGTGGTACAGTATCCCTTCCCTTGCCTTTGCCAGCAGCAGATTGTTCTGCACGGTGGGCCCTGACTGCTAGATAGCCTACCTATTCCCTACCATCTGGCAGTCCCATAACATACACTTTTCTGATATTGCTCTTAAGATGTTAATTTGTACCTCTGTACTTATCTTTTAGTAATAAATTTTTTTGTCTGCTCTAATGGCTCTCTTTAGTCTTTTACTGATATTATCTGTGTCCTGCTTGTTACCTTTTGCTTTTGACATTCATCTTTCTTCGATGTTCTTCAGCATCTCTTCTGTTAACTATGGTTTGTCATCGCTTGTCACAGCCCAGCGTCACAGCCCAGCATCTCCCTGCTCTCTCCTTCCCGGCAAAGCGCTGCAAGCAGAAGGGATGCAGGGCTGTGACGAGCGGTGAACCTCCGCCCACAGCCCAGTGACTCAGGAAGATAGGGGCTGACCGCGGCTGATGTTAGGTCAACAGGAACTTGATGTGACATCACCGGATCCCAGAGGTCACAGAGCGCAGGGGTTACTGCATGGGGATGAGCGGATTACAATAACGCCGCTCACAGGCACTATTGACAACACAAGGTATTTGCGAGAAACCTTGTTTCTCAACACAATATCGATGTGGCCAGTGATGAAAAGGGGGGAATCACCCCTTTAACTTTACTAGCAGTCTCCAAGAGCAGGTAGCTTTTAAGCTGTTGGAAAAGAACAGCTTTCGGCATTAGCTCACAGGGTATGCTGGAAGTTGTAGTTTTATCAATGTTGAAGAATATATTTTCTGTTGATATATGTCCTTGCTTGACAATGCAGTGTTCCATCTAATAACCAACTGCCACATTTTTTTTTAAACTATAGTAACCCAACTAATGTCCATACCAGCCAATGGAGTCAACAGCTGTAACTATGGATGTGTTCACTACAGACCTTCTGGATATCCAACTGCGACATGTTCTATTGAACCTGCCAACCAGCAAAGGGATAATTATTCCCCTCCTCCTGCATATGAAACTATTGACAGATTAGCAACATGGAATGAGGAAAATTTCCTTTCAAACACCCCACTGACTACTGAAATTTGGATCCGGAGAACTGAAAATAATGTTCCCTCTAGGTCTCATGAATTACATATGGCGCCCAGTTTTCAGCGAGCATCAAGTCCACTGTATTACTCCCCACCCAGCTCTCCAGGACTAAGCAGGACGTCTGCTGTCTCACATCAGAACTCCTACACAGCGGAGCCCCAAACAGCTGACTTTAAACAACGGTTTAGGAATTTTAGGCCAAGAGTTCTTGGGGTGAGTGATGATTGATTAAAAAATAAACACTTGGTCACTATTTTTTCATTATGTCTACTATTTATCTTTAGCATATATGTTCAGTCCTGCTATGCAAGTTTACTATGGACAATAGATGTGAAGAGTATTAAGTTAAGAAGATAATGTAGCATGGCACCACAACGTTAGATTATTTTATGATGACAAATAAGGGGGAGGTTTAAAACATAAGAACATCTTATTTGTTCACCACAGGTAGGCTTCAATATTTTAATATTATGTTTAATGTGTGTGGGGTATTTTAGGGGGTCGCATGGCTAGGCGACTAGCTTAATCCACAATAATAATAATAGAAAGACCCCTTTATTAAAGGTAGAATGAAGAGTCAAGGAGAAGTCCTACCATTCATCCAAGTGCTCACAGCATGTTCCAATGCAGAAAATTATACCTGAACTATAATAATAGTAAAAACAATGACAATATTTGAAATATGTTATAATATTTAACTAAACAAAATGTCATTATTACTAGAACTATCTTCATCCTATTAATACAATACCAGAACAAAGTTGATTACACAAACACAGGACTAAAACTCAACTCAGTACATGTATACAGTAAGGGAGCCAAGGTCAGTACATATGATACCAGCTGATTACATATGTCTTGTACTTGAACAAAGATTCTAAGACACAGTTGCTCAGTGGTTAGCACTGCAGCCTTGCTGGGGTCCTGGGTTCAAATCCCACCAAGGACAACATCTGAAAAGAGTTTGTATCTTCTCCCCATGTTTGCGTGGGTTTCCTCCCACACTCCAAAGACATACAGCTAGGGAATTTAGATGGTGAGCCCCAATGAGAACAGTGTTGTTGATGCATGTAAAGCGCTGCGGAATATGTTGGCGCTATATAAAAATAAGGATTATTATTTTTATAATGCAGCATGGCTAAAAAATCTGAATTAATTAAATTAAACATTGCACCAACTGCAAAGTATCATCTAACTTAGAACATGTATTAAAGGGGTGGTTCACCCATATTTTGTATTGTCTAGTTCGATATTATATTGAGAAACAATGTTTCTCTCAAATACCTTGTGTTGGCAATAGTGCCTGTGAGAGGCGCTATTGCAGACCGCTGTTCCCCGCTCTGGTGACGTCACGTCAAGTGCCGCACATGTCACATCCGTGCAGCCGGCTGCATTCTTCCAGACTCACTGAGCTGTGAGCAGTGTGTCACCTCTGTCACAACCCATCTGTTCCCTGCTCCCTGCTCCCTCCTGTCTCACATTAGAATGCTGCAAGCAGGAGACACGCTGTGCTGTGACAGCGGTTAAACAGCGCCCACAGCCCAGTGAGTCAGGAAGATTGCAGCCGGATGCACGGATGTGACGTGACGTCACCAGAGCAGGGAACAGCGGTCTGCAATAGCGCCTCTCACAGGCACTATTGCCAACATAAGGTATTTGAGAGAAACATTGTTTCTCAATATAATATCGAACTAGACAATAAAAAATATGGATGAACCACCCTTTTAAGGCTTTACAAAGACTAAATTAGATGACTCTTTGCTGTTGCTGCCATATTCAATGTAATTAATTTTGAGTTTTATTGACTACCTGTCTTCCAAAGGGCATAATCTTTTAGATTTTTTGCCGCAAAATAGGTATATGAGGCTTGTTTTTTGTGGGCCACGTTAATGTGCTTAATAGGTTTAATTGGAAAATTGATGACAGCACTATGACTCCTAGCGGTCATGTGACATTGTGACGTCACATGAGCACTGCAGCTTATCAGTGGCCGCTGATGGGCTGCAGCCTTCTTAGCTCTGTTATCTAGAGTAATCCCATCTGACTAGAGTGTGAAGACTAAAACCTACCAACAGCCATTAAGAATAACAATGTGACATGACCGCTAGTAAATAGAGAGTTAATATGACTGTAACAGTAGGGTCCAAGGAAGTGACTATCAATTTTTTGGCTCTTTTTTTTCGAATATGGAGCAGTTTAACATGTAAGAAGCAACTGACCAGATGTGAAAAACCCCTTTATGTGAAAAATACAGATTATGAAAATATATACAAAATGTAAAAAAAAAAAACCAGAACATCAAAAATATCATCAAGACATCAACCCCTTAATAAGCTATGGACAGTGCAACTGGAGGGCAAATGCTACTCACCCCCACTTGCTAGATAGGTATGATTTAGGCTTTTGGGTTTTTTTTGAGCTGTGTGCCCACGATGAGTTTCTGTTGAGCTTTTGACACTAAATGCAGTGTCTTACAGTTTATAGAAATCTCATGCCAACTTTGCTAATTTTTTACTCAATGTAAACTGACCGGTGATGCATGTTTCAAATCCGCAACATGTACATTTTTCTTGAAGAACGCGGAGATTTATGAGATTTTCCCAATAGACATGCCTGAGATAAAACCACATGTATGTTTAGTGCGTTTCCACTGCGGAAACATATACAAAGATGAGTTTATGCAGCTAAAAAGGAAGGAGAGTGGGCAGGAGATTATTAGAAATCCCATCCAGTGTGCTGGAACTGTGTGCACACGTTGTGTTTTTGTTGGGGTTCTGATGTGTTTTTTTCAGTTCAGATTTGTCACAAAAGCTAAAGGGTTAGTTGAAGTCAGCAAAGAATTCTAAGGTCTCATGCACACGTTAAGTAATTTCTACTTGCGGATTTAGTGCAGGTTGAAATATGCAGCGTGTCAATTTTTTCAGCATTTTTTTCTGCAGATTTCACCCATACTAGGGAATGGGAAAAATCTGCACCAAAAATGAGCTTCAAAAATGCTGCGTTTTTCCTGCCAAGAGATACAAAAATTTCTGCGCCAAACATTTGTGTCAAAAACACACCAAAAGCTTACCATGAGAATGTAGACTAATAAAGCCCCTTTATACTCTATCTGTCCTGCTCTCATTTTGGATTACTGTCACTGACAACCAGACTGATGTACAGTGGATATGGAAAGTATTCAACCCCTTTAAATTTTTCACTCTTTGTTTCATTGCAGTAATTTGGTAAATTCAAAAAAGTTCATTTTTCCTCATTAATGTACACTGCAAACCATCTTGACAGAGAAAAAACAGAAATGTAATTTTTTTTTCAAATTTATTAAACAAGAAAAACTGAAATATCACATGGTCATAAGTAGTCAGACCCTTTGCTCAGTATTGAGTAGAAGCATCCTTTTGAGCTAGTACAGCCATGAGTCTTCTTGGGAATGATGCAACAAGTTTTTCACACCTGGATTTGGGGATCCTGTGCCATTCTTCTCCAGTTCCGTCAGGTTGGATGGTGAACATTTGTGGACAGCCATTTTCAGGTCTCTCCAGAGATGTTCAATTGGGTTTAGGTCAGGGCTCTGGCTGGGCCAGTCAAGAATGGTCACAGAGTTGTTCTGAAGTCACTCCTTTGTTATTTTAGCTGTGTGGTTAGGGTCATTGTCTTGTTGAAAGGTGAACCTTCAGCCAAGTCTGAGGTCCAGAGCACACTGGAAGAGATTTTCTTTCAGGATATCTCTGTACTTGGCTGCATTAATCTTTCCTGCAATTGCAACCAGTCGTCCTGTCCCTGCAGCTTGTCCCTACAGCTGAAAAACACGCCAATAGCAAGATGCTGCCACCACCATGTTTCACTGTTGGGATTGTATCGGGCAGGTGCCTGGTTTTCTCCACACATACCACTTAGAATTATCACCAAAAAGTTCTATCTTCATCTCATCAGAACAGAGAATCTTATTTCTCATAGTTTGGGAGTCCTTCATGTGTTTTTTCACAAACTCTATGTGGACTTTCATATGTCTTGCACTGAGGAGCGGCTTCTGTCGGGCCACTCTGCCATAAAGGCCAGACTGGTGGAGGGCTGCATTGATAGTTGACTTTGTGAAACTTTCTCCCATCTCCCTACTGCATCTCAGGAGCTCAGCCACAGTGATCTTGGGTTTTTCTTTACCTCTCTCACCAAGGCTCTTTTCCCATGATTGCTCAGTTTGACTGGACAGCCAGGTCTAGGAAGAGTCCTGGTGGTCCCAAACTTCTTCCATTTATGGATTATGGAGGTCACTGTGCTCTTAGAAACCTTGAGTATTGCAGAAATTCTTTTGTAACCTTGGCCAGATCTGTGCCTTGCCACAATTCTGTCTCTGAATTCCTTGGGCAGTTCCTTTGACCTCATGATTCTCATTTGTTCTGACATATACTGTAAGCTGTGAGGTCTTATATAGACAGGTGTGTGCCATTCCAAATCAAGTTCCATCAGTTTAATTAAACACAGCTGGACTCCAATGAAGGAGTAGAACCATCTCAAGGAGGATCACAAGGAAATGGACAGCATGTAACTTACATATGAGTGTCTAAGCAAAGGGTCTGAATACTTATGACTATGTGATATTTCAGTTTTTCTTTAATAAATTTGCAAATATTTCTACATTTCTAGGGGGGGGTTCTGTCAAGCTGGGGTGCAGAGTGTACATTAATGAGATAAATATTGAACTTTTTTCAATTTACCAAATCACTGCAATGAAACAAATAGTGACAAATTTAAAGGGGTCTGAATACTTTCCATAACCACTATAGTGTATTATATATGATTTCGCAGAATAAACATAGAAATATTCCTAATATGAAATATTCTATCTTCTTTCTAGATTGCTCTGATTTTCGTGTCCATTTCGGAGTTGTCATTGGGCACACTTGTGGCAATGTCTCTTCATAACCATGACTTGAAATCCTTATCGTTTGGTACTGTATTTTGGGTGCCTGGGTTTGTAAGTATTTGAAAAAATAAGTTTAGTTGGATTATCTTGTTTTCCCGTGCACTGTGTCTTGATTTGTAAGATTAGGCCCTCTTTATACTCATGCTGAGGACATTTAGGCTATGTGCCCACGAAAGCTTGCTTCTGCGGATTTTGCCACGGAAAACCTATGGATTTTCCAGATAAATCCGCAGGTTTCAGCCAGTACAGACTCTCCCCATGCTACCCTATGGGACATGGGGATTGTCTGTGTCCACGCTGCGGAATGTGCGGCTGCGGAACATGATGCGGATGTCCTGCAGCCGCACATAACTGCATGTCAATTATTCCTGCGGAATTACCTGTGGAAATCCCGGGCCTCCACTATGGAGATAGAGGCCAGGACGTCCGCAGGTAAATCGCATGAAAGTCCGCATGTTTCCCGCAGCTATTCCGCTGTACTACCGCAGCTAAAAATAGCTGCGGATGCCGGCGGGCAGCTGCGGTAAACCTGTGGCCGTAACTGCGGATATACCCGCAGGTACGAGCTCCCGTGGGCACATAGCCTTAGAATTCTACATAAAACCATTAGTGGAATGGAACTATTAATCTTTGCAGGACTTGATCTTTTTTGTTCATATTTATCTCCAAGTAAAAGAATGCTAGACTTATTACAGAAGCTGTTATTGAAGTGCACTAACTTATGTATTCACAAAATGGTCTAACCAATTAATAATTTCACCAATGGCCCCTACACTGTGCTCCTAAGCACACATGTGTACTTGTATCATTAACACATAAGGAGCCAAAGTGCAACCAACCATTAAAAATATACATTGATATGCCAGCATTTGTGCCCACATTAACTATAATTAGCCACTTTCCTCCCAGCCGATAAGAATTTACATTAATTAGCTAATTTGCCTCTCCCCCTATTCATTACAAGTCCCTGTCCTATGTCCTAGCCCCGCAATTCATTATAAATCCATGTACTCTTTCCCACTCCACCATTGCAGGGAACATGTCACCAGGTTTGTCCCTTATGAGCTGCGGCCACCACCAGTGAGCCCTTTTGTATAGCATTCTGGAATGCTGTATATGAATGTCTAAGCCGCTTTATATAACGTAAAAAACACCTTTATAATACTCACCTAGGGGGCGGTCCAGTCCAATGGGTGTTGCTGCTCTCGGTCTAGCACCTCCTCCATCTTGTGCCATCACCTGCCCATCCCTGTGTGCATGACGCGTCCTGCGTCATTCACATATAGGCTTCCATTGTGCTCCTGCGCACTGTAGCTCTGGTGTTCTCCCTGCAGGGAAGCGCACTTACTCACTGCCATGGCCGTCTCTCTACATGCTAACTGGCATCCCCGCACCGCTCCATGTGGTTGCTTCCTGCTTTCCCTTCCCGAAGCCCATGCCACCAGTCCTCCGGGAGTGCTCTTAGGGTGTGCGCATGCACCGCTGCCCTTCTCTTAAAGGACCAGCGTGTCATTCCCAAGAAGTGCCTCTCAGCCTATTGTTGAGAGGCACTGGGTACTTAAGGCACTTTCCCACTAGGGAAGGTGCCTGATCCATGCCTGTGTTTGGTTTGTTGGTGTTCTGTGCCCTGGTTAGCTGGTTGTCGGGTCTCCTTGTCTGTCCTATCCACCCTGTCCTGCCTGTGCCTTGTTCCAGTCCTGTCCTGCACTGTTGGTGCCTGGATCCAGTCCATCCTGCCCTGTTGACACCTGGTTCCACTCTTGTCCTGCCCTGTTTGCATCTGGCTCTAGTCTGTCTTGCTTGTGCTTGGTTCTAGTCCTGTCCTGCACTTTTGGCCCACTGGTGAAGGTCTCTTTGTAGCCGAAACACATGTCGAGTGCTGGACTGCGGTGATCCCCTGGTATACACCGCAACATCTAATATCCTGCTTGCTTTAGGTGAATATTATTTTGCTCAATAGTTCTCCTATTATGGTTTCCTATATGCAACCATTAGGCTGGTTGAACTTTGTTTCTATTATCTATGGGGCTCATCATTTAATGAGTTTTAGAATGAGCATGGTTTTAGCGACCTCTAGTGGCGTATTTTTGTATTTCAACAGGAGCAGAATAAGCTATGTCTTATATTAAATTGGATCCGAGTTCAAGGAATTTCTGGTAATAGATATACATGTATACGATTTCTACTAATTATCTTGATATATTGTATATACTGTATATCTTAATAGTGTCCAATTGTCCAATTAATTAATAACAAATCTTTTTGACATTGTGAACTTATGTGGGCATTTGATCGTTTTTTCTCTCTTTTTTAATTTACCTGGTTGCTTGCGATTTGCCCCTTGAGGATAGTCCCTACATGCTGCAATAAATGAAGAAAAAACAAAAAAGCTAGCACTGAATGTGCACTACAGCACTGAAAATTCCAACTGTACTTATTATAAATTTGAGATTTTTGGCAAAAAATTGCAATTTCTTGAGCCACCCCGCCACTCCACGGCAAATCTCATTTGGGGCAGTCCTAACACTAAAATATTTTTATAAAATGTGCCAAACGGCCTCACATATGAAATAGTAGAACTGCTCTTAGCAGCACTCACCTGGTCTATTTCAATCCCGTACCCATGACTGCAATAAATATTGATATTAATTTCTGAATAAATAAGAAATTAAATTGGTTATGTGATAGACATGCATGTTGTTCCACTGCAAACTGTTATTTACTGTCCTGCCCTGTTGGTGCCTGGCTCCGGTCCATCCTGCCCTGTTGGCGCCTGGTTCCAGTCCTGTTCTGCACTGTGGACACCTGGCTCCAGTCCATCCTCCCCTGTTGGCGCCTGGTTCCAGTCCTGTCATTCACTGATGTCACATGGCTCCAGTCCGTCCTGCCCTGTTGGCACCTGGCTCCAGTCAGTACTCTCCTGTTGGTACCAGCTACCTGTCCATCCTGCCCTGTTGGAACCTGGTTCCAGTCCATCCTGTCCTGTTGGTACCTGCTACCTGTCTATCCTGCTCTTTTGATACTAGTGACTATGTCTCATCTACCCCGTTGGTTCTTGTCCTTGCTGGTGGCTTTGCCTGTCTGTCCTTGCCTTGCTGTCTGCTTCTGTCATTCTGGTGGTCCCTGTCTACATTAGAGACTAAGCCTGCATGTACCTGTTGCTGCCCTGGGAGTCAGCTGCCATATTTCTGGGCTCTGCCCTGGTAGTAGCACCTGGCGTCCGCCTCGCGGTGGGTGCTTAGTCAAGCCCCCCCACTAAAGCGTAGGTCTGGGTTCCCCTTGTTGTCCAGTGGGTCCATTTCAGATCGCCGCTTTACCATCTCCGGTGGCAAGCGTTATACGCACTTTGATATTCCCTGCTGGGGCAGAGCAAAGAACTGTAATGCAGAAGCGTGAGAAAAGGTCAAAGACCACCCGCGTATGCAGTACTTTGATCTACCCTCATCCAGGCAGGTCAAAGTGTGCATGTGCAGGAGCACAATGGCGGCCGTTATGTGAATGACACAGGACGCATCATCCACACAGGCTGGGCAGGAGGCACAAGATGAAGGAGGCGCCGTACCGAGAGCAGCAACACCCATCGAACAGGAACGCCCGCTAAGTGAACATTAAAAGGTGTTTTTTACGTTCTACAGTGCAGCTTGGGCTCTTATATACAGCATTTTGGAATGCTGTCTATAAAGGCTTACTGGTGGTGGTTGCAACTCATAAAGGAAAAACCTGGTCACAGGTATCCTTTAACGCCCCCAATAAATTAGAATTAAATGTGCTCTCTCCCACCCCCCAAATTATTGCAGTCAGATGTCCTCTCTTCCACCCAAAACCCACTCAATTTCAATGAAGTGTCCATTACAATTTCATGAATTCTCTCTCCCAACCTCCAATTCAATGCAATGTCATCTCCTCTCTCCAACCCCATAATTCATTGCAATTACATGTCATCTCTCAATCCCCAATGCACTGCAATTCCATTTCCTTTGGCTCACATCACCCTCAATTTATTACAATGCTAAGTCCTTTCTCCCACCCATCCCCCCAATTAATTACAAATTCATATCCTCTTCCCCACACTCAACCCCACCTGCATCATGCTCATACCTGTGTTATGAAGAAAGGAATCCCTTATCTCTCCAGACAATCCCCCATGCTAGGTGCCTGCTAAATTATGCAGTAACAGCAATGACATCACGGCAGAAAGGCGAACATGGCCCCTGCAGCTAGTCAGCGACTTCCTCTTCCCGATAGCGGAACCGCACTGTGTGCTGCCACTAATGTCTAAAAAATGTATATGGTCCCCACCCAGAAACGTGGGTCTTGGACACTAGCCCAGAGTGCCCTCATAACTCGTACCTGACTACGTTATCAACATAAAAATCATCTGAAAGAAACATGAAGTAGGGAAATTCATTAAAACTCCAGTATTTTTTTGTCCACTGACCCCTGTCATGTACTCATCTTCCCCCAGCTACAGGTTCTATCACCGCTACTTCGGTCAGTCTCGAAGATTTGTGACCTTCTGTCAGCTCTAGATTTGCTGGGTCACTCTTCAATGCATCTTTATGACAGCCTCGTTCTGGCCTTGTTATGGCTCTCATAGAGTTACATTGGGAGCTTGTGAAGTAGCTTCTCACTTCCGGCCAGTCAGAAGTTATTGTCACAAGCTGGACCAGAGTCAGTAAAAGGTGAAGCTGTCTGAAGGTGAGCATATGACAGGGAACATGGGACATTTAAAGCGCCACTCCAGCACCGAAAACGCCCACACTGGAGTGGTGCTTTATAGACATTGGTGAAATATCAACAATTGACTCTCCACTGATTATATAAGTATGATAAATCTTGCTGCGCAGGTTTATACACTGTGTGCAGAATTATTAATCAAGTTGTATTTTAGAGGATATTTTTTATTATTGATCAACAACTATGTCCTCAAGCAACCCAAAAGACTCATAAATATCAAAGCTTAATATTTTTGGAAGTTTGAGTGGGTTTTTTAGATTTGGCTATCTTAGGAGGATATCTATTTGTGCAGGTGACTATTACTGTGCAGAATTATTAGGCAACTTAATAAAAACCAAATATATTCCCATCTCACTTGTGTATTTTCACCAGGTAAACCAATGTAACTGAACAAAATTTAGAAATAAACATTTCTGAGATGCAAAAACAAAACCCCAAAAAATTAGTGACCAATATAGCCACCTTTCTTTATGATGACACTCAACAGCCTACCATCCATAGATTCTGTCAGTTGCTTGATCTGTTTACGATCAACATTGCGTGCAGCAGCCACCACAGCCTCCAGACACTGTTCCGAGAGGTGTACTGGTTTCCCTCCCTGTAGATCTTAGATTTTATGAGGGACCACAGGTTCTCTATGGGGCTCAGATCAGGGCAGCCACTGGGCAGCCACGCTGTGGAGTAGTTGGATGCATGTGATGGATCAAAAGTAGCAATAATACCTTATAAGACCCCAACCAAGGAGTAAGAACCCAAAATAGCAGAGGTGTAGTCACAGACAACAAAAAGAAACTTAAAACATAACTTTTAATAATGTGCTCATTATTAAGTGATGACTCACTGCATAAAAACGTGAACTAAAAACTGACCAATGAACTACTAAGGCCGCCAAGCTCAAATTGGGCCAAAGTAGCTGATGAGGCACATCAAACCAAAACATCCCATACTAAACATACTCAACCAGAAATAGTTGGAAAGAACCCCAATACACCCACAAAGAAGGAACCGCCTACAAGTATGGTTATTAGGGTTTAATGTAATGGGACTGTAAACATGTGATGCCAAACCTTTTTAAACAACCAGGATCCAACCTTTCATAATCCTAGATGGGTCTCGTTCTAGAAATGGAATGGTCTTAACATTAAAAGATGGGCATACCTATACCATTCAAGCCAAAGCTTCATATTGGTGACGATCAAGTGGAAATTGTAGATACCAATTGTAGCCTTAGATCCGGCTTGTTAGATAATTGCAGAAGAAACCACATCCTCCCAACGTGTTTCATAAATAATATTCATTAGGGGAGTCTTCTTATAGGATGTTCTGCCTCCCATCGATGTAAAATACACTGACCTTCAATAAATAGATTGCCCCAAATGGACTGTAACGAAACAATAGTGGAAATAAGCCCACAGTCAGATTACATAAAATCGAATATAAACGGTAAATCAAAGCCCACTCACCAAATATGTCCAAAAAAAACGGATGCCAAACAAAATGTGCCGCGCTGTCTGCTTAAGGGCAGCGCCATTTTATATCCTATGCGCATGCGCAGTCAGTAAAATCACGCCAGTGACGATTCTACCCAGCTTTCTCCATACCGGAAGTTACGCATCACCATAGAGATGCTGGTGACGTCATCCCTGATGCACCACATGCATCATCACAGGGAAAATCTGGCAAAGGTCCTTCTCAAATCCATTGAACCATTGTTGAATGTAGTGACCTGTAGTGTATTCCTGACATTAGAGGGTTTATACCCTGATGTCATTACTAGCCTTAGGGCAATAGCGCTGGAGCACCACCATAACATGTAGTCTGGGGATGAATTTCATTTACATCTCCGGCAGGTGGCTTGCGTTCCAGGCACCCTGTGATGATGCAGGCGGCGCATCATGGATGACGTGGCCAGCATCTCTATGGTGCTGCATAACTTCCGCTATGGAGATAGCTGGGTAGAATCGTCACTGGCGTGATTTTACTGACCGCGCATGTACATAGGATATAAAATGGTGCTGCCCTTAAGAAGACAGCGCGGCACATTTTGTTTGGCGTCCAGTTTCTTTGGACATATTTAGTGAGTGGGCTTTGGTTTACCGTTTATATTCGGTTTTATATAATCTGACTGTGGGCTTATTTCCACTATTGTTTCGCTACAGTCCGTTTGCGGCAATCTATTTATTGAAGGTCAGTGTATTTTACACCGATGGGATGCAGAGCATCCTATAAGACTTCAGACCATGTAGAAGGCGCTTGTACGCCAAAACGCGTAGTCCAAGAGGCTACCACTCCTAATCTATTTTCCTTACCGCCCAGAAGTGTGTCTCCAATTTTATGAAAGATTTTCAAATAAAGATTTGCAAATGCAAGAAATTTTTTTAATATACATCTGCATCCTCGAATTTGTCCGCTGGAGTTACAAAGTTTTTTCATAAGGCTACAATTGGTATCTTCAATTTCCATTGATAGTCACCAATATGAAGCTTTGGCATGAATATTATAGATATGCCCATCTTTTCATGGTAAGACCATTCTTTTTCTAGAACAGGGCCCATCTAGGATGGTGAAGGGTAGGATTCTGGTTGTTTAAAAAGGTTTGGCATCACATGTTTACAGTCCCATTACATTAAACCCTATTTACCATATTTGAAGGCGGTTCCTTCTTTGTGGGTGTATTGGGGTTCTTTCCAACCATTTCTGGTTGAGTATGTTAAGTATGGGATGTTTTGGTTTGATGTGCCTCGTGCTACTTTGGCCCAATTTGAGCTTGGCAGCCTAGTAATTCATTGGTCAGTTTTTAGTTCACGTTTTTATGTAGTGAGTCATCAATTAATAATGAGCACATTATTAAAAGTTATGTTTAAGTTTCTTTTTGTTGTCTGTGACTACCCCTCTGCTATTTTGGATGCATGTGATGGAGCATTGTCCTGCATGAAAATCCTGTTTTTCTTGAACGATACTGACTTCTTCCTGTACCACTGCTTGAAGAAGTTGTCTTCCAGAAACTGGCAGTATGTTTGGGAGTTGAGCTTCACTCCATCCTCAACCCAAAAAGGTCCCACAAGTTTATCTTTGATGATACCAGCCCATACCAGTACCCCACCTCCACCTTGCTGGCGTCTGAGTCGGAGTGGAGCTCTCTGCCGTTTACTGATCTAGCCTCTGGCCCATCCATGTGGTCCATCAAGAGTCACTCTCATTTCATCAGTCCATAAAACCTTTGAAATATAAGTCTTAAGTTATTTCTTGGCCCAGTCTTGATGTTTTATCTTATGTTCTTCTTATGTTTCAAAGGTGGTCATTTTTCAGCCTTCCTTACCTTGGTCATGTCCCTGAGTATGGCACACCTTGTGCTTTTTGATATTCCAGTAACGTTGTAGCTCTGAAATTTTTCCATTCTATTGGCAAATGGCATCTTGGCAGCTTCACACTTGATTTTCCTCAATTCATGGGCAGTTATTTTGCGCCTTTTTTGCCCAACACTTTTCTTGCGACCCTGTTGGCTATTTGCCATGAAACGCTTGATTGTTCGATGATCAAGCTTCAAAAGTTTGGCAAATTCAAGACTGCTGCATCCCTCTGCAAGACATCCCACAATTTTGGACTTTTCAGAGCCCGTCAAAACTCTCTTCTGACCCATTTTGGCAAAGGAAAGAAAGTTGTCTAATAATTAAGCACACCTTATATAGGGTGTTGATGTCCTTACACCACACCCCTCCTCATTACAGAGATGCACATCACCTGATTTACTTAATTGGTAGTTGGATCTCAAGCCTATACAGCTTGTAGTAGGACAACGTATAAAAATTATCATGTGATCAAAATACTCATTTGCCTAATAATTCTGCACACAGTGTAGTTAAAGGGTTACCCACTTCTGAACAATGCCTTCTTAATTGTTGGAGTGACGCAGATAGTTTAGTAGTGGGCAGGCCCTTTAATCCTATACACTGTCCTTGGTCTGAACGATGGGTTGGGTCGTTAAGAACCAAGCCTCCACCTAAAAACATTATCAAGCAGGAGCTACCATATATCGAGAATTGTAACATTCAGGATTTTACCTGTTTTCTCATTCCACAGCAAATGTTTGCAGGAACCATGCTGATTCTAAGCTGGGTCAAAACTTCAATCTGTTCTGTAAGTTGTAGTCTTATATACGGTACATTAACTTCTTCACTTGTTTTATTTCCTGGTTTAATACAATTCCATTACTAAAATCCCAAATCTTTAGATACTTAACATGAATTTGATCTTTTATATTGAGAATTTGTTTAATATACATTTCTTCAATTAACATTGCATTCAATAAGAACTGTATAACTACAGACGTAGGAAACTATAAAGCGTAGGTGCAATTCCAAGCAATCTTTTAGAGTAAAATAAAATTGATGTATTTTTAAATTTATTTTTGTGGTTATTAACTCTATTTCTTTACTGGAGCTATGTATTGTTGGAGTTACTTCATTTTTCTTTTTTTCATCTTTATTTATGGTAATACATTATAATTAATTTAATAGTTATTTTTCAGTTGATACTGATGCTATATTTTTTCTCCAGGTGTCCGCACCACGCAAAGCAATACCAATTTTCTTTTAAAGCTTTGTGCACACGCTGCGGTTTTTTTCGCGTTTTTGGGTGCAGATTGTTGCCCAAAGCTGCATGCATTGCCTTCCCCAGCAAAGTCTATGAGAATTCACAAAGGCTGTGCACACATTGCTTCATTTTTGCCTGCAGCTTTTGATGAAGAAAAAAGAAGCAACATATCAATTATTATTGTGTTTTGTCCCTGCGTTTCAGAGGACTGGCAGATCAATCCTCCGCTGACTCAGGGTAAGCGGGAGATTGATCCCCAGTATCTGGCCAGATGCTGGTCTCCATATAAAGTCTACGGGGACAAGCATCTGTCGCAAAAGGGTAGGAGCAAGCACTTCATACTCACCAATCACTGGCTCGGCTGTCACACTGCTCCAGTGACCTCTCATTCTTCTTCCTGGACCGCTTATTAGGCTCATACATATTCACTGCTTCCCCTGCTGACCGGTGGCTGTGAATGGTTGCAATCAGATGTGCCCCCATGCTTAATGACAGTAGTCTGACTGCAACCAATCACAGACACTGATGGGCGGGTCTATATCGTACAGTAAAATAAATAAATAATTAAAAAACATGACGTGCCGTTCCCTCAATTTTAATACCCACCCAAGATAAAGATCCACAGCTGGGGACTGGTATTCTCAGACTGGGGAGGGGCCTATGGTTATTAGGCTACCCCCAACCTAAAAATAGCCTGCAGCCACCCGGAATTGCCGCATCCATTAGATGCAACAGTCCCGACACTTTAACGGCTCCTCCCGATTTCCCTGGTGAAGTGGCATTTGGGGTAATAAGGAGTTAATAGCAGCCCATAGCTGTCCTAGATTAGTAATGGCAGGTGTCTATGGGACACCCCATCACTAATCTGTAAATGAAAGTAAATAAACACAAACACCACAAAAATCCTTTATTTGAAGTTAAAGACAAAAACACACCCTCTTTCCCCAGTTTATTAACCCCCCTCCAGGTCCGATGCAATCCAGACGAAATCCCACAATGCTTTTATACCGCCCCCGTGCCAGGAGCCGGGCTGCTCGGATCCGCGGTGGCTCGAGGGGACTCCAGACCCGGGGGTCGTGCGGCCACTCAAATAAAATGGAAAGTTCGTAATGCCACCCGTGGTGCGTGGTAAGATAGGGTACCACCGCTGCGATTGGGAGTACCCGGTGGCGATGGTGTGGGCAGCTAGGTGTTTAACCCCTCCACGGGTAGGGGGAATGCCCCGGGACTCGGTTATGGTGACGGGGAGGTGCCATTGGGACGACAAGGGTCACTTGTGTACTCACTCAGTCAAATAACGCTGACACCGACAACTGTGGTAAACCAAAGTTCTTGACACCGCTGCCGCTTGGAGGAAGCACGCCTGGATCCCGTGCCCGTTGGTGTTGCCTGTTAGTCTGTGACCTTTGCCTTGGCACCTAGTCTTCTGGTTGGTCCCACAAGTCTAAAACTGTTCGGGTAACGCTCACCAGTATGGCTAACTGGGTGAGCTTGCTCTCAGGGTTCATGCTTGGGATTTTATGCACCGTATAGTGGGAAAGTCCTATCCCCCTCGTTGCGCTAGTACCCCGATTTTGAAGTGGGTGGAGAACGGATCTTGAAGGCTCCGTCCTCGTCGGCTAAATTGCCAGGACGCCTGAAGCTTCTTCCTGACCTAGGGTCCATGTACCCCGTTGTTCCCTTGCCCCTGCCCGGGTGATGGCACAAGACCGCCGGCTGTCCTCCTCGACAGTCCGTGTCCCTTGTCGCGATCCCCTGTGACCGGGGTCCAGCTCCTACCAGGCCCAGACCAACGTTTGCCACCTAGTAGTCTCAAGGAACCCAGCTCCTGACCTCCTCTCACTTTCACCTCCAACACTACACTGCTCTGCTCATGACACTCCTAACCTCCCCTTAACCAACCGCCCAAGTGGCCAACCCTATTCCACTCAGGCCGTCCACTGGTGTGTCTGGTGGGTGTGGTGCAGAGTGTTCCTAAGATTTTGATTAGCTTGTTCTTGGCAACACGAAAAATCAGGGACCCGTAACCAAGGAGGAGGTGGATATTGTACAGAAGGGCAGATTGCACAATACTCTGTGACGACTTGATAGGCCAGGGAGTCACACTTCCAGCACTGCTACATCTGGCAATCACAGCAAGCTGCCATAGAGCATAAATGCCCTCTGTGAGTTTCAGGACATGACTGAAGTGAGCCCTGCGATCAGCGGCGACATCACTCGGGTGATTTCCGGTCACAGGTGGAGGACTCCAGCTGTGACCGCACCTCACCTGAGTAATGTCCCTGCTGATCACGCGGCTCACTTCAATCATGGCGGAATGATTTGCAGTCAGAGGTGGAGGACTCCAGCTATGACCAGAAATCATCCGAGTGGCATCACCGCTGAGTGCGCTGCTCACTTCAGTCACGGCCTGAACCTCACAGTGAGCACTCATGTTCTATAGCTCTACCTCTGAGATTCAGAGGTAGCAGTGCTGGAAGCATCATGGGACCTCATGTGGATTACGTCGGACCTGCTGAGATGTTTTTGGGCTTAATAAAGTGGTAAAAGAGGGTGTTTTTTGTCTTTTATTTATTTTTACTTACAGATTAGTGATGGGAGAGAGTCTCATAAATGCCTGCCATCACTAACTGTTGTTAATACATTTTCCAGTTTGGGGCTCCCTCTTGTGGTCAGTGCTGGTGGTGCAGTTGATTTGTGGAATGAAAGCCACACACCTGTGGAGGACTGGTAATCAGGTCTCTCAGATTGGGCTATATAGCTGAGTAGTTTTCTCCTGTTACTTACCAGTGCTCAATGGATATCCTGGGTGTTAAGGATATTCTGAAACCAGCCCTGCTCTCTACCAGAACTCCTCTCAGATAAGTTGGTCTTGTACCCCTGCTTATTATTTCTACTTTCTTGTTGTCTGCTTTGATACTAATGCTTGATACCTATTTTACCTGTGTGGAGTTCCTGGTGGAATTGGATCATTCCCTGCTGGGGGTGTCTGTATATCCAGCTCCATGATTCTGCAATGTATTGTGTTTTGTCATGCTTGGTATTAATTCAGTCTCTCATCTATATTAGTGTTTTTGGATCCCAGTAACATCAGAGTGCTGATATAGTGGGGGAGAGGCCGTTTGGTCTCAGGGTTTTTCATATCAGATGTGCTGGTATTTATTAGGGTTTTTACGGCTGCAGCCAGTACTCCTTCCTATCTTTTCCTATAAAGATAGTTTGGGCCTCACCTTTGCTTAACCTGTTTTTCTAGCTTTGCATTGTGTTTTCCTATGTAACTGTAATCTTTACATGTGGGGGGATATCTATATCTTTGGGGATTGCTCCGAGGCAGATTAGCTTTTCTTATATTTCTATCTGTATGAATATTTAATTCTCCGGCTGTGTCGAGTAGAGATGAGCGAACCGGTCGCGGTTCGGCTCGAGGTCGGTTCGCCGAACGGGGTTCCCGTTCGAGTTCGGTTCGTCGAACGTTCGACGAACCAAACTCGAACCTATAGGCTATAATGGGAGGCAATCACAAACACATAAAAATGCATTATAAATGTACACAAACAGTTAATAAACATTTCCATAACACTTACCGGTCCTCGCGATCCCTTCTGCACTCTGTCTCCTGCCGCTATTCCATCCGATGATTGCTGAATCCTCCCGGTGACGGCACTGCCAGCAGAGATGCAGGACCTATCGTGACGTCAAAATAGCCATGTGACCAGTCACGTGGCTATTATCTCATTGGCTACAGACTGGTCACATGACTATGACGCGTCATGTAGGACCTGCGAGTGCATCTCTCCAGTACACGGTGCACATATGTGTATCGCCGTGTACCGGCGACATGCTCTAGCACACGGTCGACTCCCCGTTCCGTTAGGGACCGGCTGACACAGCTGGTCATTAACGGAGATCACCGTTGCCATAGCAACGCAGTTAGCGGTGACGACACCGCTAACCGCGGCTCCGGGAGCACCGTTGCTATGGTAACGCGTCTGTCAGCGTTACCGCTGTTACCGCTGACAGCCAGCACTGATCACTCACGGAGTGAAGGCTGCACGCTGCTTCCCGATTGTAGTGAGGATTGTAGTGAGGATGAGGTTCCCCAGCCCCAAGTGATGAGCTGGTGAACCTCATCCTCACTACAATCGTCACTACTACTACACTAGAAAGAAAGAAGACAGAAGAGCAGGATCGTGGAGGGCTGACAGGGGGTAATAAAGATGGAGTCTCTAATGTGTCTGTGTATTTATTTCTATTAAAGTATTTTTTCTCTGTGTGGTGTTTTTTTTTAACCCTTTATTGGAGATTCTTAATGGCCGGGTCAAACGTGCCTGACATTAAGAATCTCTGGCTTAATACTGGCTAGTAAAACAAAGCCAGTATTAACTTATGATTACCCAACAAGCCACCCGGCTCCAGGGCTGTTGGAAGAGTTGGATACAGCGCCAGATGATGGCGCTTCTATGAGAGCGCCATTTTCTGGGACGGCTGCGGACTGAAATCCGCAGCAGAGGTGCCCAGAAACCTCGGGCTAACCTGTGCTGCGGATTCCAATCCCCAGCTGCCTAGTTGTACCCGGCTGGACACAAAAATTGGGCGAAGCCCACGTCATTTGTTTTTTAATTATTTCATGAAATAAGTGAAATAATTAAAAAAAAAACGGGCTTCCCTATATTTTTGGTTCCCAGCCGGGTACAAATAGGCAACTGGGGGTTGGAGGCAGCCCGTGGCTGCCTGCTGTACCTGGCTAGCATACAAAAATATGGCGAAGCCCACGTCATTTTTTTGGTGGGCAAAAAAATTCTGCATACAGTCCTGGATGGAGTATGCTGAGCCTTGTAGTTCTGCAGCTGCTGTCTGCTCTTCTCCATACAGACAGACAGCAGCTGCAGAACTACAAGGCTCAGCATACTCCATCCAGGACTGTATGCAGAAGTTTTTTGCCCCCTGAAAAAATTATGTGGGCTTCGCCATATTTTTGTATGCTAGCCAGGTACAGCAGGCAGGTACGGCTGCCCCCAACCCCCAGTTGCCTATTTGTACCCGGCTGGGAACCAAAAATAAAGGGAAGCCCTTTTTTTATTATTTCATGAATTTCATGAAATAATTAGAAAACAAATGACGTAGGCTTCGCCCCATTTTTGTGTCCAGCCAGGTACAACTAGGCAGCTGGGGATTGGAATCCGCAGCACAGGTTGGCCTGAGCTTTCTGGGCCCCACTGCTGCGAATTGCAGTCTGCAGCCGCCTCAGAAAATGGCATTTTCATAGAAGCGCCATCTTCTGGCGCTGTATCCAACTCTTCCAGCACCTGCCTGCTATACCTGGCTAGCATACAAAAATATGGCGAAGCTCACGTCCTTTTTTTGTAGTTTTTTGGCAAAAAAAATAAAAAATGCTTCCCTGGATTTTCCATTGCCAGTGAAGGTAACACCAAGCAGTGGGGGTTAGCAGCCAGTAGCTGCTTGGATTACCCTTAGCTAGCAATACAAAAAATGCAGCGGGAGCCCATATATATTTTTTTTAATTATTTATTTAAATAACTAAAAATAAAATGGGCTTCCCTGTATTTTGATTGCTGGACATCACAGTGCTGTAAAAATAAATCTTTAAAAAAATGACGTAGCGCTCCGCGGTATTTTTGATTCTCAGCGCAGATAAAGCAGACAGCTATGGGTTGCCACCCCCATCTGCCTGCCGTTACCTTGGTTGGCAATCAAAATACAGGGAAGCCCATTAATTTTTTCTATTTAAAAAATAGTTAAAAAAAAAAATGACGTTGGGTCCCCCCATTTTTGATAGCCAGCTAGGGTAAAGAAGACGGCTGTAGCCTGAAAACCACAGCTGGCAGCTTTACCGTGGTTGGGGATCCAATGTGGAGGTCCCCTCAGGCTCTTTTTGATAATTATTTTATAAATATTAATAATTACACAATAAAAGTAGGGTCCCCCCCAAATTGGATCACCAGCCAAGGTAAAGCGGACAGCTGTGGTCTGGTATTCTCAGAGTGGGAAGGTCCATAGTTATTGGGCCTTCACAGCCTAACAATAGCAGGCCGCAGGCACCCCAGACGTGGCGCATCCACTAGATGCGCCAATCCTGGCGCTTCACCCCAGCTCATCCCGTGCCCTGGTGCAGTGGCAAACGGGGTAATAAATCGGGTTGATACTAGCTGTAAAGTAACCTGAGATCAAGCCCAGCAGTTTGTGATGTCATGGCGTCTATTAGATACCCAACATCATAAACTGTCAGTACTAACAAAAAAAAGAAATCGACAAAAGAAATTTATTTGAAAAAACAGTCCCCCAAAACATTTCCTCTTTCACCAATTTATTGTAAGAAAAAAAATAAAGGGGTCCCACGACGACTCTGGACCGTCTAGAATATGGGGGGGAGACACTCAGGGAACGTATCCCCCATTTTCTAGGAGTGCGGACCCTTCATGTGAGGAGTGTGGGTGCAATGAATCTGCACTCACTCTTCTCGGGTCCACAGCAGCAGAGTCCATGTCGTAATGGTTGCTACCAAAGCTGCAATGCCCTGCTCATGAGGTAAGGGCATGCCTAATCAGGAGAACTACTGTAGAGGAAGCTCTGCTCACTGGTATATAGGTGCTCAGAGGTAATAATAGATAAAATTAGTGAGTAACCTCGGCACTCTAAATCTCCCAGACTAAGTCAGTAAGTCACAACGGATAGTAATGCAAAATCACTCTTTATTGGTCCGTATTAAGAAAAAAAAAATTTTCATAAGCATATATGTTTTTGTCCAAAACAAGTTACAAGTGACGTTTCGGCCTGAGCCGTCGTCAGATTGGACTTATCTGCATGTAATCATGAAAAATGACAATAATCAGTATCACATAAGAGTGAGAGAACAATAACATAAACTCGAACAATGTAGAGGTACAATTGGGATGCAGCAAAAAAATTGCAACACAGCAAGAAATGAAACACATGATACAAATGTCATAATACAGTACAAGGACAATATAGTAATGACAAATATGGGGTCAGAGTAGGCTTAGACAGCTCTGGTACGAAAGAGATGTCAATCATAAAGTAACATGTGCAGTAGGTGTAGAGCTACAGTATGCATGGCAGAGCTAATGGGTAGACCAACCATAGAAAAAGAACGGAGAAAAAGTGGAGAAAAAAATGGAGAAAAAGTGGAGAAAAAGTGGAGAAAAAGTGGAGATAAAGTGGAGAAAAAGTGGAGAAAAAGTGGAGGATAAGTGGAGAAAAAGTGGAGAAAAAAATGGAGAAAAAGTGGAGAAAAAGTGGAGAAAAAGTGGAGAAAAAGTGGAGAAAAAAATGGAGAAAAAGTGGAGAAAAAGTGGAGAAAAAGTGGAGAAAAAGTGGAGAAAAAAATGGAGAAAAAGTGGAGAAAAAATGGAGAAAAAAATGGAGAAAAAGTGGAGAAAAAGTGGAGAAAAAGTGGAGAAAAAAATGGAGAAAAAGTGGAGAAAAAGTGGAGAGAAAAAATGGAGAAAAAGTGGAGAAAAAGTGGAGAAAAAGTGGAGAAAAAAATGGAGAAAAAGTGGAGAAAAAGTGGAGAAAAAGTGGAGAAAAAAATGGAGAAAAAGTGGAGAAAAAGTGGAGAAAAAATGGAGAAAGAGTGGAGAAAAAGTGGAGAAAAAGTGGAGAAAAAATGGAGAAAAAGTGGAGAAAAAAATGGAGAAAAAGTGGAGAAAAAGTGGAGAAAAAATGGAGAAAAAGATGGAGAAAAAGTGGAGAAAAAGTGGAGAAAAAAATGGAGAAAAAGTGGAGAAAAAGTGGAGAAAAAGTGGAGAAAAAGTGGAGAAAAAGTGGAGAAAAAAATGGAGAAAAAGTGGAGAAAAAGTGGAGAAAAAGTGGAGAAAAAGAGGAGAAAAAGTGGAGAAAAAGTGGAGAATAAGTGGAGAAAAAATGGAGAATAAGTGGAGAAAAAATGGAGAAAAAGTGGAGAAAAAGTGGAGAAAAAGTGGAGGAAAAAGTGGAGAAAAAAGTGGAGAAAATGTGGAGAAAAAAGTAGAGAAAAAGTGGAGAAAAAATAGAAAAAAAGTGGAGAAAAAGTGGAGAAAAAGTGGAGGAAAAAGTGGAGAAAAAAGTGGAGAAAAAGTGGAGAAAAAAGTAGAGAAAAAGTGGAGAAAAAGTGGAGAAAAAGTGGAGAAAAAGTGGAGAAAAAGTGGAGAAAAAAATGGAGAAAAAGTGGAGAAAAAGTGGAGAAAAAGTGGAGAAAAAATGGAGAAAAAAATGTAGAAAAAGTGGAGAAAAAGTGGAGAAAAAATGGAGAATAAGTGGAGAAAAAATGGAGAAAAAGTGGAGAAAAAGTGGAGGAAAAAGTGGAGAAAAAAAGTGGAGAAAAAGTGGAGAAAAAGTGGAGAAAAAAATGGAGAAAAAGTGGAGAAAAAGTGGAGAAAAAATGGAGAAAAAAATGTAGAAAAAGTGGAGAAAAAGTGGAGCACCCTTTGGTGCCTTTCATGTGGCACTAAGGGGTGCTTAGCTTTGTATTTAGCCAAAAAAATGAAAAAGAAAAATGACGTAGGGTTCCCCCTAGTTTTGTAGCCAGCTAGGGTAAAGCAGACGGCTGCAGCCTGCAGACCACAGCTGGCAACCTCACCTTGGCTGGTAATCCAAAACTGAGGGCACCCCACGCTGTTATTTTAAATTAAATAAATAATTAAAAAAAAAAACACGTAGGGGTCTGTTACATCTCGTGGCTCTCCTGAGGCAAGGACTGAGGCATTCTCCCATTCCTTGCCTGCCACGAGCACTCCTGCTCAGCAGCGCCGAAGGTCTGCCAGACTGCGCAGTGTGCAGGAGATACCTTCTCAGAGAGGCAGCAGAAGGGTGACACCTAGTGGTTCTCCTGTTACAAGGAGTGAAGCGGTCTCCCATTCCTGGCCTGCCGCAGACTCTCCTGCTCAGCGGCCCCGAAGGTCTGCGAGGCTGCGCAATGTGCAGAGGTTTACTGCTCAGGGAAGCAGTGAGATTCCCGTTATCTCTGCACATTGTGAGACCGAGGATCCCGCCTCTATTTCCCAGAGGCAGGAGGGTGAGCATGTGCAATGCGTGGTGGGTCCTGATTCGCTCACTGACGTCACACGGCTTGATGACAAGGCTGGTGACGTGGTCAATCCTGACTGGCCAGGCTGGGACGTCGTGGACCCTGATTGGGTCAAGTCCGTCATCTCCGCCTCGCGCCCGCCCTCGGGTGGAGCTGCACCTCCTTAAAAGCTCCCCCTGCCATCATGGCGGCGCGCGACCGTCCTTCTATGTTTGGATGTCTGGCAGCGTGCTGCCACGCCACTGCTCAGGCATTACTGTCTCTTGTGGGCTTGGCCCTTGCTGCTCCGGCAGTACTTCGTTTGCAGGCCGTGTTCCTGCCTTGCTGCTCCGGCAGTACCCCCGTCAACAGGCCGTGTTCCTGTCCCAGGTGAGCTCCTCAAGTCTCCATTGGACTCACCTGCCTATTGAAAGCACACGTGCGTGGGCACCTCTGTGCTACCCTCGTGCCATATTCTCGTGACTTCCACTTGCACACGTGCGTGGGCACCTCTGTGCTTCCCCGTGCAACAGGTACACCGAGACGTGAGATCTGTGCCATACAACCCTCACGGGTTAGGGCAGATCGGTGTACATAGATCGTCTGTGACATTCCAGACGATCGCTAGCAGCAACCCGCTCACTCTTCACCCACTATAGCGGCGGTCCCTTACACCGCACAGTAGACCTTGACCGGCGGAAGCAGTCCATTTCCCATCTTGGCACGCTTCCCCGGGTCCCCCTCGTAACATTACGGTCGCGCCAAAGGTCTGGCTATGGCTGAAGAGCAGCAGCAGTTGCTGCGTTATGTGCAGCAGTTGGAGTCACGATTGGCAGCAGTGGAGCAGTCTTCCTCCGATAAGACTACTCTGACGACAGTCGCCACCCAGGCGGCTACCCAGGCTGTGCTATTGGGCAGAAGGTCTCCTCGCCTTGCGCTTCCAGAGCGCTTTAGCGGCAACAGCTCTGAGTGCCGTGGTTTTATAAACCAGGTTACCACCTACTTAGAGCTGTCCGCGACTCTTTACGCTACCGAGAAGGCGACGGTAGCCTTCGTCCAGTCCCTGCTCACAGGGAGAGCGCTGAAGTGGTCCACGCCGTTGTGGGAGCGCGGAGATCGTGTGGTGAATAACGTAGCAGCTTATCTTGGGGCCATGAGAATGGTGTTCCTCGGGCCTCAAGTCACCCACGATTCCGCGCTGCGCCTCCTACGACTTCGGCAAGGGTCTGCTTCAGTCGGGGACTTTGCTGTACACTTTAGGACACTGGCCGCAGAGCTGGACTGGCCGGATAAGGTCCTTGTCCCTGTGTTTTGGGAGGGCCTGGCAGGGTTTGTCAAAGACGCACTGGCCACACGTGAGGTGCCTGCCACTTTAGAGTCCTTGATTCAGGTTGCCTCTCGCATAGACATCCGCCAGGCGGAGCGAAGGCTCGAGGTCTCTTCAGCACCCACGTCTTCTCGGCCTAAAAAGTGTCTGACTCCCGTCTTCCATCAGACAGGTCCCCCAGCCAGTCCTGTAGGCGACTCCATGGAGTCAATGGAGGTGTCCAAGGTGGTCTTCTCTGCCCCAGGTTCTCGGTCTTGTGTCATCTGCTTTTCCTGTGGGCAGAGGGGACACATAGCTACCCGATGTCCCAAACCGTCGGGAAAAGACAGCGTCTAGTTTCTATCAGAGGGGGGACTCTAGACGCTACTTCTCCCTCTAGGTTGACTATCAGCGCCCAGTTGCAGTTCGGCACTACTCTCTTCTCTGCCCTGGCTTGCTTGGACTCAGGCGCTGAAGGCAATTTCATCTCGACCTCCCTGGCAACCCGATACTCAGTTCCCCTGGTTCTGTTGCCCAAGCCACTCAGGGTCCGGGTAGTCGACGGGTCCATACTACTCGATCCTATCACCCAGATCACCATCCCTCTCAGGATGGATGTACCACCGGGACACCATGAGCAGGTGTCCTTCCTGGTGCTTCCAGGGGGGACGGATGAGATCCTACTGGGCCTTCCCTGGTTGAGACAGCATGCTCCTATACTCAACTGGGCAACAGGGGAGATCTCATCCTGGGCAGGATCCTGTAGAGAGCACCTCGTGACTACCGAACCACCCGCTACCATTAGGTCGATTGGGTCCTCAGGGAATACTGAGGGGCCGGGTTTACCGACACCTTATGAGGCCTACAGGGATGTCTTTTCCAAAAGGGCCGCAGATACTCTTCCTCCCCACCGGCCATATGATTGCCGAATAGACCTGAAGCCAGGCTCCGAGCCTCCTAGGGGCAGAGTGTATCCACTCTCTGCTCCAGAGACGGAGGCTATGTCCAAATATATTCAGGACAGCCTGGCGAAGGGGTTCATTCGCAAGTCTATTTCACCGGCTGGTGCAGGGTTCTTTTTTGTGCAGAAGAAGGAAGGGGATCTGCGCCCCTGTATCGATTACAGGGGATTAAATGCAATCACAATCAAGAACAAATACCCTTTGCCCCTCATTACTGAGCTATTTGATCGATTCCGCGGGGCAAAGGTCTTCACAAAGCTGGATCTACGCGGGGCGTATAATCTAGTGCGAGTCCGAAAGGGCGATGAGTGGAAGACCGCCTTTAACACCAGGGACGGTCACTACGAGTATCTAGTAATGCCCTTCGGACTCTGCAATGCCCCCGCCGTATTTCAAGACTTTGTGAATGACATTTTCCGGGATTTGTATCTTTCCGTGGTTGCATACCTGGATGACATTCTTATCTTCTCCCCCGATCTTACCACCCATCGGAGGGATGTCATCCGAGTACTTAAGAGGCTCCGCACCCATTCGTTATATGCTAAGCTGGAAAAGTGCGTTTTTGAACAGGAATCCTTGCCGTTCCTGGGGTACATAGTGTCCAGTCAGGGGTTAGCAATGGATCCGGGGAAGTTGGAGACAGTGATGAACTGGCCTGAGCCCCGCTCGCTGAAGGCGATCCAGCGATTCTTGGGGTTTATCAATTATTATTGCCAGTTCATTCCCAACTTCTCGACGGTGGCAGCACCCATCATTGCCCTTACCCGCAAGGGCGCTAATCCCAAAGCATGGACACGGGAAACGGTAGAGGCATTTCACACTCTCAAAACTCACTTCTCCAGAGCTCCCATCCTTCATCGTCCAGACATCTCCAAACCCTTCCTACTGGAGGTAGACGCCTCTTCGGTTGGTGCAGGTGCAGTCCTGTACCAGAAAAACGAACGAGGAAGGAAAAATCCGTGTTTCTTTTTCTCCAAGACCTTTTCTCCGGCCGAGAGGAACTACTCCATAGGGGATAGGGAGTTACTGGCGATGAAACTAGCATTCCAGGAATGGCGGCATCTCCTGGAGGGTGCGAAGCATCCATTTGAGGTTTTTTCTGACCACAAAAACCTCACATACCTCCAGACAGCACAACGCCTGAACCCAAGGCAGGCCCGTTGGTCTTTATTCTTCTCCCGGTTCCGCTTTATTATCCGCCACCTGGCCGGTGAGAAGAACGTACGGGCCGATGCCTTGTCACGTTGTATGGTTGTGTTGGAGGAGGACGAGGAGGAGCCTCGTCTTATAATACCCCCGGACAGCTTGAGGATGGTCACTCCCACTTCTTTGGACCAGGTGCCACCTGGCAAAACCCTCGTTCCCCCTGAACTACGGAACGAGGTGCTATCGTGGGCCCATGCCTCCAAGGTCGGGGGTCACTTCGGGGTCAAAAGGACCAGAGACCTGGTGACCAGGCATTATTGGTGGCCGAGACTACCCCAGGACATACAGGAATATGTGGGAGCCTGTATGTCGTGTGCTCGGAATAAGCCGTCCCGGCAGAGACCGGCAGGTCTTCTTCACCCACTGCCAGTGCCGGATCGTCCCTGGGAAGTGGTAGGGATGGACTTCCTGGGAGATCTGCCCAAATCAGCAGGGCACAGGGTCGTATGGGTCATCACGGACCACTTCTCTAAAATGGTCCACTTGGTGCCTCTCCCACGACTCCCGAAGTCACGTGCTCTCGCCACCTTGTTCATTCGGCATGTATTTAGGTTGCATGGCATGCCTGACAAGGTGGTGAGCGACCGGGGTCCCCAGTTCGCGTCTCGCTTCTGGAGAGAGCTCTGTAAGCTCCTGCAGATAGAGCTGAACATCTCCTCCGCATACCATCCCGAGACCAATGGACTAGTGGAGAGGACTAATCAGACCTTGGTAACTTACCTCCGCCATTTTATATCCACGCACCACGACAACTGGGCTAACCTCCTTCCTTGGGCCGAATTTGCCATTAACAATTCGATCCATGAATCCTCTGGCCAGACTCCGTTCCTACTCAATAACGGACAACATCCCAGAATCCCGGTTCCGATGCCCATTACGTCACCCGATACTAGAGTGGAGGATTGGGCTACCAAGGCCCGGGAGATCTGGGATGACACCCAAGAGGCTCTTAAAAGGGCTAAAGACCGGATGGTGACAACGGCTGATGTTCGCCGCCGCCCTGCACCATCCTTCGCCCCTGGTGACCTAGTATGGCTGTCCTCTAAGAATGTTAACCTACGGGTACAGGCAGCCAAATTCGCCCCTAGGTATCTGGGTCCGTTTAAAGTACTACAGCAGGTAAACCCAGTGGCATACCGACTCCAGCTCCCTCCACGCTGGGCTATAGCCAACACCTTTCACGTGTCCCTCCTGAAACCCGTACGACTTAATAAATTCTCGGGGTCCCTGCCGGCTCAAACCGACTCCCCGTCCGACGACCCTGAGGTGGCAAAACTTGTGGAGACAAAAGTCATACAGGGCAAGAGGTACTACCTCGTGGAGTGGGCCGGCCGTGGTCCGGAGCATAGATCCTGGGAGTTGGAGGATTATATCCGCGCCCCGGGTTTGATAGCGGCCTTCGAGCACGGACAGGGGGGGGGCCTAGACGGGGGGGTAATGTTACATCTCGTGGCTCTCCTGAGGCAAGGACTGAGGCAGTCTCCCATTCCTTGCCTGCCACGAGCACTCCTGCTCAGCAGCGCCGAAGGTCTGCCAGACTGCGCAGTGTGCAGGAGATACCTTCTCAGAGAGGCAGCAGAAGGGTGACACCTAGTGGTTCTCCTGTTACAAGGAGTGAAGCGGTCTCCCATTCCTGGCCTGCCGCAGACTCTCCTGCTCAGCGGCCCCGAAGGTCTGCGAGGCTGCGCAATGTGCAGAGGTTTACTGCTCAGGGAAGCAGTGAGATTCCCGTTATCTCTGCACATTGTGAGACCGAGGATCCCGCCTCTATTTCCCAGAGGCAGGAGGGTGAGCATGTGCAATGCGTGGTGGGTCCTGATTCGCTCACTGACGTCACACGGCTTGATGACAAGGCTGGTGACGTGGTCAATCCTGACTGGCCAGGCTGGGACGTCGTGGACCCTGATTGGGTCAAGTCCGTCATCTCCGCCTCGCGCCCGCCCTCGGGTGGAGCTGCACCTCCTTAAAAGCTCCCCCTGCCATCATGGCGGCGCGCGACCGTCCTTCTATGTTTGGATGTCTGGCAGCGTGCTGCCACGCCACTGCTCAGGCATTACTGTCTCTTGTGGGCTTGGCCCTTGCTGCTCCGGCAGTACCTCGTTTGCAGGCCGTGTTCCTGCCTTGCTGCTCCGGCAGTACCCCCGTCAACAGGCCGTGTTCCTGTCCCAGGTGAGCTCCTCAAGTCTCCATTGGACTCACCTGCTTATTGAAAGCACACGTGCGTGGGCACCTCTGTGCTTCCCCGTGCAACAGGTACACCGAGCCGTGAGATCTGTGCCATACAACCCTCACGGGTTAGGGCAGATCGGTGTACATAGATCGTCTGTGACATTCCAGACGATCGCTAGCAGCAACCCGCTCACTCTTCACCCACCATAGCGGCGGTCCCTTACACCGCACAGTAGACCTTGACTGGCGGAAGCAGTCCATTTCCCATCTTGGCACACTTCCCCGGGTCCCCCTCGTAACAGGGGTCCCCCAAAATTGGATCACCAGCCAAGGTAAAGCAGACAGCTGGGGCCTGATATTCTCAGACTAGGGAGGTCCATGGTTATTGGATCCATTAGATGCGCCAATCCTGGTGCTTCGCCCCAGCTCATCCCACGCCCTGGTGCGGTGGCAAACGGGGTAATATATGGGGTTAATACCAGATGTGTAATGTCACCTGGCATCAAGCCCTGGGGTTGGTGGGGTCAGGCATCTATCAGATATCCGACATCACCAACCCAGTCAGTAATAAAAAAAAATAGACGACAAACACATTTTTATTTGAAAAAACACTCCCCAAAACATTCCCTCTTTAACCAATTTATTAGAATGAAAAACAAATCCAGGTCTGGTGTAATCCAAGGGGTTGCCATGACGATCCACACTGTCCCAGTCAATGAAGAGCAGGATGTTCCTCATTGGCTGGGAGAGCAATGCAGTGACCTGAGCTAACATCAATGGGTCAGCCCAGGTCACTGCAGGGCATGACAAGTGCTGCTGTCAGCGAGGTACATTACCTGCGCTGATCTCCAGCACACTGACAGCCCCTGTCACTGAGTTCAATGACCGGCGCCTTCACACCAAGTATCGCGAGAGGCCCGTGACGTCACCGCTAGTCAGTCTCGGGTCGGAAGCGAGTGAAGGTGATGTGACAAGCGGCGGCCATGGAGGACAGTGACAGCGCTCAGGTCGGGATGGCGGGACTTCATCACCGCAGGTAAGCCGAGCGGGACCATGTGTGTGTGTGTGTGTGTGTGTGTGTGTATGTATGTATGTATGTATGTGTACATGCCGCGGGCAGGAGGGGGTGGAGCGAGCTGAGCGGTGGGCTTCCTGCACGTAACTAGGATAAACATCGGGTTACTAACCAAAGCGCTTTGGTTGGATACCCGATGTTTATCTTGGTTACCAGCTTCTGGCAAGCTGCCAGCGATGGCTCCTGCACACTGTAGCTGTAAAAAGCCCTGCTTTTTGCTGCTAGAACCGTTCCCGAACGTATCTAGAACTATCGAACTTTTGCAAAAAGCTCGAGTTCTAGTTCGATCTCGAACAGCCCCCAAAATCACTCGAGCCTAGAACTGGAGAACCTCGAACCGCGCTCAACTCTAGTGTCGAGATGACTAGGTCATCGTAGGCTCGTCCCATGGCTACTTCTACTTGTGTGTAAGGATTAGGTCTGCAGTCCATTAAGGTTCCAGCCACTTTGGTTACTTTTTGGGTTTCCGCATTTTTTGATCCTCCTCGGTTCCTGAATCATAACAACTAACCTAGGGCTTAGTGGCAGCTATGGGCTGCTATGAACTCCTTATTACCCCCGATTACCACCAAACCAGGGCAACGGGAAGAGCTGGTCCAGCACCAGAATTGGCGCATTGAATGGATGTGCCACTTCTGGGGTGGCTGGAGCTGCTAACAAAAAGCGTGGGATCCCCTCAATGTTTCATAACCAGCCAAGGTACAACAGACAGCTGAGGGTTGCAGCTGCTGCTGTTTCTGTCCTGGATATGAAAAATGGGGGGACCTCATGTCATTTCTTACCAAAATATAATTAAAAACACAGCTGGTCAATCCTTCTATCAAGCTATTCTGTTATTTCTTTTTATATATTCTATCTGTTCTTTCTTATTATCTATTCTATATATTCTAGCTATCTATCAATTAAAACACTAATGAAAAACCAAAGCAAGTAGCCAAAATTAAAATGTAAATTTTATATTAAATAATTAAAATACAAGGTGCAAAACAGTGATTAAAAAGAGGCAGTGCAACACAGCAGGGGGTGAGATAAGGAATGCAGCTGCACAGAAGCTGTTACACAACAAAGCTCATATGACACCAGGAGATTGACTCACACATGTGATTTATTTATTCAATCATGTGTTTTTTTTGTGTTTTTCAGCCAGAGGGTGTTTTTTTGCTGGAGGGTGCTTTTTTGCTGAAGAAATAAAACTGCACTGTGCACGCATAGCCTAATAATTGCGTATTTGCTGTGTTTTTGATGCATTTCCCCCAATATTGATACATGTTTGTTGCAGATGTGAATCAGGGTTTTTAAGACATTTTAAGACTACAGAAAAGCTTTGATTCTGTGTTTAAAAATGCAATGGCATTTTTTTAGCTGCACTTATTGTTATTGTGTAGTTTGGTGCATACAACTGCAGAAAACAAAAAAAAAAGTTTTTATGTAACATATGAACATGGCCTTACAGACACATAAGAGCAACATGCCATATATTGAAGCAACATAAAGATGAGAAATTAAGAAAGCAAAGACCAAGAATAGCGGACCTCATGTTGATAATAATGTACATGAACCCCATAAGATACATACAAAAACTTGTGAACAATAAGGGGTATTTACCATGTTTATAAGCAATACCACTGTACCACAATTGTGAAAATATATATGCAATTTTTATTATTACAAAAAGACAAGTATGAAAAATCACATGTGATAAACAGTTAATAATTTGACGTACATGTTTAAAAACCAATTATATGAGACAGAGAGAGGAAAAAGGTCCCAGGGTGGAGACAGACAGCCCCTAAACAAAGGGAAAACGGAAGAGAACAGAAAAATATATATATTAGAGGAAGGATGAAAATGAAAGCCTCTCATTTAGCCCATCAGGAGCAACTGTCCCAAGCCGGAAAATCCACTGGGCTTCTTCTGGGACAGTCACTTCATAAGGTCCTACACAATATGAGATCTCTATAGCTCCTCTATTCACAATATATGGCGCCCACAGCTTCCCTCTATAGAGTATAATGTGACCACAGCTCCCTTCTACACAGTATAATCCCTCCACAGCAACCCTATACATAGTATAATGACTCCAAAACTGCATGACTGCACAACTTCATCAAAGGGGAAGCGGCCGGCCTGACGGCCACAGGCCGCGAAACACGCATCAGGGAATTGTCCCACTGCTCCACCCAAACGGTAATGATTTGACTATTTAGTCTTTAATTGTCTCTTATATTGCTCTTCTGCTAATTACTTTTCCTTGTGCTCGTCTTTGGCCCTCTGACCCCTGGGTGATTTCCCTTATATATTACTTACCGTTTCAAGTAATTATTAAGTTGATACCTCTTTGGATCACCACATATATAGCTGGCTTTTTGGTTTCCTTTAGCCATTATATCGTCATCATACTGATCCATACTTAATAGGGCCACGACTATACACATAGTCACTTTTTTTCTCACTATCTAAGCAAACTTGCATTTTGTTATATCTATCCAACTGCATTAATCTGACTTTAATTCTTTATTGTCATCTTTACTGCTCTTCTGCTCAATCATTTCTTTGTGCCTTAGTTTGGCTCTCTGACCTTTTGGGAGACTCTCCCTATACTCTTCCTCCATTAACCCTTAAGCTGATACTTTTTCTGGATCTTTAAGTATTTGGGTTGCTAGCCATTACATTGTTACCATACTGATCCATACATCCATTAGGATTTTTTACTCTGGTATTCAGTGTTTTTGGTTTGAGGTTTTTATATAGGGCCACGACTATGCACATAGTCACTTTCTTACCATCCTAGCAGAATCGCAATTTGTTACATCTGTCCAATTGCTTGATCTTCCCCTTGTCCTCTCGCTTACATTTCATGTTTTCTACAATTTAATGAAGTATGCACTGTGCACTTTGACTATATGTAATAAAAAGTTCTTTCATTCAGCATTTTCTGCTCATTTGTTCTTTTTTGCTGACAATCTGTTCCTTTGAGCTGCTGTTGACTGGATGGGCTCCTCCCGTCTCAGTCCTTTATATGCTTAATCCCTATGGAAATTAATTTGTTTATTAGGGACGGGAATGAGTAGAGAAGGTGGGTAATACAGAGGGAGGAAAATGGAGGGAGTAGGACATAACACCGGGGCAAGCAGAGAAGCGGAGATGAAACGGAGGGGGTAATAGGTAGGTCAGGGAAAGCAGACACGGGCAGAGGAAGGAAGTAGGGAGAGCTGGAGGAGGGGAGCGGTAGCAGGACAGGTTCAGAGAAGACATGAGCAGAGCCGAGTACTTGCCGAAACCAGAAGTATCACTGGTGGCATTGCAGCAGGGTCAGTTCCATAATAAAGCGGCGGGCGGGTCTAAATCGAGGTCCAGAGGACCCCTCCCCCAAGGTCAGGGAGAGGCCGAAAACCTAGAGGAGGCCGAAAACCTATAGGGGACCAAAAAGGGTAATCCAGCATGGTCATGACAGTACCTGAAATCTGGGACTGCCCTTCTGGATCCAGATATACAGGAGGTATACTACCGCTAGAGCGCTTGAGTTGTCTGATTCTTAGCAGTTGTTCTCCTGATTACAGTGCTGCTGTTATTATGGTGTGGGCGGCATATCTTCATTGTAGCTAGAGTTTGGAGATACTTGGAATTTGTACGATGAATATGAGACTATGTTTATTCATAGGTCTTTGTAGCTTATGCACAATTTTTAATGTTGATAAAGGATGATTATCAACCGGAAGCACAATTTGTCCTTTACAAAGGAGTTATGCTGCATATGCACTAGTAATTTACAGCTTTATTACACACACACAAAAAGACAATTTCTAATGCATTTTTTATTTGAATGTCTGACATCTTCATTACAGATTGACGAGAAAGCCATGGAACCCATAGGGTGGAGGGGCGACATGACTAGAGGGAAGGGAAGGAGTGATGGGGTTAATGGAAACAGGAATGGTTTGTTTATAAGGCAGAATAAAAGGGATTGGTGGGTAGGAGGAGTTCCCTGGAGGAAGAGGTGGGACAGTTGAGGGGTGTAGGTAAAGGACTTTGACTTACCCCCTCTCTCTTGACTTCCGGATATGGAACGATCTGACTGGAGAGGTTCCTATAAGGTGTCAGGACGTCACCTTCTATTTCTCCATGGAGGAGTGGGAGTATTTAGAAGGACACAAAGATCTGTACAAGGACGTCATAATGGAGGTTCCCCAGCCCCTCACATCACCAGACTTCCGGATATGGAACGATCCGGACGTGCGACAGGATGGCTGCTACCCGGGACCAGCGGATTCATCATGGCAGTGCACGGGCCCCTGGCAGCGCGGTCCCACGCCTTGGCTGCTGGGGGTTAACCCGTTGGCACTTTCCCCTCGCTCCCCTGTCAGCTGCGGGCGGCGTCCCCCCTCCCTCATATCTCAGGTACTTGCCGTGTGCGGGGGGAGCGAGGAGGAGATGTGAGAGCCCCTTCGGGGACCCTCCGCGGTAGGACGTGGGCAGGGCAGTACTCAGCTGCTGCTCCGGCCGCGGGAGGAATCTCCGTCCGGGCCGCGGCAGCCGGGAGGGGGGCGTGGCTTGTCTGCGGCCTATTTCCGGTCCGAGCCGAGGCCTGGATTGCTGGATGCGGCGGCTCCCGGACGGGGAGAGCGCCCGGCGGTGACAGAGGCCAGCTTTACCCCTCGCGGACGGTGGGGGGGGCCGCGGAGCTGCAGCCAGTGGTGGGTCCGGCACCAGGGCAGGCGGGCCTGGGGCGACGGGTGCCCAGGAGGCGTCGGTGAGTGGGGGTGACGGCAGGGGCCCTGCGGTTTCTGCTTGGTCACCCAGATCAGGTTGCAGCTCCCGGCCGCGGCGGTCTCCCCCAGGAGGGGGAGGGCCCAGCGGACAGAGGCTTTCATGGGGCCCAGGAGGGCTGGATGCGGCGGCTCCTGGCCAGGAGAGCGCCCGGCGAGGACGGAGGCCAGCGTTACCCCCCTTCCCCCGTGGGTGGAGGGGGGGTGGCCGGGGGGCTGCAGCCAGCAAGGGGTCCGGCACCAGGGCAGGCGAGCCTGGTGCGACGGATGCCCGGGAGGCGTCGGTACGTGGGGGTGACGGCGGGGACCCTGCGGTCCCCGCCTGGTCACCCAGAGCAGGCGTGCAGATCCCGGCAGCGGCGGTCTCCCCCAGGGGGGCGAGGACCCGGCGGACGGATGCCTTCTGGGCCCAGGTGGGCAGGAGGCTGGCGGCTCTGGATGGGAGTCTGCTGGCAGCGGGTCGGGCCACAGGTACCCCCTGTCCTTGCAGGCAGCAGGGGGGGGTCGGGCCAGAAGATGAGGCCCGCGGTGGCAGCCCGTGGGTCGGGACGGTTTCCGGGGTTGTCGCCGCGGGACAGAAGATGGAGCTTGGAGGATGGTGCCCACGCGGCGTACCAGGAGGACGGCCGTGGTGGTGGCAGCGCTTCGGCGGCGTCTGCATTACATGAGCCAGAGGCGATCGGCTCCAGCGAGGAGGAGGAGGAAGCAGCGACGGAAGAATCAGACGTCTGGATGGCGTGACTTTTATTCCAGGATACGCCGGGTCGCGGTCGGGTGAGACGGCCGTGGATTCGGCAGGGTTGGGGCGCAGTTGGTGGGGGGGGGCGGCTGCGGACACGGCAGCGCCGAGTGGGTTTGTGTTTTGACAAGGTATGGGGTTTACTGCAGTGGTGTATACGGTTGTGGAGGGTGCGCATGCACCGCCGGCGGCATGGACGGGATCGGTGGTTAGTAGGCGCAGGTGCGGCAGGCAGAGTGAGGGCGCATGAGGCGGCAGGGGAGCATTTTCGGGCAGAGGCGGCAAGGGCTGTGACAGAGTGAGTGGTGAGGAGCGAAGAGGGGGATGAGGTGGTGCATTGGGCTGACAATGGTCAAGTGTGAGAGCTATGGGTGCTTCAAAGGCCCGCTGGGGGGGGGGCTCACTTGCTGGAGGATGTGAGGGATAAGATTTGAATGGGGGAACGTGTAGCAATAGTTTCGCTGCTCCCCCTGGAACAGTTTCACCTGGATTAGGTTAAGCCAAGTGATTCCAGGAAGGATAAGTAGAGGGAGGGGAGCGCCGGTGGAGGCTCACCCCTCGTACATTTGCAACGTGGCTGCGGGCATTTGCGTTTTTGGCAAGGGTATCGGGGGAAGGAATTGGGTAATTGGTTCGGCATGGTTCGGTTATATGGATCCATTTGGGGTGGCTTGTTTAGGTCATATGTCGGTTTAGTCTGGCTTCAGTACGCCGTGTAATTTCAGCAAGGGAAGGTGTTGCGTGCCAGTATGCGGTAGGAGCATACGGGCACATCCTTATGGCTGCAGTGGATGGCGGCTCCTAGTCAGCCCCCCCCTTTTGGGGGGTAGTTGGCTGTTCGGGGCGTGGAACCCCGGCGACACGGTCGATGAGGGTTTTTTGGGGGGAATAGAATGATGGGTGGTGCAGATTTGGCGCGGACGGTTGTCTTAAGCATACGTGTTGGGTTGTGGTAAGGAACATAGTAATTCTGCGTCTTTCTATTTATATTGGTGGATCTTTGCCTCCTTATTGGAAGTTTGTGCTGGGCTAGGGGACACCTGGTGGTTGTCAGTGGAAAGAGGGGTCAGGACGTGGCTTTGGGCAGGATGGGTGGGCCATTCGGGGCCCTCCTTGTCATGATTGGGTTTCTCTGTTGGTGGGTAGTGCCGGAAATGAGCTGTATATAGATGTATATATTTCGGCTTGTTCAAAACGTATCTTATCTGGAGGAGTCATCGGTGTATGCCTGCTTGGCTCCAGAATTGTCGGCGGTTTATTATGTGTCGTTGGACAGAGGGTGGGATTTGGTAAAGGCGGTGAGCCGTGGAGCATTGATGGCAAAGGTGGATTTGGAGGCGGCATTTAGGTTGTTACTGGTCCACCCTGCTAGCTAGCAGTTCTGGTGCTGCGGTGGGGAGGGGAGTTATTATTATGCTGATCGGTGGGGGCTAATGGGTTTTGTCCCATTTTATGTTCCGTTGGGGGCGGTTATTTCTTTGTGGAGTGGTTTGTGCGTGGTGTGTCCCAGCTTACACCTCTTATTCATTATAGGTTGATTCTCTTTACATCGGGTTGGCGGGTTGATGATTCGTTGAGGTTGTTTGTTTCATTGCAGATGGTGGTGGATACTCTTTTGGGCCTGTTGGCGCAGGCGAAGACTGAGGGTCCAACGCCAGTGATACAGTTTGTGGGGGATAAAGTTTGATGTTATGGTCAGAGAGGTAGGATTCGAAGGTAATGGTGTGGTCCTATGGGCTGCGATAGAGGCAGTTAGGTCAGCTAAGACGGTGCGGTTTCAGGCGGTGCAGTCTTTGCAGGGGCGGTCGAACCACGGGTGCAGAGTTACGCCGCTGGGGGGCGTGTCTGCTGGACGGCTGGCGATGGCTGCGCCAAGGGTGCAGCCATCGGATCATTTGTGTGTGGTCACGAAGGAGATCAATGACGATCTGATGGTGTAGGAGGTTTTTTCTTATGGCGACTTAGTGGCCGCGGATTGTGGCTGGGTAAGGTGGTGTCTGATGGAACGTAGCTGCGGTACTCGGATGCAGCGGGTCCAGTTGGTTTTCTGGTTGGGCATTGTGGGGTAGCGCTTCCAATCGGTGGTAGTAGTCGGGTTGGGGAGGTTGGCAGTTTTTCCAAGAGGAAGGTGTGCTGTCATTCTGACTATCAGTTGGTGGAGAATTCGATTAATAGTTGGTTTGCTAATCCTGGGGCCAAGGGTGGCGTACTTGCGACAGTTGGTTTCGCAATTGTATGCGTTTAAAAAAAAAAAAAAAAAAATGGTATGCGTGGCGCAACCAGTACTGGGGTTCGCCAAGGGAATAGCAGCTGCTTTGTTTCCTTCCAGTTCTGCAGGTCTCGGGAGTTGAGGCCGCGTAACAGACGAGGTGGGCACGGTGTGTCCTGAGGGCTTGTGGAGTCTGGTGTGGCTGTGTTGGGGAGCGGCTCGGTGCCCAGTGACTGAGGTTATTTGGGGCTGATATCCAGAAGTGTGGGTGGCGCGGATAACGTTGTTTGGGACAATGTGTGAGGAAGGCCCGGTGGAGTATTTGGTGGGGGCGTTGGCAGTGGTGATTAACGGTTTTCAGGCTGCTAGGCCGGCGTCAGCAGTGGAGCAGAGGGTGGCGGCTGTGGCTGTCTTGTTGAGGATTAGATGTGGAGAGATGTTTTTTCGCAGGATCTTAGTGCGCGGCAGGCCTTGAAGGGTTTGGTCGTACGGGTGTGAGGCAGCGGGATACAAGGGTCCGTCTCCGTTGTTTTGTGGCAGCGTTTGGTGAGTGGTTTGTGGTGGCTATGTTCATCTGAGCACGAGCAGGTTTTGTTTCCCTTGTCCAAAACGGTTTGTGTTAGCCTTTTGGGAGGCTTTGAGATTGTGGGGTTGGTCAGCCCATCTACGGTTAGGAGCGGAGGTTGGATGTTGGAGGATGTGTCCGAGGTGGTGCAGTGGGTTGAGCGCCGGCTTTGTCGCTCACCGAATCAGATTAGGCGGGTGGTGAAGGTTGGTGTTGTTATACGCGGTCCCGGGTGCGGAATTTATGTTGTGAGGACGCCCAGGATCATTATTGTGTCGTGTTTGTTAAGGTACCATTTTGTGGCAGCGCTGCAGACTGGATTGCAGGTGGCGGGGGTGGGCGCCCGGAATACTACGGGTCGTCTTCCTTCTGGATTGGGCTTCCACGGAGGCCCCTCGGTGGTCTCAGAAAAGGGGTGGTGAGAAGTATTGGGAGGTGGGAGTCCTCTTGTTTCGGTGTTACGTTGGCCTCAGTTGTTATCGGGTTAAGGCCAATGGGGGCGTTTGAGTCTTTTGGGAGTGGAATGGGTTGGCGTAACAGGTTGGTGTTATCTGTGGGTTTATAACCTCTGGGTTTTGTGGTGAGGGTGTGCCTCATTTGGATATTTGGGCATTCGTTGGTTCTCGGGGCCTCGACGGTCTGAGGCTCGCCCAAATTTTGCCAGTGGGGTCTGGACGGGTCGATGGTACTGGTCCAGTGAGTGGGAGGCAGCGATTAGGTATCTCGAGAAGTTATTTATGAATGTTTTAAAAAAAAAAAAAAAAAAATTGTTGGTTTGTTGCATTGTGGAAGACATACCCGGGCTTAATCGTGGGGTAGTTTTTGATAGTGTGACCGGTTTGGAATGGCGTGTGGCTTGTGCGGTAGGCAGTATCAATCGAGCCTTTATTGGGGGGCGGCGCCTAAAGTTGGTGGCGCTGAACTGGTGGTTTTGGTGATGCGATGGGGGTGCATCTTAACGTTCTTGGTGCTGTTTGTGGACGCTGGGATTGCGTGGAGGTGTGGTACAAGCTTTTGGTGTGTGGCGGGTCCAGGCCACGTAAGGAGTCACGTGCCCTGTCCTGTGGCGGGGGGTAGGTCTGGTCCAGAGGCGGTTGAAGGCAATGGTAACTGGACAGAGAGACACCATCTTGGTATGGTGGCTCCAGGTTCCGGGATGTTGCAGGCACGGGGTTCTGCAAAGTTGGAGGGTTAATCCGTAGGTGATTAATACCTCATCTCTGGGTCGGTGTGTTGCGGCCAGGGATACTGGGGTGAGAAGTGGTTCCTGGACTGGGCCTACTCAGGGTTGTATATTTACTGCATTGGTTACTGTGTTACCTATTGTTATTTGTTGGGGTCGCCCGTTGGACGGCGCCCCCTTGTGTTAGTATGTAAATAATAGGTAATAAAGGCTGCTGTGGCCAATTTTAAACCAAGTCACATGCAGTTCGTGTATTATTTACAGATGGTATTGGTGGGTAACACACATACAGCACGACTGGAGAATCCTTCCTCAATGGTCAAGAAAGCCATGGAACCCATAGGGTGGAGGGGCGACATGACTAGAGGGAAGGGAAGGAGTGATGGGGTTAATGGAAACAGGAATGGTTTGTTTATAAGGCAGAATAAAAGGGATTGGTGGGTAGGAGGAGTTCCCTGGAGGAAGAGGTGGGACAGTTGAGGGGTGTAGGTAAAGGACTTTGACTTACCCCCTCTCTCTTGACTTCCGGATATGGAACGATCCCCGCCCACCCTCCCTTGTGTTTAATACCGAGGGGAATTTTGTCTGGGTTGTTTCTTTGTCACAGCAGCGGGGGGTAGGTCTGGTCCAGAGGCGGTTGAAGGCAATGGTAACTGGACAGAGAGACACCATCTTGGTATGGTGGCTCCAGGTTCCGGGATGTTGCAGGCACGGGGTTCTGCAAAGTTGGAGGGTTAATCCGTAGGTGATTAATACCTCATCTCTGGGTCGGTGTGTTGCGGCCAGGGATACTGGGGTGAGAAGTGGTTCCTGGACTGGGCCTACTCAGGGTTGTATATTTACTGCATTGGTTACTGTGTTACCTATTGTTATTTGTTGGGGTCGCCCGTTGGACGGCGCCCCCTTGTGTTAGTATGTAAATAATAGGTAATAAAGGCTGCTGTGGCCAATTTTAAACCAAGTCACATGCAGTTCGTGTATTATTTACAGATGGTATTGGTGGGTAACACACATACAGCACGACTGGAGAATCCTTCCTCAATGGTCATGTTGAGTGTATTTGCACTGTTCTTCATTATTCATATGATGATTGTTTTTGCAGGTAAAATGTGTCCTTTGTAGCAGCTTCTTATCATTCATGGCCAGCGCCATTGGACTTGTATTTAGCACTTGTGATCTCCATGAAATGCTGTGCAACTCCTACTTTCATTCCATCGTATGTAGGACAATAAATGTAAGTTTAATGTTGATATGTAAATTTAATGTTCCAAAATATGTTCATCTGGGAATTCCCATTACTAAATAATGTAAGGATTCCAGAATACCAGAATGTATTGCAAACTAGTGTAAGATTACTCATCTCCGAAAGACAGTCTTCAAAGTCTTAGATGGACTGTGTAATGGCTTTCATCCTGCACTGCTAATTAAATTCAGACTTCTACAAAACTATATCAAATGCAAACAAACTCATCAACTTCTGATATATCACACTGGGAACATCTCCAAATAGTCAGTAGGATTAGAAGCCCTTAAACATAGGTAACATTAAAATGCCACATATACTTTTTAGCATTAACACACCACTCCATAGTTTCTTTTTTCAGTGCTGAAGTGGCACTTGAAATGTAATTCCCTTACCCTCTGTTATATGTTGGCTTCATTGTTTTTTGGCGCCGCTCCGGTCCAGCAGCCCCATCTTGTACCTGTAACGTCTGACTAGCTGGAAGTTAGATGTTACATCACAAGGTCTTAATGGAACTCTATGAGAGCCAGTATGAGGATCTCATAGAGTCTTATTGATTTGTAACCTCTGGCACTTCATGAAACACTGGAGATGCCAGCAGGTCACAAATCATCGGAGACTGACCAGAAGCCACGCTGGAAAAAAATGAAGATGGCATCAGGTGAGTATATGACCAGGTGAAGGGAACTTACATCTAAAGCACCACTCCAGGGGTACAAATTAAAACAAAATCCCACTGGATTGGTGCTTTAGGAATCAGTCAGGAAGACTCACGTAAAACCCACCCATAAGTTCCATTAGTTCAGATTATGCTTACGTAAAGCCTTCCACTAGAGTCATAAACAGACTAATCAGTGACAATATTACCCTGCCATAAAAATACCCTCATAAAGAAATGTTACAAGAAGATTATCCCTATTAATCAATAGTGTCAGAATTTAATAATACTGTAAGCAGAGTGTCACACCTATACTGTCTGTGAGTACCATCAATGCTCAATACTATCGGCAGAGTGCCACCAATAGACAATAATGCTGGTAGAGTACCCCATCAATAAACAGTGCCATTGGAGGGTCTGGCATCAGGAATCCAACAGAATTCACTGAAAGCTTTGTCAACAAACATATAAAGGGTAAAGTCACAAACCATGGGCAAGTAAAAGATTAAACTTTAAGCCTCCTATAAAAAAAAAACACTAGTACTCAATGTTTAAAGGGATACCATTATAATATAATAAAGCAGAATTGATATAATTTTAATAAAACCACAGGCCGAGTTATAGGAAGTGCCGAGGTAGCAGGTGTCAAGGAGCCCTGGTGGCCACATATGGAGACATATAAACATATAACATGGACATTTTGTGAGTATCAAGGTCATATATTTTTTTCAAAGTTGGCCAACTTAGGGCACCCATTTCAGGATACAAAGAACTAAGTTAGGGATGGACAAATCTGTATGTTATCTAATAATGTGGGTGTGAAGCCTATATCAGCTTAAAAAAAGTGCTCATAGCTCCAGAGGTTCAATTTTTCCCCAATGATCATTTTACAACAGAAATTGAGAACCACTGAGGTACACACCCATCAAGTGTTGATTTAGCATCACCTTTTCTAACGTCTACTCCCAAAAAGCAATTTAAAAGGGAATCTCTATCAGTAGAATTTCACACCCCAAATTATGTATATGCACATGTATCCTTTTCAAAGGCAAGTTCAATAATACCTTCTCATAACCAGTCCATCGCTTTGTTTACTGAGAAATCAGCATTGGAATGAATGTGCAAATGAAGAGTTACATCTGGATCTTCTGTCACTCCAGCTCTTTTCCCTGCCTATCACCGCCTCCTCGTGCTTGACTCATGGCTCCTTGCCTATACTCATACAGAATAGAGGCTGTAAACCAATCAGGAGGAGGCAGCACTGGGTGGGGAATAGAGCTGGAGTGACATAGACTTCAGAACTACAATATCCATTTGCATATCAATTCAAATGGTGATTTCTCAGTAATGGAGGATCAGACTTGTCAAGTAAAGGTATTGCTGGATTTGTCTATGAAAGAGCGACATGAACATATAAATAGTTTGGGGGGGAATACTACTGACATATTCCTTTTATATAATCTATATATAAATAGTGAGTCTCCATTTTACAAAAGTTCTTTCCCCTCACCCCCTTATCCAAATTTCACAATCTTAGATACAACTCTTGGATAATAGTTTTTTTAAACACATTCGAAAACCTATTCTATTATATGTGATAATTACTAGTGATGAGCGAATGTATTCAACCCTATTCAGTATCTGACGGATAACAGGCTATACTCACCATTCGGTATCTGATGGATAAAACAACATCTGCTCCGATACTTTCATTTTCGTTTCTGGACTTCCTGGCGCCTTTTTCCAGCCAATGAACACATCTGACGTTGCTTGCCCTCACAGTAACGCTGCAGCCATCTTTGTTGTGGTGTTACTTTGATTGGTTTGGCCGCACAGCGTCATCTACATACACGTTGGCACAGCTTCTGGGAACGATACATATCCCTGCTGCTCCGGCTTTCAGCTCCACAGAGGGGAGGGAGAGAGAGAGAGAGAGAGAGACTGCCTTTTCCCATCCATTTCAGCCATTTCCTCAGTCACCACAGCTCGCCGTTAGGTCCAACGTGAAATTATTCGGGTTTCCCATAGACTTGCATTGTGCGTCGAATATTCGCAAATAGTCGAATAGCGGTGACCTATTCGTCGGATATTCGTGAAGTCGGATATTTTGGTATTCAATCATGCCTAATAATTACCCATTTCTTATAAGTATGTAGTCAATACTTTTAGAATAGATTGTAATCCCAATTCTTATGGTTTGGCTCTTGCAGGAGACGGAGTTTAACATATACTGCTGCCTTATTGCACTGAATATCTTGTCATTGCTACTATCGTTTTTTGCATCATGCATTGGAAATGTGACTCTTGGATTAAAAACAGGGTAATTATAAAATAATAAATAAATGAAATTGTAAAGTAAAACAAAATCTGTTTGTCTTCACTCCAAACGTGCTCAGGGAGAACTCACATGCTACAACAGAAAAATGGCAAATAAGCGACACATGAACATACTGTACCCTAAAGCCTGCTTTACATGCTGCAATGTATCTTACAATGTGTCGGCGGGGTCACGTCGTAAGTGACGCACATCCGGCATTGTAAGTTACATTGCAGTGTGTGACAGGTACGTGCGATTGCGATTGAACGGTAAAATGTTCATCGCATACACATCGTACCTTTCTCTAGAATGCACGTCAGATTGTTCATCGTACCCGGGGTAGCACACATTGCAGTGTGTGACACCCCGGGAACGATGAACAAATCTTACCTGCGTCCTGCGGCTCCCGGCCCACAATGCGGAAGGAAGGAGGTGGGCGGGATATTTACGTCCTGCTCATCTCCGCCCCTCCGCTTTTATTGGCCGGCTGCCGCGTGACGTCGATGTGACGCCAAATGCCCCTCCCACTCCAGGAAGTGGACGTTCGCCGCCCACATCGAGGTCGTATGGACGGGTAAGTACGTGTGACGGGGGATAATCGTTTGTGCGGCACATTCAACAAATTGAACGTGCACACATACGATGGGGGCGTTGCACATCGCATAAGATATCGTATGCGAAATTGCAACGTGTAAAGCAGGCTTAAGGGTCAACACTGGCATACATCTCTCCAGGCAGCCATTGAAGGTTGCTTCATCTTATGATGTGTGTGTACATATATATGTATATATATATATATATATGTATATATATGTGTAGTATAAATAGAAGGAAGTACTAACAGAGAGGAAAGCAGCCATGTGCTGAATCAAGGACAATATCTTTGAATAACAAAAGACACTAAGGGCGGCTTTGCACGTTGCAACATCGCACGTGCGATGTCGGTGGGGTCAAATCGAAAGTGACGCACATCCGGCGTCACTTTCGACATCGTATTGTGTAAATCCTAGATGATACGATTAACGAGCGCAAAAGCGTCGTTATTGTATCATCGGTGTAGGCTCCGACTTTTTCAAAATTACGCTGCCGCGACAGGTACGATGTTGTTTCTTGTTCCTGCGGCAGCACACATCGCTGTGTGTGAAGCCACAGGAGAGAGGAACATCTCCTTACCTGCCGCCTACGGCTATACGGAAGGAAGAAGGTGGGCGGGATGTTTACATCCTGCTCATCTCCGCCCCTCCGCTTTGATTGGCCGCCTGCCGTGTGACGTCGCTGTGACGTTGTACGACCCGCCCCCTTAGGAAGGAGGCGGGACGCCAGCCAGAGCGGCGTTGCAGGACAGGTGAGTGCATGTGAAGCTGGCGTAGCGATAATGTTCGCTACGCCAGGAATCACAAGATATCGCTGCTGCAACGGGTCGGGGACTATCGCGTGCAACATCGCAGCATCGGCTTGCGATGTCGCAACGTGCAAAGCCCGCCTAATCAGAACTAATGCACCCCCCTGCTTTCTGATATTGGTTCATTTCTGGCGTTTCTATGTAATTTTGTCACTTTATTTGTCATTTAGGCTTATTCGTTATATCTGTTGCTTATTCCACCTTTATACTTCTTGCACCCAGAACTTTGTGGTACTACAATAAAGCAGTGCAATTGTTGGTATGTGTGGTACGTGCTTTTATTAGGTCCTTCAGGGTAATCCATTTTTAATTTCTTTGCATACATTGACAATGCAGCAGTGCTGATTAATGGAGTCTTTTGCACGTATAGAGATATTGTCCTCGATCCTGTACATACCTGCTTTCTTCTATGCTGTAATACTTCCCTATATTTTTACTATTTATTTCATTTTTTAAGCACTTATATTATAATATGGTATTTAAATATTTTGATATTTTTTGGTTTGGTGTACATCAATTTGTGGTAAGGTGTATAAGGAACTTTGCATACATCACCGCTGGAGATGAGCAGTTTGATTTGCGGAGGATCGAGTTTCCTGAAAGGTTGAGTTTTAGGCCCCTTTCACACGTCAGTGATTCTGGGACGTTTGTGCTTTTTTTAAAACGTACCAGAATCACTGACATACGCAGACCCATTATAATGAATGGGTCTGCTCACACGTCAGTGATTTTTCACTGCACGTGTCTCCGTGCGGCGTACCCACGTGTGCGTGATTGCCGCACGGAGACATGTCCATTTTTTTCTGGCATCACTGATGTCCCACGGACCATGCAGTGGTGTGGTCCGTGAAACACGTGCCAGAAAAAAACGTGCTTTTAAAATAAAAAACATTTTAACTCACCCGGCGTCCAGCGATGTCCTCTGCAGCTCGTTCTCCCTGCTGCTTCTGAGCCGGCTCATTATTGTCGCGCATATTCATTATGCGCGACACAGCCGACCTGGAAGCAGCTGCTGCGGGGGTCACCGCCGACCGGATGCTGCACCGCGGGAGCGATCAGCACCATGGACAGCGGGAGCGCGCACAGGTGAGTTGTTTTCTAAGTGCAATCACGGGCCACGGAGAACGGAGCCCGGATTGCACTTAGACAACCCACGTGTGCCGTGAATCACGGCACACGCAGGGACATGTGCGTGTTTTACACGCCAGTGAAAAACGTCACTGTTTTTCACTGACGTGTGAAACGGGCCTTAGAAGGTATCCGCTTGTGGTCAGTGAGGTTCTCTCGCTCTATTCTCCGTCACAAGTATTTTCTGAGCAATTACAATTTTTCAGTATTGAAATTTGTTCAATTTATTCGCACCAAAGATATTTTTGGAGGAAAAATTCGGCAAAGTTGACACATTTGAGTTTCAAAAGTTTTAATCATCACTAATTACCCCATAAGTTACATCCATAGTGTTTAGAGGCATAAGTATATAAGTGTAAATAGCTAGTCTGTGATATACACTTAGGTATCCGCTAGTACACAATACACAAGTGCAATGTATTAACTCATTTTTAAACAGTAAAATTCTGTACTTTGTACAGTTAATATATAACAGGATTGTATATACATTAAAAAACAACTGATCATTAATGATTTGGAGCCTTTTCTTAAAATACTTTATTATGCTTTGATGCTCACAGTCTTCACCACAGATGATACTCCACAAGGAGTTGGATCCAGATGAGGCAAATGATTGATGTATAAGTTCTCATATTCTGGGAAACATGTCATGGTGTGGTACCACAGTAATTTTTTGTAATGGAAAGAAAGAGATGGATAAACTAAGAGGGGTGGAGGGTGGATTAACTGAAAGAAGAGCATAACCGAATATATCAGAAAAGGAGTGTTTATCTTCTCTCTCTTCTCTAGATCGCCACATCCGTATGCAATCACATCGATGCCCTGATGATGAGATGGCGCATTTTCAGAGCAACGGAATGAACCTACAGATGCCTTAAAATACGTGTACTCACTACAATCACTTACCATACTGTTGAATTCATTTGTACTCCATGACATATCAAGTTCCCACTTTATCATGCTGAGCACACTTCATTGTGACCAAACACCATTACGCTTTTTGTGATGTTTGACGTCTTATTCAGTATTGCACTTAACGCAATTTGTCTTTTGGCTTGTTTTACATTTATTGACTGTTGCACTAATATATTAATGTTAATTCTGTTTTTTGTAACTTGTATAATGATGAAATTACGATGACAATAAAGAAGGTATTCCAGCTATTATTAAATTATTTGATGAGTGAAATGAGATATGGTAATGCTTTGACTATACTAAATATTTTGTCAGTTACGAATAATCTGGCACATGCAGAATTTAGCAAGAACATGTCAGGAGCCAACCTAAGGTTCAGGCATACATCACTTTATATAGAATTTAGAATAAAATGTTATGATGTTTTCAATCCGTACAGGGTTGTACCCTTTGGAGTATCTTTTATTAATGGAAGGGACCACCAAAATGAAATAATGTGTATCACCAATGAAACCCTAGAGATCTGCTAACAAGTGTTTAAGGTCTATTAATAAAAAACAGTTTAACTTGTTAAACTGAGCCTGACAGCTTATACGGGTGCCGGATCAACAGGCAGAATTTTGAACTCTGAAATACTGTACTTTGGTGTTTCAGAGAAAAATTTATTCTACAGATGCCGTGGACTGAGCCACACAACAGACTAGTGGGACTACTAGGACAGTTGGGTTCCCATTGGTTTCTCCCACTGCCAGAGACAGACAGGTCATTCCCTGCATGTGTGTGATGCGCCCAAGGGGTCGGGGGTTACTCGCCGCCAGGCTGAGGTGCTTCGCCTGGGATGTCGCAGTGGCCTCGCATGGTTCCGTGACCCCGGGTGACAAAAAAATGGCTGGGGATGGGGACGATAGGGGTAGTTGTTCGTTACGCCACCTGTGGTGCGCGGCCAATATTAGCCGCTGCTGCGGGGTTTCTCTGCTGGGGCGGATGACAACGCAGCTCGGACGTTTCAGCTGTCCACAGGCAAAGCTATAGCCCCAGGGAGGATAGTGGTGGTAGTATTTTCTCAGGTGCTGATGCTGCGGTGGCACAATGGGGAGGGCGCCGGCAGTAACTGGATGACATAGGAAGAACAGTTCAAGGTCTTTCGCTCAGTGGTCACACACACTGCCGTTGGAGCACCGTGCTATGCTGTGATGGGACTCACCCAATTCCGGATACTTCGGAGGTCGCAGCTGGTGGTTCCTTCTGTGCGTCTCCTTCCAATGGTTTCCCTCCACCCCAGCTCCTGGGCCATCAAACGGGTCACGGGTGCCTTCTGCACTCCCCGCAAACCCTGGGATCTGTCTTCTTTCCTAAAAGCCCAGGTTTAGCCTCTGGCTCCAGACCACGGGCCCCAAACTTTCTGTGTCTTTGCTTGCTTGTCCGTTCCAGAGTCACTGTTACGTCACCGCCGGAGTCTGCTCCAGCGACTTCTGCTCCGATCGCCAGGCGACGCCGTGTTCCTGCCGTGGATGGTGCTGGTGATGGGAGAGGAGTCGATGCCAGCAGAACCGGTGGGCGCAGGCTCCGATCATCCACTGGGCTCGGTTATCTTGGGATCTGCAGTACCGCTGGCTGACTGTAGGTGGCGGGTGTCTCCCAACTGAAGTACCATCATTCAGCTACAGCTAATGGGAAAACACCACACCCTTCTTATTCCCCCTCCTGTCTGCTGGCCTCTGCCAGAGATAGTTCTGATTCTGGCTCATGTGCTCTTTGTTTTGTGATTCCAGTGCGCTGACTTGCTTGTTGTTGACTACCCTTCTGCCTGCTGTTTTGTACCTCGCTGCCCGACCCAATTCTGACCACTGCTACGTTTTCTGTTTATGCCTTTGCCTGCCGATTCTGACCCTGTTCTGCTGTTCCTGGTTTGACCCTGCCTGACGACTACTCTCATCGGACTGCAGCCTTCCACGGGTAGAGATCTCCAGGGCCTTGTGTAATTCCAAATCCCTGTATAGGGGTTAAAGGGTTTCAGGGTTCTTGCGTCCTGCTTGGTGAGGGGCTTCCCTTTAGTCTGTGCATTACATCCTACCTGAGTCTGTTTATCCAGGCAGGCGCTACATTATCTCTGGCCCACTAAACAAAAAAAAAAAAATGTATTCTCTCCATGCTGTGCTGAATCAGGTGCACACCCTTTCTGGCCTGGTACATGGACTTACACAGCAAGTGCAGGATCTCAGGTCTGCTCAGGTTCAAGCCCCTACAGCACCGACCTCCGCATGTCCAGAGTCCCGTCGACTGCAAGGGAACAGATCACGTTGTGGAGCCGATCGTGGAGGGCCTGGATCTCTGAGGCAATCGTTTCCAAGGCAGCAACCGCACCTGAGCGGGCCCCAGGATACCCGCTCAGGTGCCCAGGTACTTCCTGCAGACCCTATGAGGTTAATGATACCTGTCTCATTGTTTCACCAGGGTAAATCTGTGCGGCTGCAGGCCTTTGTTGATTGTGGATCTGCTGCTAATTTTATAGACACTATTGTAGCAAAAGAGCTGGGTTTGACTTTGCTAAGGTTAAATGTGCCTATTAGAATCTCTGCTACTGACTAGAGTTGAGCGCAGTTCGCGGTTCGAGGTTCTCCAGTTCGAGGCTCGAGTGATTTTGGGGGCTGTTCTAGATCGAACTAGAACTCGAGCTTTTTGCAAAAGCTCGATAGTTCTAGATACGTTCGAGAACGGTTCTAGCAGCAAAAAGCAGGGCTTTTTACAGCTACAGTGTGCAGGAGCCATCGCTGGCAGCCTGCCACAAGCTGGTAACCAAGATAAACATCGGGTATTCAAGCAAAGCGCTTTGGTTAGTAACCCGATGTTTATCCTAGTTACGTGCAGGAAGCCCACACTTCCCCGCTCAGCTCGCTCCGCCCCCTCCTGCCCGCGGCATGTACACACGTACACACACACACACACACACACACACTCTGCACACACACTCTGCACACATGGTCCCGCTCGGCTTACCTGTGGTGATGAAGTCCCGCCATCCCGACCTCAGCGCTGTCACTGTCCTCCATGGCCGCCGCTTGTCACATCACCTTCTCTCGCTTCCGACCCGAGACTGACTAGCGGTGACGTCACGGGCCTCTCACGATACTTGGCTGTGAAGGCGGCGGTCATTGAACTCAGTGACAGGTGCTGTCAGCAGTGCAGGAGATCAGCGCAGTTAATGTACCTCGCTGACAGCAGCACTTGTCATCCCCTGCAGTGACCTGGGCTGACTCATTGATGTTAGCTCAGGTCACTGCATTGCTCTCCCAGGCAATGGGGAACATTCTGCTCTTCATTGACTGGGACAGTGTGGATCGTCATGGCAACCCCTTGGATTACACCAGACCTGCATTTGTTTTTCTTTCTAATAAATTGGTTAAAGAGGGAATGTTTTGGGGAGTGTTTTTTCAAATAAAAATGTGTTTGTCATCTATTTTTTTTTATTACTGACAAGGTTGGTGATGTCGGGTATCTGATAGACGCCTGACCTCACCAACCCCAGGGCTTGATGCCAGGTGACATTACACATCTGGTATTAACCCCATATATTACCCCGTTTGCCACCGCACCAGGGCGCGGGATGAGCTGGGGCGAAGCACCAGGATTGGCACATCTAATGGATGCGCCACTTCTGGGGCAGCTGCGGCCTGCTATTTTTAGGCTGGGGAGAGTCGAATAACCATGGACCTCCCTAGTCTGAGAATATCAGACCCCAGCTGTCTGCTTTACCTTGGCTGGTGATCCAATTTTGGGGGGACCCCCACGTGTTTTTTTTTTTTTAATTATTTAATTTAAAATAACAGCGTGGGGTGCCCTCAGTTTTGGATTACCAGCCAAGGTGAGGTTGCCAGCTGTGGTCTGCAGGCTGCAGCCGTCTGCTTTACCCTAGCTGGCTACAAAACTAGGGGGAACCCTACGTCATTTTTTTTTTTTCATTTTTTTGGCTAAATACAAAGCTAAGCACCCCTTAGTGCCACATGAAAGGCACCAAAGGGTGCAAAATTACAAAATGCAGGAGAGTGGGACATTATGTGTCTTTCTGCCATTATAATGACAGAAAAGACTGATATGAAGTGCACAAGCACAAGAAAATCACCAGAGCGCTCTACGCTGTGAAAAGCAGTAGAAAATGGCACTGGAGTGAACATCTGACCGCCTCATGTAGGATGAAGCTATGGACCCTGGGTAAATTTATGCATTTACCCTCCTTCAGTTTTTTTGCAGTACACAAAAAAAACGGAAGGCACACGGATGACAAACAGATGACATACGGACCGTCTACGGAACGGAAACGGATGCCACACGGATGCACCCGTGAAAAAAAACGGACTGTTTTTTGCAGACCGCAAAAATGGATCGGTCATGTTAATGTAGCCTTATTCTGATCTGCCGTTTATAAACAGCAGGCAGAAATAAGTGAATAACGCCCCCCAGCGTCAGAAAATCTCCGGGGTTTCAGGGCTAGCTGAGACCCTGGAGATCATGATTCAGGACGGTTTTTCCGGTCCCCGCTCACGTGATCACAGGTATACACCGTTACAGTAAATGACAGCACCGGTAAAAAATTATTTATCTCCCATCTGGCATGAACAAACACTTCTTCTCCACTTCTTCTCCACTTCTTCTCCACTTCTTCTCCACTTCTTCTCCACTTTTTCTCCACTTTTTTCCCCATTTTTTCTCCATTTTTTCTCCACTTTTTCTCCACTTTTTCTCCATTTTTTTTCTCCACTTTTTCTCCACTTTTTCTCCACTTTTTCTCCACTTTTTCTCCATTTTTTTTCTCCACTTTTTCTCCACTTTTTCCCCACTTTTTCTCCACTTTTTCTCCATTTTTTCTCCACTTTTTCTCCACTTTTTCTCCACTTTTTCTCCACTTTTTCTCCACTTTTTCTCCATTTTTTTCTCCACTTTTTCTCCATTTTTTTCTCCACTTTTTCTCCACTTTTTCTCCAATTTTTCTCTGTTCTTTTTCTAATGTCGGTCTACCCATTAGCTCTGCCATGCATAGTGTAGCTCTACTCCTACTGCACATGTTACTTTATGATTGACATCTCTTTCGTATCAGAGCTGTCTAAGCCTACTCTGACCCCATATTTGTCATTACTATATTGTCCTTGTACTGTATTATGACATTTGTATCATGTGTTTCATTTCTTGCTGTGTTGCAATTTTTTTGCTGCATCCCAATTGTACCTCTACATTGTTCGAGTTTATGTTATTGTTCTCTCACTCTTATGTGATACTGATTATTGTCATTTTTCATGATTACATGCAGATAAGTCCAATCTGACGAAGGCTCAGGCCGAAACGTCATTTGTAACTTGTTTTGGACAAAAACAAATATGCTTATGAAAAAAATTTTTTCTTAATACGGATCAATAAAGAGTGATTTTGCATTACTATCCGTTGTGACTTACTGACTTAGTCTGGGAGATTTAGAGTGCCGAGGTTACTCACTAATTTTATCTATTATTACCTCTGAGCACCTATATACCAGTGAGCAGAGCTTCCTCTACAGTAGTTCTCCTGATTAGGCATGCCCTTACCTCATGAGCAGGGCATTGCAGCTTTGGTAGCAACCATTACGACATGGACTCTGCTACTGTGGACCCAGGGAGAGTGAGTGCAGATTCATTGCACCCACACTCCTCACATGAAGGGTCCGCACTCCTAGAAAATGGGGGATACGTTCCCTGAGTGTCTCCCCCCCATATTCTAGACGGTCCAGAGTCGTCGTGGGACCCCTTTATTTTTTTTCTTACAATAAATTGGTGAAAGAGGAAATGTTTTGGGGACTGTTTTTTCAAATAAATTTCTTTTGTCGATTTTTTTTTTTTTTTTTTGTTAGTACTGACAGTTTATGATTTTGGGTATCTAATAGACGCCATGACATCACAAACTGCTGGGCTTGATCTCAGGTGGCTTTAGAGCTAGTATCAACCCGATTTATTACCCCGTTTGCCACTGCACCAGGGCACGGGATGAGCTGGGGTGAAGCGCCAGGATTGGCGCATCTAGTGGATGCGCCACGTCTGGGGTGCCTGTGGCCTGCTATTTTTAGGCTGTGAAGGCTCAATAACTATGGACCTTCCCACCCTGAAAATACCAGACCACAGCTGTCCGCTTTACCTTGGCTGGTGATCCAATTTGGGGGGGACCGTACTTTTATTGTGTAATTATGAATATTTATAAAATAATTATAAAAAAGAGCCTGAGGGGACCTCCACATTGGATCCCCAACCATGGTAAAGCTGGCAGCTGTGGTTTTCAGGCTACAGCCGTCTGCTTTACCCTAGCTGGCTATCAAAAATGGGGGGACCCAACGTCATTTTATTTTTTAACTATTTTTTAAATAGAAAAAATTAATGGGCTTCCCTGTATTTTGATTGCCAACCAAGGTAACGGCAGGCAGATGGGGGTGGCAACCCATAGCTGTCTGCTTTATCTGCGCTGAGAATCAAAAATACCGCGGAGTGCTACGTCATTTTTTTAAAGATTTATTTTTACAGCACTGTGATGTCCAGCAATCAAAATACAGGGAAGCCCATTTTGTTTTTAGTTATTTAAATAAATAATTAAAAAAAATATATATGGGCTCCCGCTGCATTTTTTGTATTGCTAGCTAAGGGTAATCCAAGCAGCTACTGGCTGCTAACCCCCACTGCTTGGTGTTACCTTCACTGGCAATGGAAAATCCAGGGAAGCATTTTTTATTTTTTTTGCCAAAAAACTACAAAAAAAGGACTTGAGCTTCGCCATATTTTTGTATGCTAGCCAGGTATAGCAGGCAGGTGCTGGAAGAGTTGGATACAGCGCCAGAAGATGGTGCTTCTATGAAAGTGCCATTTTCTGAGGCGGCTGCAGACCGCAATTCGCAGCAGTGGGGCCCAGAAAGCTCAGACCAACCTGTGCTGCGGATTCCAATCCCCAGCTGCCTAGTTGTACCTGGCTGAACACAAAAATAGGGCGAAGCCTACGTCATTTGTTTTCTAATTATTTCATGAAATTCATGAAATAATAAAAAAAGGGCTTCCCTTTATTTTTGGTTCCCAGCCGGGTACAAATAGGCAACTGGGGGTTGGGGGCAGCCGTACCTGCCTGCTGTACCTGGCTAGCATACACAAATATGGCGAAGCCCACATAATTTTTTCAGGGGGCAAAAAACTTCTGCATACAGTCCTGGATGGAGTATGCTGAGCCTTGTAGTTCTGCAGCTGCTGTCTGTCTGTATGGAGAAGAGCAGACAGCAGCTGCAGAACTACAAGGCTCAGCATACTCCATCCAGGACTGTATGCAGAAGTTTTTTGCCCACCAAAAAAATGACGTGGGCTTCGCCATATTTTTGTATGCTAGCCAGGTACAGCAGGCAGCCACGGGCTGCCTCCAACCCCCAGTTGCCTATTTGTACCCGGCTGGGAACCAAAAATATAGGGAAGCCCGTTTTTTTTAATTATTTCACTTATTTCATGAAATAATTAAAAAACAAATGACGTGGGCTTCGCCCCATTTTTGTGTCCAGCCAGGTACAACTAGGCAGCTGGGGATTGGAATCCGCGGCACAGGTTAGCCCGAGGTTTCTGGGCGCCTCTGCTGCGAATTTCAGTCCGCAGCCGCCCCAGAAAATGGCGCTCTCATAGAAGCGCCATCATCTGGCGCTGTATCCAACTCTTCCAACAGCCCTGGAGCCGGGTGGCTTGTTGGGTAATCGTGAGTTAATACTGGCTTTGTTTTACTAGCCAGTATTAAGCCAGAGATTCTTAATGTCAGGCATGTTTGACCCGGCCATTAAGAATCTCCAATAAATGGTTAAAAAAAAAGACACCACACAGAGAAAAAATACTTTAATAGAAATAAATACACAGGCACATTAGAGACTCCATCTTTATTACCCCCTGTCAGCCCAATAAATCCCCAATAAACCAGCGCTGATAAGAGGTTTTTAATAGAGGCTTAAATTATAAGCAGCAATTTCAGCGTTCCAAGGGCCTTTAAATGAATTTGAAGAAACTGCACTTCAGGATTGTAGTGAGGATTTTAGTGAGGATGAGGTGCCCCAGCTCATCACTTGATGAACTGGGGTACCTCATCCTCACTACAATCCTCACTACAATCGGGAAGCAGCGTGCAGCCTTCACTCCGTGAGAGATCAGTGCTGCTGGCTGTCAGCGGTAACAGCGGTAACGCTGACAGACGCGTTACCATAGCAACGGTGCTCTCGGAGCGGTGACGTCACCGCTAACTGCGTTGCTATGGCAACGGTGATCTCCGTTAATGACCGGCTGTGTCAGCCGGTCCCTAACGGAACGGGGAGTCGACCGTGTGCTAGAGCATGTCGCCGGTACACGGCGATACACAAATGTGCACCTTGTACCGGAGAGATGCACTCGCAGGTCCTACATGACGCGTCATAGTCATGTGACCAGTCTGTAGCCAATGAGATAATAGCCACGTGACTGGTCACATGGCTATTTTGACGTTACGATAGGTCCTGCATCTCTGCTGGCAGTGCCGGTCACCGGGAGGATTCAGCGATCATCGGATGGAATAGCGGCAGGAGACAGAGTGCAGTAGGGATCGCGGGGACCGGTAAGTGTTATGGCAATGTTTATTAACTGTATGTGTACATTTATAATGCAATTTTATGTGTTTGTGATTGCCTCCCTTTATAGCCTATTGGTTCGAGTTCGGTTCGTCGAACGTTCGACGAACCGAACTCGAACGGGAGCTCCGTTCGGCGAACCGACCTCGAGCCAAACCGCGACCGGTTCGCTCATCTCTACTACTGACAGTACACCTCTCACCCAGGGTGTGGTTACTTTTGTAACTCCAGAGATCTCCATGCTTGTTGGGGCTCTGCATGTAGAAGCCGTGTCATTTTTTGTTCTTGAGAATCTGATGTCAGCGGTGGTTTTTGGCATGCCATGGCTACGTAAGCATAACCCCGTCATAGACTGGCATCAGGGTGAGATTGTGCGATGGAGCCCTGAGTGTCAGGAGACGTGTATGTCGTTATCTGTTAACCTATAGAAAAGATAAGCCTGGCTCACTATCTGGTTGGGTGCTCTGGAGAAAAAATAACTGCTAAATAATTAAATAAACGTAGCTCCGGCACACCTTAGAGAATAAAAATAGCAGAAAGTCTTGGGTGGTGCTGAATGAAAATTTATTTGAACAAAAGAATAAAGTCTGTCCCAACGTATCGGTCCACCTTGGACCTTTTTCAAGGGATCTATCAGACTGACGTGATAGACAAAACAAAAAAAAGAAAATCAATACACAAAAAAAAGAAAAACATATTACCATGAAGAAAAATATTACAATAATGTATGAGGAGAGTACATCACGGTATAATGTAATATTACACTCAATTAGTAACACCTTAAGGTACAAAAATTCAAAAGCACATGATACCCTGGGAGAAAAGGTAAAATCAACATAAAAAACACTATGCATGTATGAACATATGAAATCATGGGCAGATTACAGGTACCCATTACAAGTCAGTGATTACACTGTTTGACATATGTCACTTTTCGTACTTAAGAGCTTTTTCATTTCCTCATCTAGTACCCATCCTTACAATTAGACGCTGTTGGCGATTACATATGTTATCCGTTGGTGCATATTTATATATTATCTCCAATACTCTAGGTATGTTCATTTATGCATTATTTACTAGTTACAGCATCTGCCCATGATTTCATATGTTCATACATGCATAGTGTTTTTTATGTTGATTTTACCTTTTCTCCTAGGGTATCATGTGCTTTTGAATTTTTGTACCTTAAGGTGTTACTAATTGAGTGTAATATTACATTATACCGTGATGTACTCTCCTCATACATTATTGTAATATTTTTCTTCATGGTAATATGTTTTTCTTTTTTTGTGTATTGATTTTCTTTTTTTGTTTTGTCTTTCACGTCAGTCTGATAGATCCCTTGAAAAAGGTCCAAGGTGGACCCATATGTTGGGACCGACTTTATTCTTTTGTTCAAATAAATTTTCATTCAGCACCACCCAAGACTTTCTGCTATTTTTATTCTCTAAGGTGTGCCGGAGCTACGTTTATTTAATTATTTAGCGGTTATCTGTTAACCTGACCAGAGCTGAACCTATCTTCATACCTCATGCACTCAGGGATTTTGCTGACGTGTTTTCTGTATCTGAATCTGAAAAATTACCTCCGCACAGAGATTATGACTGCCCCAAAGATTTGGTCCCCAATACCCGACTCCCCAAGGGTAAAATATATAATCTTTCTGGTCCGGAGCGTCAGGCCATGAAAGATTATATCACTGGAAGAGGAAAAAGGGTAGCGCATATGAGAAGCACCCGTGGGCTGGAATTTATTATTAAAAATTGTATTTGCTCACCTGATGAGGTTGTGCGCCCCCGCACAACCGCGGTGGTAGGTGGATGGATAATCCCTCCGGAGTGGGGGCTGTCTCCGCTGGCGTTGCCGTTGATGCACTGAATGGATCCGGGTTAGGAATCGCTGCTGGCTCCTAGGATTCTCCGGCACCTTAGATCCTGGAGCTTCTGTGCGATCCTCCGTCCTTCAGGTTTGAGTGGTTCAAATTTTGCCTGGCAAGTCCTGTTCCTCAAAGCAGCTCTGGCCGAATTCCCTTAATGGGAGTGTTGATATAGTGAATTAAAATTTCGGTCTGGTTGAGCGCTAATGAATGGCCTGCCAGCTTTGTGGATGATTTGTTTTATTATTAATAGCAATAAAAAGGATAACTCCTGTTTTATACAACGCGTTTCAGCAAAGTCTCTGTTGCTTTCCTCAGGTATAACAGGAGTGATTTACATGTATTAAATTTATAGGTGAAATAAAAGATCCCACAGGTGGAACTTGTGGGTGTGCCGTAGATTTAGATCATTGGGTCCTTTTAACCCTATGGGTAAAAGAGTCTTATAAAAATCTAATATATATAAAAGCCATATTTGAACACATATTATAAACACATAATAAAAGCAATATTAGCTAGGAAATTATGATATATGGAAAAAAATGGAATAAAAATTGAATAAGAATTGAATAAAAAATTATTAAATCGATATTATAACCACATTCAATAAAATCTTTATAGTGTAGGGTAATTGTTATGTCCCTGTGGCACCCAAAATGTGGGACGGATGATACAAGAGATGCATGCAAGGCTCAATAAACACCGCCATAACATCAAAACGGGTTATACATTACATAGTATCTCAAAACACTACAATATCATGCACAATAGGTACTACAAGAAAATGACACTCACTATTATAGACTCCATTAACAGTAAAGATCCACAAGCATTAACCAAACTAGTTAGAAAAGAGAGCTACTGGATCTTCAAATTGGGCACTCTAGCCCCAGAAGGACACAACCTTACATTGGATAATGTCGCTAAACAGTAATACGAGGGTTATCCGATACACATTTGTTTGGATTTTGAAAGGAACCTACGAAAGTGTCCTTTCTGAAGAGGTTTCTTTAGAGGGTTTTTGAGAAGGAAAAGGGTTTTTTGAAATAAAAAGAATATTTTGAAAAACATTTTCTGAAAGGAATTTTTTGAAAGGAATTTTTTGAAAAACATTTTTGAAAGACATTTTTGAAAAGGATTCTATTGGAGGGGTTTTCTATAAATAATAACATATATGTGTATATATATATAATACATATGTATATTGTGTGTATTTATTGTATGTGAGCATACAAAAAAATTATTTGAATCCATCTTCCCTTTATACACCTTCCCCAAACAACAAAAAACAAATTATATCAACATTGGTACAACAACAATAGATATAACAAAGGGATGATAAGAAGGTCATGGGGAATAACCGCAAATATAACAATAATCTAAATAGGGCTCCTTAATTTATCAGAATTCATTATGATTTTCCAAAATAAATCTCTTTTTATCATAATTAAAGACATAACAATTACCCTACACTATAAAGATTTTATTGAATGTGGTTATAATATCGATTTAATAATTTTTTATTCAATTCTTATTCAATTTTTATTCCATTTTTTTCCATATATCATAATTTCCTAGCTAATATTGTTTTTATGTGTTTATAATATGTGTTCAAATATGGCTTTTATATATATTAGATTTTTATAAGACTCTTTTACCCATAGGGTTAAAAGGACCCAATGATCTAAATCTACGGCACACCCACAAGTTCCACCTGTGGGATCTTTTATTTCACCTATAAATTTAATACATGTAAATCACTCCTGTTAAACCTGAGGAAAGCAACAGAGACTTTGCTGAAACGCGTTGTATAAAACAGGAGTTATCCTTTTTATTGCTATTAATAATAAAACAAATCATCCACAAAGCTGGCAGCCCATTCATTAGCGCTCAGCCAGACCGAAATTTTAATTCACTATATGAAAGATTATATAGCAGACAGTCTGCAGAGAGGGTTCATCAGACCATCTAGGTCACCAGTCAACGCTGGATTCTTTTTCGTTGATAAGAAAGATGGTGTCCTCAGACCTTGTATTGACTACCGTGAACTGAATGTGACTCCCCCACCCCAGGGCTATGGGACACCCGGTGCTGGGCCGGACTAGTCCGGGGTTTGTCAGTGGTGGCTGGGCCCGACTCCGTGGCCCTGGTGGGGTCAATTAAGATGGCGTCAGTGGGGGTGATTGTTAAAGTTCATAATTTTCGTGACGCCACCTGTGGTTTGCGGCTATTAAGCCGCCGCTGCTGTATGAGGCCTCCGGGGTGATGGAACGGCAGCAATGGTGGTACTGCTCCCCACAGGTGGAGCGGTGCCCCGGGGCAACAGTTGGTGCTTGTAAGGGTCTATGGTGATGTTGGTGTGAATGATACGGTGCAGGGCCAACAGGCAATGAAAGAAACAGTCACAAACAGTAGTCTCTTTACCTTCTCCTCTTTTACTTTGAGAACAGTCCAGTCCTGGGAGAATGTTACAGGTGGTAGAGGGCTCCGGCCAGCCTGGAAGTAACTGAGGTATCTTTTTGGCCAGATGAGTATGAGGCCTACTCCTGTTCTTTCTTTGCTGTTATAGGACCCTGCACTCTGGATTAGCAATGGCCCTCTTGCTGCTGGGACTGATGATACGTCCCTCTCCCTGTGTGGTAGGCTGCGCAGGCCCTCTCTGGTGCTTCTCTGCTGGAGTCCACACTGGGCCCTGGTGATGCAGCTGTACCTTCAGGTTGTTTATGGGCCTGGTGCTTGCAGCTCTCCTGCCCTTCGGATTCAGCTACCAGGGAATATTTTAGGCCCTGGTGGCCACAGACTCCGATGTCCAAGTCTACTTCTTTGCCTCTCTGCAGCTCTGGCCTCCCTGGACTGAGCTAACCAGCTCCAGCCCCAGTTCACCAGACTGCACACTCTGCGTCTGCTCTCTCTGCTCTCTCCTCACAGACTGAACATTAACTCCTCCCTCAGGTGAGACTTGAGGAATGCTCCCTGGAACTCCAGGTTCAGAGCTCCCTCTGCTGGCCTGAGGGAGAAACTGCGTTGGATGTTGAACTTACTGGCCAATGATCTCCCCAATTACCTCCAGGCTCAGCATTAACCCTTTGGAGGGGCAATGCTGTTGTGGCGACCAGGTCCTGGGGCGCCACAGTCCCCCTTAGTTAAACTCAGTACTCCCCGACTGAAGAAACAAAAAACAAGGCATAACATATTAGAACATTTCATCCCATGGTGGGAGGCACATTTTCTTAAACGTTATAACTTAAATAATACTATAAGAGTCTAGTGTGGCTCTCTGCCGGGTGTCCATTACACTGCTCCATGGGGGACCCGCCGCGATAAAACCCCCAACGTAGGCTCTGGGCGTGCGTCAGAGCATTGATGACCCCACTCTATGCACGCCGGACGGGTTTTTCTTCAGGGGTGCTGAGCACACTGGTGCTACCTATAAACAATTGAAGTTTTAGCCACTCATAGTCCAGTGACCCAGTTGTCCATATACTTAATCATTTAAAGGGGTTATCCGGCTTCTTTTGACTTTTTTTCATTATTACCCTATTGGGCTACATTGGGGCAGGTAAGTAGATAGAGACCACTTACCTGCCCTGCTGTAAGCCCCTCTCCCCCGGATCAGAGTGGTCATGTGATCGCTCCTGCCGCGATTTTGCTGCTTCCGGTCATTTCATATCTACATGGGCAGGGCCATGTTGACATGCAAATCTGGAACAGCATGTCGCCTCCCTGCTGGGCTGTACAGTGCGAGGAGTAACCGCCCCCCTTCCCTGCACCCTCCCACAGATTCCCCCGCACCCCGTACTCTGCCCACAACCTCCCACACACTCCATAGTCTCCCTCCCCCGCCTCCTGTGCCCAGCTACGTGCGCCCTGAATTCCAGCCGATTCAGTGTCCAGTTCAATAAGGCAAGGAACAAGAAAGTTGCCCACTTGCTGTCAGATACACTGTCAGCGCTGTGTTCCCAGCGCTTTATCATGTTTACTGCCTGACGCCCTGGGAACTGTCTCACCCCTCCCCCGTGCGCGCTGTCTGTGTCATCATGGGTCATCTGTGTCTGTGCATCAGTCTGTGTCCCACGCCAGCCCCGCGGATGTCCGCACTGCAGCGTGTCAGTGTTTGCCCCCCTCTGCAGTATCAGCAGCTTCTCACCCTGCAGTGCTGGCATCCGCGGGGATGACGAGCGCTGCTTGTCATCACTGCCCGTGCAGTCTGTGTCCCGCTCCCTGCCAGCCCCGCAGCTGCCCGCACTGCAATGTCAGTGTCTGCCCGCAGTATCAGCAGCTTCTCACGCCGCGGGGCTGGCAGGGAGCGGGACACTGCTGCTGAGGTTAGATGAGATAATTACCTGCTGTGATGATCTCCTGCCTCCTGACGTCACCGCGATCACTGCTGTCTATGCCCGTCTCGCGGGCGGCCCGAGACTGTCACTAGCAGTGACGTCACGGGCTCTCGCGATACTGCGTAGAACGCGGCGGGCATAGAAGTCAGTGACAGCGCTGACGTCAGCAGTGCAGGAGATCGTTACTGCAGGTAATGATCTCATCCAACCTCCTGACGGCAGCGCTCGGCATCCCCTGCAGTGACCTGGGCTGACCTATTGATGTTAGCTCAGGTCACTGCACGGCTCTCCCAGCCAATGGGGAACATTTTGTTCTTCATTGACTGGGAGTCTCATTAACTATGGTATGGATCGCCGTGCGACCCCCTTATTGGATTACGCTGGACCCGGATTTGATTGTTCTTGTCAATAAATTGGTGAAAGAGGGAATGTGGGGTTTGTTTTTTCAAATAAAACTTTTTTTGTTGTCTATTTTTTATTTCTTACTGACTGGGTTGGTGATGTCGGGTGTCTGATAGACGCGTGATATCACTAACCCCAGGGCTTGATGCCAGGTGACATTACTCATCTAGCATCAACCCCATATATTACCCCATTTGCCACCGCACCAGGGCAATGGGATGAGTTGGGGCAAAGCGCCAGGATTGGCACATCCAATGGATGCGCCACTTCTGGGGCAGCTGTAGCCTGCTATTTTTTGGCTGGGGAGTGTCCAATAACGGTGGACCTCCATAGTCTGAGAATACCAGACCACAGCTGTCCGCTTTACCTTGGCTGGTGATGCAATTTGGGGAAGACCCCACGTTTTTTGTTTTAAATTATTCAATTTTAAATAACAGCGTGGGTTGCCCTCTGTTTTGGATTACCAGCCAAGGTGAAGCTGCCAGCTGTGGTCTGCAGGCTGCAGCCGTCTGCTTTACCCTAGCTGGCTACAAAAGATAGGGGGGACCTCACGTAGTTTTTTTTTTAATTATTTATTTATTTATTGGCTAAATACAAGGCTAAGCACCCTTTAGTGCCACATGAAAGGCACTAAAGGGTGCCAGCTTAGAATATGCGGGGGGGTAGGACATTATATTTATCTTTCTCATCTATTCCCTCTATCTATCCCTTCATTCATTCATCCATCCCTCTATTTATCCCTCTAGCTATCTGTCTCTATCTATTCCTCTATCTATCTAGCTACTTCTGTTTTTTTGCAGTATGAAAAAAAGTAGGAAGGTACGCAGATGACACACGGACCATATACAGAACGGAACGGATGCCACACAGTTGCATCCGTGAAAAAACATGACCATTTTTTGTGGCCCGCAAAAACGGGGCAGTCCTGTGAATGTAGCCTAATCAAGAGGCTTATGAGGGTGATGTATTTAATTACAAATAACTGTTTTTTCTTGGTGTATGTGTTTATTTATTTGCTGTGTCACAGATGAGAGAAGCTGGATCTCTGCTCTGTCACATGTTGAGAGGTCAGGTGCTGGGCAGAATACTGACAGCCAATGAGTGTACAGAGGGAGGGCAGGGGGCGTTTCTGGACACTGAGGCCGGGCAGGGGGCGTTTCTGGACACTGAGGCCGGGCAGGGGGCATTTCTGGACACTGAGGCCGGGCAGGGGGCGTTTCTGGACAGTGAGGCTTGGCGGTGCCAGCTTGACTGAGGTTTGGCAACCAAGAATACAGGAAATTGTCATGTGTGCTAGAGCTGAATGTAAACAAGGAGCTGCAGAGAATAAAGGGTGAATTCAAGAGGAACAAAGGTTAGAAAACAAAAAATAACAATGTAGGGGTGATTTATATGACAATACAGCATAGATTAGCTTACATTTTTTTTTGGAGTGTATGTCGGATAACTCCTTTAAATAAAAAGCATTTTATACACAACATTACAGACATTTTAAATAACTATATACATTCTAATAGGTACTTTTTCTTTTTACTCTCTATACCTTGGAGGGGGCTGTCCCCGAGTGCTGCGTTGGGACCTGCGTAGATCTGGTGTTTGTCCCTGACTACTTGGTGTATGCACTACCTCAGTGCTACTGGTATGCCTAACCCTGACAGGTATGCGTGATGGTTGCCTACGTGGTCTGAGATTCGCCAAGGGTACAACAGGTTCACCACTGGCAGGGGGTTGATTCTCCTGTTCTACTGCCGGCGTGTCATCTTGTGTTGGGACGGACAGTTCCTTAGGTGGATCTGGAACCTCTTCTGTTTCTGGCTCGACCAATTGCGGGAACGTCAAGACTGGTACCACTATAGCATTATTTATTCGGGTCCAAGTTTTGGAGAATTTTCCAAGTATTGTTTGGATCATCTCTTTCTCTTTTTCTTGAATTTGGGGACTTTCTTGTACTTCCTCTACTTCCTTTTGGATTTTGCACCGTTCAGGGCACGCTTTCAGGTGGTCTCTAGAAACTGCTTGATAGGTCTTACCTTCATCTTTGCTTATGAGACATACTTTACTATTGTCAAAGTTGGAGGGAATAATGGTGTAGGGTTCATTCTCCCACTGATCATCTAATTTATGCGCTCTCCGCTTTTTCTTGAGGACCTGTTCTCCGTGCTAAGGGAGTTGCTGGGGCTGTTTGATTGTAGTTCTTTTCTTGTCTCATTCTTGCTTGGGACAGGCTCTTTTCTACGCATTCCTGAACTTTGCGGTACTGCTGTTGTCACTCTGTATCCCAATCCTCTATCTCTTGGACCGCTTCAGGTGACACAGTTCCCATCTCAAAGTCTACAGGTAACTTGCCAGGTCTTGCTCGCATCAAGTAAGCAGGGCTGCAGTTGGTCGAGTTTACTGGGATATTATTGTACAAGTCCACTAGATCTGGTAACTTCTCTGGCCATTGGTTTCTTTCTTCCAGAGGTAGAGTCTTGAGCATATCAATAACCACATGGTTCATCTTCTCGCATTATCCATTGGTTTGAGGGTTTTACGGTGTTGTTCTTATTTTCTTACAGCCGTACATGTTACAGAACTCTTGGAACACTTCTGCCTCGAATGCAGGGCCTTCATCAGTCAGTACTCTTTCAGGATATCGGTGAGGTCAACAAAAGTATGCCTGAAATGCTCGAGCTGCTGTTCTGGCTGTCTGGTCTTTCACGTGCACTACTACCAGGAAACGGGAGTAATGGTCCACAATGGTGAGGGCGTAAACATAGCCTGACCGGCTTGGTGTTAACTTCACGTGGTCCAGGGCCACCAACTCTAAGGGCTGCTTCGTGACAATTGGCTGTAGGGGAGACCTCTGGCTGGTATCCATGTGCACCCAGTAGAACCGATCGCGGAGTAGGGTCTCCAACTTTTTCCACCCGAATTGTCCTGCTTTATCATGGTAAGCTGCTAGTGTCGCGGGCGGAGGAGGGGACGCTGCGCTCTCCCACTGCTCGGGTCCGGCTGCTGCTGCTGCTCGGTGGCTCGAGCGATGGGCCGGATCCCGGGGACTCGAGCGGCGCTCCTCGCCCGTGAGTGAAAAGGGGTGGTTTGGTTTTGGGGATATTGTCCGTGACGCCACCCACGGTTGTGGTGATTGTTTGGACACCACCGCTGCTCTGGACGGGGATCCCGGGAGTCGTGACAGGGAGCAGCTTTGGTTGTTAATCCTCCCCTCCGTGGGTAGGGGGTTGGTTGTCCCGGGGCCCGGTGATGGGGTAAGGATTGATGACAGGCGGGTTGCGGGGCCTGATGAGGTGCAGGGTCGCAGGGGCAGCGCTGTTCCGCACGGCACGGAGGTACTCACTCAGCCCAATGATGATGACACAGTTCACGGTAAAACAAGCGGCTGGATGGACGGGTCCCTCGGACGACTGCGGTGTTGTTGTTCCCTGCAGGTTAGCGGTGACTGTCTTTTCCCTGCACCTACTCTGTCTGTACTGTTTCGATGGGTTCCTACCGGTAACCCGCTCCCCGACTTGGATATGGGCCGGAGGAGCCCCTTTTGCCCGCAGGCGCTGGCCCTGAGAAACTGTTGCTTTGGCGGTGGCGGTGTCTCTCTCACTGGGTTGGACTGTTGCCTTCTGTCGGGACTTGACTGTTTGGAAACCCGGAGGTCCCCTTCACTAACGGATTCGGCAACTTCACGGTGACTCCTAGCCTTGCCGGGGTCCGAAAGGCCCCTGCCACTGGTGCTGGCTTCTCTTTGTATACCGGCCCGGTACCGCCGGGCCACCACCCGTCCACGGTCCTTACGGTAGACTCCAATCGGCCACTCCTGCAGACGGTCACCACCATCTGCCAACCTTGCTGTTCTGTCCGGGCCACACACCTGGACCAACTTCAGGCTCTTTAGCTGTCACTTTCCTCTTTCCACTTTCACTACTCAACTGCTCTCTTTCCTCTCCAAACTGAACTGAACTGCCTGGTTTTCCCGCCTCCAGGACTGTGAACTCCTCGGTGGGTGGGGCCAACCGCCTGGCCCACCCCCTGGTGTGATCATCAGCCCCTGGAGGAGGGCAACAAGGGTTTTGTGTCTGACCTTGATGTGCCTGCTGGGAGTGTGGGGTGTTGTGGTGGTGTTTTCTGTGGCCCCTGGCTTGTCCAGGGCGACACATTCCCCCTTAGTTTAATGCAGACCGTCCTCGGGCTGCCCGTCCAACACCGGTTTTATTTTCACCAACTGGAAAATATGAAAGGTAAAAACGGTAACACACTTACAATTAAAATAACATCTTCCCACATCGGGAGGTACTCTTAAACGTTACGGTAACGGTTACGGCTTCCGCTCTCACCCACCCAAGCAACCTGGCCCTGATGCTGCCCCTAAGCAAATGGGCAGCACCCCTTGACCCCAGTCCTGCACAATTTGCCTGAGCGGGTTCTGTCCTTTCAGGGGACCCACGTCCATGGGGAGCCCCTGGAACCCCCAGAGGGTAGCCACCGGTTCCGGTGGTGGCTGGGCCCCAGTCTGCTCCACTGTGGGCCCTCCCTCCAATCTGCCTCTCCGGAGGCGGTTACTGTGGAAGCTGCAACAACATTTTTATTTACAAGCCACTAAGTTTGGGGTTGCCCTGCTAGTTCTCAGGCATGTTCATAGAAGTTCCTATGTGAACTTGTAAAGGGGGTCCCAACGGGGGACAACTTTTGGGCGGAGGACCGCCGACTTTTACTGCTCAACAGTGCATTCTCAATCGCGGGGCTCTAGTGCCACCTTCACATGGTGCACCACTGTGGACCCCGATGGTAGCTCGCTGCGGGTGATCTTCCTCCATATTCATGCGGGCATGCACATCCGCTCTACACCCCTCTCGGGCATCGATCTCCCTGCGCAGCTGCCGTTACCGCCGCTCCCAGTATGGAGCACTTTCTGCTTGCTCCGGTTCAGCGTGTGCAGGGGACGGATGCAGCCAGAGTCCCTCCGTGTCGGCTACGACCAGCACCTTCAGTAATGAGGGACCCCGCTGTGACATGGCCTGCTCTGCCTCCTGGCAGCTGCATCCCCGCCGTGCCTCCGGTGCATCTTTGCTGACGGCCTCAGCCTTCGGCTTCTTCCATGGAAGCGGATCAGGGTGGTCACGAGCTTCTGCTGCAGGTCGGTCCGCCAGGGCGGATTGGCAGGGTACCGCTACCGGTGGTGGTGGTAGCGGGCCTAGTGGTGGGGCAGCAGCAGCCAACACAGGTAGCGGGGGAGGTAGCAGGGCGAGCGGGTATGGACCGGGTCTCTCATCCGCGATGACCGACCCACTAGGGGTACAGGGGAGTGGGTCACTTTCCCTCCCTTCCAAGACTCCCTCCACCTCGCGTCTCCGTATGGCCGCCATTACTTCCACCATGTCGGCCTCCCACTCCTCCAGTCGGAGCTGCATGCGTACCTGCAGACGGCTGCTTAGCTGGACGGTCCGGACTTCCACCCATGCTGCGGTGCCAGGCGCGGGGACCACGGTGTTGTCGGTCAGACTCAGCATCCTTAGCAGCGGCCTCTTCCAGGAACCAGTAAATGGCCGCAGGGTCCTGGCGTCCCTGCTTCCATAGCTGCGCTCACATGCGGCCAGCCGCCATTTCGTCCCCCTTAGTTTCTTTCCGGCCCCTCCTCTATCGGGGCGGGGACTTGGCCTTCGCGCCTCCACTACTCGAGGAGACGCTCGAGCGGGAACTCTTCGCGCCCAAGATGGCGGCTTTCCAAATTTTCCGGCCGGACACCTCCGGCGGTAACAAGGCGCACCTCTACCCAACGGCAGAGCGGTAAGATCCTGTTCGTGATGCCAAGTTGTCACGGGCGGAGGAGGGGACGCTGCGCTCTCCCACTGCTCGGGTCCGGCTGCTGCTTCTGCTCGGTGGCTCGAGCGATGGGCCGGATTCCGGGACTCGAGCGGCGCTCCTCACCCGTGAGTGAAAAGGGGTGGTTTGGTTTTGGGGATATTGTCCGTGACGCCACCCACGGTTGTGGTGATTGTGTGGACACCACCGCTGCTCTGGACGGGGATCCCGGGAGCGGTGACAGGGAGCAGCTTTGGTTGTTAATCCTCCCCTCCGTGGGTAGGGGGTTTGTTGTCACGGGGCCCGTTGATGGGGTAGGAATGAATGACAGGCAGGTTGCGGGGCCTGATGAGGTGTAGGTTCGCAGGGGCAGCGCTGTGCCGCACGGCACGGAGGTACTCACTCAGCCCAATGATGATGACACAGTTCACGGTAAAACAAGCGGCTGGATGGACGGGTCCCTCGGACGGCTGCGGTGTTGTTGTTCCCTGCAGGTTAGCGGTGACTGTCTTTTCCCTGCACCTACTCTGTCTGTACGGTTTCGATGGGTTCCCACCGATAACCCGCTCCCCGACTTGGATATGGGCCGGAGGAGCCCCTTTTGCCCGCAGGCGCTGGCCCTGAGAAACGGTTGCTTTGGCGGTGGCGGTGTCTCTCTCACTAGGTTGGACTGTTGCCTTCTGTCGGGACTTGACTGTTTGGGAACCCGGAGGTCCCCTTCACTAACGGATTCGGCAACTTCACGGCGACTCCTAGCCTTGCCGGGGTCCGAAAGGCCCCTGCCACTGGTGCTGGCTTCTCTTTGTATACAGGCCCGGTTCCGCCGGGCCACCACCCGTCCACGGTCCTTACGGTAGACTCCAATCGGCCACTCCTGCAGACAGTCACCACCGTCTGCCAACCTTGCTGTTCTGTCCGAGCCACACACCCGGACCAACTTCAGGATCTTTAGCTGTCACTTTCCTCTTTCCACTTTCACTACTCAACTGCTCTCTTTCCTCTCCAAACTGAACTGAACTGCCTGGTTTTCCCGCCTCCAGGACTGTGAACTCCTCGGTGGGCGGGTCCAACCGCCTGGCCCACCCCCTGGTGTGATCATCAGCCCCTGGAGGAGGGCAACAAGGGTTTTGTGTCTGACCTTGATGTGCCTGCTGGGAGTGTGGGGTGTTGTGGTGGTGTTTTCTGTGGCCCCTGGCTTGTCCAGGGCGACACATTCCCCCTTAGTTTAATGCAGACCGTCCTCGGGCTGCCCGTCCAACACCGGTTTTATTTTCACCAACTGGAAAATACCCCTGGCTTGTCCAGGGCGACACACTAGGACCATTGGAGCATCCCTCTGTGGGACCACTATCTGCCAGACGAGTTCATTCGTTCGCCAGTTGACATATCTCTTGCATAGCTTGCCTTTGTAGGTGAACAGTCGTCCCCTCTCCTTCCACAGCTGCTGGGCTTCTTGTGGAGCATCTGGACCGAGATGGGTCTCAGCTTGTGCTAGCTTTTCTTTGACCAATCGCACGGCCGGGTCACCGTTCTGTGTCTCTTCCCAATTATGGTGGTGTAATGGGTTGACCGAGACCTCGTGCTGGCTCGAGCGCTTCCCTCCTACAGCATGCTCACACTGGGAGACACCTTGGTGATGGAAAGCCGGTAACTCTATCTCTTCGAGTTCATCCAGGTCTTCTCCAGACTCGGGTAAGTGAGGCATTCTGGACAGCGCATCAGCATTGTTATTCTTCTTGCCAGCCCGGTACTTGACGGTAAAGTCAAAGTTAGACAGCCGGGCCATCCATCGCTGTTCCAATGCACCTAACTTGGCTGTTGCCAGATGTGTCAACGGATTGTTGTCCGTGAAGATGGTGAACTTGGCCGACGCCAGATAGTGCTTGAAGCGTTCAGTCACTGCCCAAACAATAGCGAGGAACTCCAGCTTGAAGGAACTGTAGTTTTCTGGATTCCTTTCTGTGGGCCGAAGCTTCCTACTGGCGTAAGCTATCACCTTCTCTCTGCCTCCCTGCACCTGGGAAAGGACTGCTCCCAGTCCCACGTTGCTGCCGTCTGTGTACAGTACAAACGGCTGGCTGTAGTCAGGGTAGGCCAGAATTTCTTCTCCCGTGAGAGCCCCTTTCAGCTGGACAAAAGATGTTTCTATTTGGCTGTTCCATTCAAATGGAGGGCTTTGCTTCTTAGCCTTCTTTGGCTGGCCCACCAGGAGATCTTGAAGAGGCTCTGCTATCTTTGTGAAACCATCAATGAACCTACGGTAGTAGCCCACCAGCCCAAGGAACTGCCGCACCTCCTTTACCGTGGTGGGTCTTGGCCAGTCCTTGATTACTGTGACTTTCTCCGGATCAGGAGCCACACCTTCTGCGCTGACCACATGACCCAGGTACTGTACCTTTGGCTTCAAGAGGTGACATTTGGACGGCTTTATCTTCAGGCCATACTCCGACAAGGACTCAAACACTTCTGCTAAGTGCCTCAGGTGGTCTTCGTAGGTCTTGGAGTAGACTATGACGTCATCCAGGTACAATAGCACGGTTTCAAAGTTGTAATGGCCCAAGCACCACTCCATCAATCTCTGAAATGTCCCTGGGGCGTTGCAGAGCCCGAACGGCATACAATTGAACTCGCAGAGACCCATTGGTGTCATGAATGCAGTCTTCTCCTTGTCCGCCTCTGCCACGGGAACCGGCCAATACCCACTGGTGAGATCCAGGGTGGAGAAATAATTAGCTGATTTTAAGGCTGTTAGTGACTCTTCTATTCTGGGTAGTGGATAAGCATGTTTATGTGTAATGCGGTTAATTTGTCTTGTCTATAATCTACGCACATTCTCATTGTACCATCTTTTTTCTTTACGAGCACTAGTGGAGCTGCCCAGGGGCTACAACTATCTCTGATAACCCCAGCCTCCTTCATTTCCCGTAACATTTCTTTGGCACGCTGATACTGTGCTGGGGGTACAGGGTGGTATCTCTCTTTAATGGGATGATGGTCACCAGTGTGGATTTGATGTTTAACCCCTTTTACCTGCCCAAAATCTAGGGGGTGTTTGCTGAAGACCCGCTCGTATTCCTGTACCACCCGGTAAACCCCATGCTTTTGGTGTGAGGGGGTGGAGTCGGTGCCCACATGTAATTTTTTACACCAGTCCTCCAGCTGTCCCTTGGAGCCATTGTCTTCCGCCTGGTCGGATGGGATCAAGGGTTCCACTGCTTTGATGGTATTGTTACTGACAGTGTACAGTTTTGCTACGGTGGCGTACCGGGGCAATTTGGCTTCCTCCTCCCCACAATTCAGGACACGGACGGGCACTCTTCCCTTGCGGACGCCTGCTACCCCTCTGGCTATCAGGACTCCAGGCCTGCTGTCTGAATACACTGGTTCTACCAAGGCCAGGTAATCCTGACCCTTGAGGCCTATTGCTGCCCGACACCATATCAACATTTCACTTCTTGGGGGTATTGCAATGGGGAGGGGGTCACTTACCCTCACACTGCCAATTTCTCCTCTGGCCAGCTCTACCTGCTGCCTCCTCATCAGGGCTCTGATTTCCCTCTGTAGGGCACACTGCTGCCCGGAGCTGGCAGTTTCAGACGCCTGCTGCAACAAAATTATCACTTCGGCAAGACAATTTTCCATCACATTTGTACCAATGGTTAGCAGTGGGTTAGATTCTTTGCGATCAATATCTACAATTATCATCCCCTGACATGGCAATTCTACCCGCCCCACTTTAATGGTTACCTCCTTATACCCAATTTGAGGCAAGGGCTGACCATTACTGGCCACAATTGTTAAATCCTCATCTGGGCCATGGTCAATGTCTGAATCAGCCCAATATCTTTTGTACAGTTTATAAGGGATGGTTGTTACCTGGGACCCCGTATCCAGGAGGGCATTCAAAGGGATCCCATCCAGCACAATAGGAAGGACCGGTCGTCCTCCCACATACTTGCTGCGACTGGAAGTTGAGCCGGGCTTCCTTACACCTGGGGGTTGGCTCCTGGCCCCAGGTTCGGCCCATTTAAAGGACAGTGTCTTGCAATGTGGCCCGCCTGGCTGCAGCAGCGGCAGATCGGTTGTCCAGCTGAATCATACCGGTCTGTGTCTTTTCCTCGGGTCGGCGGAATCCTCCTTTGCCGCATCCACGGGACGTCATCTGGACTGGAGGCCAACTCGATTCTTGTAGGTGATGGGGTCACTTGTAGAGACTGCACTGTTTTTGCGAGGGCAGCCACTGTCTTGGTCAGTTCCTGGACCTGCTGTCTGAGCTTTGCAGCGGGATCCTTATCCAGGGACTGCGCCTCAGCCCCTGCAGCGGCTCGTGTTGCAGGCACCACCTCTGGGTACATGATAGCAAGAGGCCGGAGGGGTACTGTGTCATTCGGTGTAGATTCTCTCAGTACCCGGATGGCCTGGTCCTTAAACTTTGCAAAGTCCAGAGCAGGGTTTTGCAGGACCATGATACGCAGCTGGGTCCTGTGGGCGTCTGACAGGAGCCCTTCTATGAACTGCTCAGTTAGGAGTTTGTCTTCTTCACGTACACTCTCTGGGTCCACCTGTTTAATTGCTCTCAGGGCCTCCTGCAGGTTTAAGGCATAGTCCCTTATGCTGTCTGTGGCCCGTTGTTTGCACCCAAAGAATCTCATTTTTATTTCTGCTGCGGTGCGGGTGTCAAAAGTACTCTTTAAATTTGCCAGTATCTGGGTTACTGTCCCTTTATCTGTATCAGGCCAGGACTTCACTTCATGCTGGGCCGCGCCGGCTAGCTGCCCCATTAATATGCCCACCTTCTGGCTCTCAGTCAGAGGATGCACTCTAAACAAGCTGAGCAGCCTTTCTCTGAAGTCGCTCAGGGTATATGACTACCCAGAGTACTGCGACAGCCATTCTGCTCCCGGGATGTACGGCATTGTGAGCCGCATTACCGGCGCTACAGCGGGGGCTGGGGCGACGGCGACTGGGATTGCTTGGGCCGGTGCTGCGGCATCTCGGGCTATGGCAGCCAGCTGCTCTCCCTCTGTGTCGGACATCTTCCTCCCCCTTAGTGGACCTTACCAGGCTCCGTTCACTTTTCAAAATCTCTGCAGAGTCGCGCGGGGTTAACGACCCTCCGCTTTGATGGCGCGCTCCCTTCGCGCTCTTTTTCGGGCACGCCCCCTTTCTTCCTGCACTTTGCAAGCGGTAATGGCGGCGGCAGTTTTTCAACAGTAAAACACACAGTCTTTTCAGGCGCACAGTACCCGGTGGGAGGCGGGCACGTTATCCTGTTCGTGACGCCAAAGTTGACTCGACCACCCCAGGGCTATGGGACACCCGGTGCCGGGCCGGACTAGTCCTGGGTTTGTCAGTGGTGGCTGGGCCTGACTCCGTGGCCCTGGTGGGGTCAATTAAGATGGCTTCAGTGGAGGGGATTGTTAAAGTTTATAATTTTCGTGACGCCACCTGTGGTTTGCGGCTATTAAGCCGCCGCTGCTGTATGAGGCCTCCGGGGTGATGGAACGGCAGCAATGGTGGTACTGCTCCCCACAGGTGGAGCGGTGCCCCGGGGCAACAGTTGGTGCTTGTAAGGGTCTATGGTGATGTTGGTGTGAATAATACGGTGCAGGGCCGACAGGCAGTGAAAGAAACAGTCACAAACAGTAGTCTCTTTACCTTCTCCTCTTTTACTTTGAGAACAATCCAGTCCTGGGAGACCGTTACAGGTGGTAGAGGGCTCCGGCCGGCCTGGAAGTAACTGAGGTATCTGTGAGGCAAACCCTGGGATATGAAGATGAATTATGACTTCCAGTCATAATCGCTCTCATCACTCCATGGCAGTGCCCCCTCCCTTCTTGTTCTCAGATGTCCAGCATCTGTGGAGGTGTCACATCCTAGCAACACATCCCATGGCCATCTCCTGTGATATGGAGATTAGGTGATGTGGGAACAATGGACACAGGATGACTCCCTGCCGTGACCCTGTAGTAGGGGCTGCTATCTAGTTAGCAAGCTTGGAAGTATCCAGACAGGACGACTCCAGTAAAAAATGGTTCATATCTCGCAAGCCATATTTCCGATAAATATGGCAACCATAAAAATGGTGTCTCCGCATGCGGACGATGCTGGCACACCCTTTTTATGGGAGCAGGACCTGGGGAAATACCCCAGGCGTGATATCAGCCAATGGGGAACTAGTAGACAAGTCATGAGTCCTCTCGTTCTGTAGCTAAATTCATAGCTGTCACAATGAGAGCGTCGGCGTCCGCCTACGACGCTCCCAGGCCAAGTTATGGCCATATTCCATGTTGTGGATTTTGTCCATAACTCCAGCCAGGGGTGGAGCAGTGCTCCCTCTGAGGTCACTAAGGTAGGAGGGGACCTGGATTTGCCCAGGTTGATAACCCTACTTCGGCCATTTTCCAGCGTTCTTCTGCTCGGGGGCCTGGTTGGGAAAGACCTGTGAGGGAGTTCCTGGAAACCTGGTCTACAGCGCCCCCCTGTGGCCAGACGCACAAGGTAACTGCTGGAACTGTGTATGCCTGTTTGTAACCCATGCTTTGATTGTAACTGTACTCTGACCTATGTATATTCTGTAGATCTCCTATTGTATATATTGTAGTTTCTAGTGTGGCTTTAGGCCGATTAAATTATATAATTAATCTTGGGCTGTTCTGTTATCTCGATCTTGAATCCCACGTCTGTGTGTTCGGCTAATAGTTACCGTGAAGCGGTTGGTGGCAGCGAGTTGTGCCAAGCATTATTGTGGGGAGGCCAGTGAGATTCGGGGAGGTTTTATATATTCCGCCCGCGGAGGTCGGGGGAATATATACCCTACTCTCACCGGGGACCCTTCAATAATCGGCATAAGTAGTATAGCGGCCTCCTTGCTTATTGTCGGGCAATTCCATAATTGGCCTGACTATAAGAGGGGCGCTAGAGAGCGCGTCACGTGCTCTGTCTGTCGGTCGGGAGGTATAAAGGAGGGGTGACCCCCACTTGTTACCCCCCGATTGTGACGTACTGGTAGCCAGCGCGGGGGATTTCTGAGTGACCCCCCCGGTGGTTCGTGACATATTGGTGGCAGCGGTGGGATAGCGGTGGGATCGAGATAATAGTGTGTGTGAGTGTGAGACCCATACTCCCAGACACTAAAGACTGCCTGCAGCAGCTGTGGCTGCTGGGGTCTTCAGACTAGCTCAACACTAGAGTGTCAGAGTGCAGATACTGTAAGGTGTGTGGGTGCATCAGGTGGCAGTTCTGTGTCAGTGACCAAAGTCTGCAAGAATGGCTGATGGCACCAGGAGCAAAGCCAAAGGAAGGGCCGATGCTCAGGCCAGAGACGATGAGGAGGTTGTCCACGAGCCCTCCAAGAGCCCGACGCCAGAGAACAGCTCTGCAGAGGACATTGCACAACCTGGCACTGCTGGACAAGATGAGGAGGAGCTCGCCCAAGGGTCCTCAACGAGCCAGATGCCAGTCCTCCGCTCTGAAATGGACAGTGAATCACCTGGCTCTGCAGCGTGCCGCAGATCACCACTTGCCAATCCCTCCGGCCTGAGAGGTGCAGAGGCCCTCCTTCAAGCTGCCTTGGCCAGGCTTATGGCTGGAGACCGGGATACCTACGAGATACTCATGGCCGAGCGTGAGCGACAGGCAGCGCGTGACGCTGAGGCTGCGGAGCGGCAAGCAGCGCGTGAGGCTGCGGAGCGGCAGGCAGCGCGTGAAGAGCGAGAGCGACAGGCAGACCGTGACTACCAGCTGCAGCTAGCTCAGCTCCGGCCCTCATCAGCCACATGTGACCTTCAAAACACCAAACTTCCAAAGGTCCGTGTTGAGGACTTCCCAGTGCTGGAGAAGGATGGAGACTTGGACTCTTTCCTGACTGCTTTTGAACGGACTTGCTTGCAGCACCATCTGGACAAGGATCAGTGGGCCAAATACCTGACCCCCCGTCTAAGGGGTAAGGCCCTGGATATCCTTGGGGACTTGCCTGCTGAGGCAGATCAGGGCTACGACACCATCAAGCGGGCCCTGATCCAACAGTACAACCTCACTCCAGAGTCCTACCGCAAGAAGTTCCGGACCCTGCAAAAGGGACCAAAGGACTCCTGGGCTGACCACCGGCGGGCACTTGCCCGAGCTGCCGACCACTGGACCCAAGGCCTGCAGCTTTCCACCGGACCGGAGATCCTGGACTTGTTCATCACGGAGCAACTCTTGTGGAACTGCCCTGAGGATCTCCGCCAGTTCATCCGAGACCAGAAGCCAAAGGGGTCCACGGCTACAGCTGCCCTGGCCGATGACTACACCAACAATCGGGCTCCTGAGGCCAGGAGAGCAGCCACCAGCAGCACCTGGAGAGGGGGTAAGATGAATTCTACGACTGCCCCACCTGCCCCTAGACTGCAGGGGGTGTCCCCCTCAACTCCCCTCTCCAGGCCCGTGGCAGAACCAAGACGGTGCCACCAGTGCAACCTACCTGGACACTTCAAGGCCATGTGCCCTCAGCGTCCCAAGGCCCCGGCTCCGTCCCCGTCCCAAGGGCCGCCCAAGGTGTATTGTGTGGGTGGGGGTGGTGGTAGGTCCCTGGACAGCTTCCAACCTGTCACCGTCGGCCGGTCTGTGACCATAGGACTGCGAGACAGCGCCTCGGAGGTGACTCTGGTGCGGCCTGACATGGTGTCCCCCCAAGACTTGATCCCGGGAAAAACCCTCGCTGTCTCCGGGATTGGAGGCATTGACCCGGCGCTGCCTGTTGCTGACATTTATGTGGAATGGGGCGCAGGGCGAGGGGTGAGGGAGGTGGGGGTAACTGATCGGATCCCTACAAACGTGCTACTTGGGACAGATTTGGGGCAGATAACCTCCCAGTTTGGGCCCCCCCCAAGGGCTGAACCTTCAGCCCGTACTGACATGACTCCTAACAATGTTAATGTGTTATCTATGAATGATGTAAGGGAGGAGGGAGTGAACTCTGATATTTCTGCTTGCATAGACACCATAGACACACACTCAGCTGCAGCTGTGACAGGGGAGGGGGTCGGAGAAAGGTGTGACAATGCCTCTACAAGTAACCAGCCAGTGAGCTGGGATCTGTTGCCCTCTGCAGGGATAAGCAGAGAGCAGGGTGCTGCAGGGGGAGGACCAGTGTGTGGGGTGGGGGCTACCACAGCAAATGTGGGGTCCCCAGAGATTTCACAGCGGGGTTCTGTTGCTGCAGGAGGGGAACAGGCAGGTGAGATTGGGGCCGGTCCAGGAGCGGAAGTGCTCCCAGGTAAGATCTCGGTGCATGGTTCCCCCACAACCGGGGTGTCAGGAAGCCAGGTAGGTCTGCCTGAACCGGCGACTTGGTCAGGAACGGAGGAGGAGCGGGCACGACCCACGGTCGCAGCGGCTGTGGCCGCTGTCACCCGCAGTGGGAGTGCTGGAAGCCAAGGGGCCTCCCGGAGGTCCGATAGCTCTTCCCCTTCTGACCAAGTGACAGCCGAGTCAGGTGGAGGCCAGGACACAGGTCCCGGGGTACTGACTGAAGATGTGACAGTCTCGTCGATTCTGGCCACATCTAGTCAGGGGTTTCAGGCAGCGTTAGAAGCTGACGACAGCCTGAAAGCTCTTAAGGAGCAGGCGGCACAGCCTCCCTCGGACTCGGACCCGGAGCGAGTGGTCTGGGACCAAGGACGGCTGTACCGGGCCACGGTCCAGCAGGGTTCACCGGAGGCGTGGCCCAGGGACCGACAGTTGGTGGTACCCTATCCGTTCCGGACGGAGTTGTTGCGGATCGCACATGAGATTCCGATGGCCGGACACCTAGGGATCGCTAAGACCAAGGCCAGGTTAAACCAGCATTTCTACTGGCCAAAAATGGGGGCCGATGTGGCTGCCTACTGCCGTTCGTGTGAAACCTGTCAGAGAGTGGGGAAGGCGGGGCCACACCCCAAAGCCCCACTAGTATCTCTGCCAATCATCGATGAGCCTTTCAGGAGGGTGGCTGTGGATCTGGTCGGCCCGCTGGCCATCCCCAGCAGCTCCGGGAAATGCTTCATACTGACGGTAGTGGACTATGCCACCCGGTACCCAGAAGCAGTGGCCTTGTCGTCCATTCGGGCTGACAAGGTGGCCACCGCATTGCTGGAGATTTTCTCCCGAGTGGGTTTTCCCCAGGAAATGCTCACTGACCGGGGGACCCAATTCATGTCCCAGCTGATGGAGGCCCTCTGTAAGCAAGTCCAGGTGCGACATCTGGTGGCCAGCCCGTACCATCCACAGACTAATGGCCTGTGCGAGCGGTTTAATGGCACCTTAAAGCAGATGCTTAAGATGTTGGTCGACTCCCATGGGCGTGACTGGGAGCGGTATCTCCCACACCTGTTATTTGCTTACCGGGAGGTTCCACAGGCCTCAACAGGATTCTCACCGTTTGAGCTCCTGTACGGGCGACGTGTGCGGGGCCCCCTGGCTCTGGTGAAAGAGGCTTGGGAAGGGGATTTGGCCACCCCTGGAGTGTCGGTTATCGAGTATGTCATGCGCTTCCGGGACAAAATGCAGGCCTTGACGCAACTGGTACACGACAATATGGCTCAAGCCCAGGCCGATCAGAAGCGTTGGTACGACCAGAACGCTTGTGAGAGGACCTACCAAGTGGGTCAGAAGGTGTGGGTACTGGTCCCCGTACCACAGGACAAGCTTCAGGCAGCCTGGGAAGGCCCATACCTCGTGTACCAGCAGCTCAACCCTGTGACGTACCTGGTCACCCTGGACCCTGCCCGTGGAAGGCGGAAGCCCTTCCATGTGAACATGATGAAGGCACATCATGAGCGGGAGGCATGTGCGCTCCCCGTGTGTAACCTGCCCGAGGAGGGAGAAGCGGAGACCCTCTTGGATATGCTAGCCCAGGTTAGGGCAGGCGGATCCATTGAGGATGTGGAGGTTGGCCACCAGCTCTTGGAGGACCAACGGTCCCAGCTGTGGGCCACCCTACACCCCTTCCGGGGGTTGTTTACCAACCAGCCCGGAAGGACTAACTTGGCTGTCCATCACGTGGACACTGGGGATCATCCCCCGATCCGGCGTTCAGCATATCGGGTCTCCCTGGAGGTGCAGCAACACATGCGCCAGGAGATTGACGAGATGCTGAAGCTGGGGGTGATCCAGGCATCCAACAGCGCTTGGGCCTCGCCTGTAGTCCTCGTCCCTAAGAAGGACCGAACCACTCGGTTCTGCGTGGACTACAGGGGGCTCAATGCTGTCACGGTCGCCGATGCGTACCCAATGCCACGCATCGATGACCTGCTCGATCAGTTGGCCGGGGCTCAGTACCTGACCATCATGGATCTGAGCCGGGGATATTGGCAGATCCCCCTGACTCGCAAGGCCAGGGAACGCTCTGCCTTTATTACCCCATTTGGACTGTACGAGTCCACGGTGATGCCATTCGGGATGAGGAATGCCCCTGCCACTTTCCAGCGGATGGTCAACACCCTGCTCAAGGGACTTGAAGGGTACGCGGCCGCGTACCTGGATGACATTGCCGTCTTCAGTCCCACCTGGGAGGACCACCTAGAGCATCTAGCACAGGTGCTCAGGCGGATCCACCAGGCAGGTTTGACCATCAAGCCGGGAAAGTGTCAGCTGGCCATGAGCGAGGTCCAGTACCTCGGTCACCGGGTAGGCGGGAGAACACTGAAGCCCGAGCCTGAGAAAGTGGAAGCCATCGCATCCTGGCCCACCCCCAGGACCAAGAAGCAGGTGATGTCCTTCTTGGGGACCGCTGGGTACTATAGGAGGTTTGTTCCATGCTATAGTAGCCTGGCAAAGCCCTTGACGGACCTCACCAAGAAGAAGCTGCCCTCTGCAGTCGATTGGACAATGGACTGCGAGACAGCCTTCCGGGCCCTAGAGGACGCCCTGTCCAGCCCGCCCGTGCTACAGGCAGCCGACTTCACGCGGCCGTTTGTAGTACAGACCGACGCCAGTGACTTCGGCCTCGGTGCGGTGCTCAGCCAGGTGGACTCTGCGAGCCAAGAGCACCCAGTCTTGTACCTGAGCAGGAAGCTGTTACCACGGGAAGTGGCCTATTCCACGATGGAAAAGGAGTGCCTGGCCATAGTGTGGGCCCTGCAGCGTCTGCAACCCTATCTATATGGGCGCCACTTCATCGTGGAGACGGACCACAATCCCCTCAGCTGGTTACACACTGTCTCTGGGACGAATGGGCGATTGTTGCGATGGAGCCTTGCGCTCCAGCAATACAACTTCACCATTCGCCACAAAAGGGGCCGGGACCACGGTAACGCAGACGGGCTGTCCCGACAAGGAGAGGTCGCGGACGGGCGCACGGGGGAACACCGGAGTGTGCTGCCCCCTAGCGCCCTCAAAAGGGGGGAGGTGTGAGGCAAACCCTGGGATATGAAGATGAATTATGACTTCCAGTCATAATCGCTCTCATCACTCCATGGCAGTGCCCCCTCCCTTCTTGTTCTCAGATGTCCAGCATCTGTGGAGGTGTCACATCCTAGCAACACATCCCATGGCCATCTCCTGTGATATGGAGATTAGGTGATGTGGGAACAATGGACACAGGATGACTCCCTGCCGTGACCCTGTAGTAGGGGCTGCTATCTAGTTAGCAAGCTTGGAAGTATCCAGACAGGACGACTCCAGTAAAAAATGGTTCATATCTCGCAAGCCATATTTCCGATAAATATGGCAACCATAAAAATGGTGTCTCCGCATGCGGACGATGCTGGCACACCCTTTTTATGGGAGCAGGACCTGGGGAAATACCCCAGGCGTGATATCAGCCAATGGGGAACTAGTAGACAAGTCATGAGTCCTCTCGTTCTGTAGCTAAATTCATAGCTGTCACAATGAGAGCGTCGGCGTCCGCCTACGACGCTCACAGGCCAAGTTATGGCCATATTCCATGTTGTGGATTTTGTCCATAACTCCAGCCAGGGGTGGAGCAGTGCTCCCTCTGAGGTCACTAAGGTAGGAGGGGACCTGGATTTGCCCAGGTTGATAACCCTACTTCGGCCATTTTCCAGCGTTCTTCTGCTCGGGGGCCTGGTTGGGAAAGACCTGTGAGGGAGTTCCTGGAAACCTGGTCTACAGCGCCCCCCTGTGGCCAGACGCACAAGGTAACTGCTGGAACTGTGTATGCCTGTTTGTAACCCATGCTTTGATTGTAACTGTACTCTGACCTATGTATATTCTGTAGATCTCCTATTGTATATATTGTAGTTTCTAGTGTGGCTTTAGGCCGATTAAATTATATAATTAATCTTGGGCTGTTCTGTTATCTCGATCTTGAATCCCACATCTGTGTGTTCGGCTAATAGTTACCGTGAAGCGGTTGGTGGCAGCGAGTTGTGCCAAGGATTATTGTGGGGAGGCCAGTGAGATTCGGGGAGGTTTTATATATTCCGCCCGCGGAGGTCGGGGGAATATATACCCTACTCTCACCGGGGACCCTTCAATAATCGGCATAAGTAGTATAGCGGCCTCCTTGCTTATTGTCGGGCAATTCCATAATTGGCCTGACTATAAGAGGGGCGCTAGAGAGCGCGTCACGTGCTCTGTCTGTCGGTCGGGAGGTATAAAGGAGGGGTGACCCCCACTTGTTACCCCCCGATTGTGACGTACTGGTAGCCAGCGCGGGGGATTTCTGAGTGACCCCCCCGGTGGTTCGTGACAGTATCTTTTTGGCCAGATGAGTATGAGGCCTACTCCTGTTCTTTCTTTGCTGTTATAGGACCCTGCACTCTGGATTAGCAATGGCCCTCTTGCTGCTGGGACCGATGATACGTCCCTCTCCCTGTGTGGTAGGCTGCGCAGGCCCTCTCTGGTGCTTCTCTGCTGGAGTCCACACCGGGCCCTGGTGATGCAGCTGTACCTTCAGGTTGTTTATGGGCCAGGTGCTTGCAGCTCTCCTGCCCTTCGGATTCAGTTACCAGGGAATATTTTAGGCCCTGGTGGCCACAGACTCCGATGTCCAAGTCTACTTCTTTGCCTCTCTGCAGCTCTGGCCTCCCTGGACTGAGCTAACCAGCTCCAGCCCCAGTTCACCAGACTGCACACTCTGCGTCTGCTCTCTCTGCTCTCTCCTCACAGACTGAACACTAACTCCTCCCTCAGGTCAGACTTGAGGAATGCTCCCTGGAACTCCAGGTTCAGAGCTCCCTCTGCTGGCCTGAGGGAAAAACTGCGTTGGATGTTGAACTTACTGGCCAATGATCTCCCCAATTACCTCCAGGCTCAGCATTAACCCTTTGGAGGGGCAGTGCTGTTGTGGCGACCAGGTCCTGGGGCGCCACAAATGCTATTACTGTAAAGAATCAGTACCCTCTGCCACTCATCCCCGATCTGTTTAACCAGCTCATAGGAGCCCGGTGGTTCACCAAGCTGGATCTCAGGGGAGCATATAACCTAATCCGCATCAGAGAAGGGGATGAGTGGAAAACTGCATTTAATACTCCAGAGGGACACTATGAGTATCTGGTAATGCCTTTTGGATTGAGTAATGCGCCGGCGGTGTTTCAGAAATTTGTAAATGACATTTTCAGAGATATTTGTGGTCAATATGTGGTGGTCTATCTGGATGACATCCTGATTTATTCTCCTGATGCTACGTCACATGTCCAACATGTCCGCAC